>NC_092793.1:64367438-64681383 GCF_918797505.1 Bemisia tabaci
GTGTCGCACGGTGTCTCCTGATACATCCAAGATACTTCAAGGTATGAAGACATCTCTCTCAATCAACGAGACCAGACATAAGCTTTGCGGTGTACAAGGTAAGCCAAAAATCTGAAAATCCAACAACAGACGATTGGCTGGTCATTAAACACATTTTAAGGTATCTAAAATTTTCAAAAGATTTTGGCTTAAAATACGTAAAGAATGATGAGCCTGTTAAATTTTTTTCTGATTCAGATCTAGAAAATAACAAACTCAATAGAAAATCCATTTCTGCCGTTGTAGCCACCCTAGGCAAAGGTCCTACATATAATCTGGTTAGCCAGGAAACAGACTTGTGTGGCTGACTCCACAGCAGTGGCTGAATATTACGCTATTTATGAAGCTGTTAAAGAGATAAGATGGGCGTCACAATTTTTGTTCGAATTAGGAATGGGAAGGTATGCTCCTGAGCCTTGCTCATTATTTTCTGACAATGCGACAGCAATTTCTATGAGTAAGACATGGGAGGTTTCGGAAAAGACAAAGCATGTCGACTTAAAATACTATTATATTAAGGATATGAGTGAAAAGGGTAAGGTCAAATTAAAATTTGTGCCCAGTAAAGAAAATCCTGCAGACCTTTTTACTAAACCTTTGAATGGAGCCAGAACCAAATTCCTTTGTAACTCAATCAATGTGATTAAGGCTCCTTGAAATTTCATCCATGTTTAATTTTTTTTCTTTGAGAGTGTAACTCACTTTTGTGCTGTATTCTATTCTTTATATTAGGGTGAACACTAGGTGGAGGGTTCCCGGAACTAGTTCCGAATTTCGGAACTTCTGAGAATTTCCTAACTTTTCCCCAGAACTTCAGAAATTCCCGACATGTTACGGATTTTTTTGGATTCTCTGGAGCTTTCTCGGAAATTTTAAAAAACTCTGAGAAGAATCCTGGAACTTTTGCCGGACATGGAATGGGAGCACTGCGGACAACTCCTATCAATGCATTTTTTGTGTTTTTCGTCGTAAAAATCCGGATTTTTCGAAAAAAATTTCGACATAAGCGGTTTGCACCCGGCTCAAAAATTCGCGAATTCGTCTAAAGCGTAGTTTTTTTTAACGTTGTTCCATATGCAATGTCGCGGGACTGAAGAAAATTTCGTCTTAATCGTAGTTCGACTTAACGAACTTTTACTGTATTTAGCTGGTAGAAAGGTGTCTGCTCTGTTCTGTAATTTGCCTCAAATATTCATTCTTAATATTTCTGCATAGAAATGCACCATGTGGATGATTTTGAATACTTGTAAAAAAAGGGAAGATGTGCACCCTGCACCATCGCGAATTGCCTAAAGTTATTGCCTAAGTTAAAAAGTTGTTACGTCGTAAAAGTTTGTAAAATTGTAGTCAAATTGCGTAAAACTAAAATTTGTCAATATAGTAACAGAATATTTCTCATTGTGTAGAGTTAGCAGAGTGTATTTTGCGGGAAAATTAATGCATACTTCATGAACTTGGAATTTCCAATAATTATTCTATTAATTACTTGAAAGATAAAATATGATTAGTAAATCAAAAGTGATAAGCATCTAGTATGAGGTATACAAATTTATTTGCTGCAATGGTGCCGCGCGAAGCGCGGGTTGGCTGCTAGTTCCGAATATATGAATTCATCACATATCGCGAAGGGATTTACAATAAAGTTTAGTGGTTTGAATAAAAATTTCATAACTATTCGCCTGCGATCGAAATTCCAATCAAACTTAATGATTTTGTGAAATTGGCAATACATATTTTTCTAAATATTCCAGTAAAAATGCCTATGCCGGCGCTCCGCACCGGCAAAAGCGAGGAAGTCTCGTGCGATCCTCGCACCATAATGGGGGGTTGGGCTCCTTGGATGCCAACGGAGAAAGACCCTGGGGGTTGGGGTTCTTGGATTTCAGGTGAGGCAGCCCCCGAGGGGTTCGGCTTCTTGGATGCCAATTGGCACAACCCCCGAGGGGTTGCTCCCCTTGGAGGCCAACGGGGACAGCCCCTGGAGGTTTGTCTCCTTGGATTCCAACGGGGGCAGCCCTTGAGGGTTGGGCTCCTTGCGTGGCAGCCCCCAGGGTGTTGGTCACCTTGGATGCCAAGGGGGGTAGCCCCGGACGGTTCGACTTCTTGGATGTTAGGTGTGGCAGACCCGGGGGGTTCGGCTTCTTGGATGCCAATTGGCTCAACCCTTCGGGAGGTTCGTCTCCTTGGAGGCCAACGGGGGCAGCCCTTGGGGATTGGGCTCCGTGCGTTATAGCTGGCAGCCCTTGGGGGTTGGGCTCCTTGCATGGCAGCCCCCAGGGTGGTGGTCACCCTGGATGCCAAGGGGGGCAGCCCCGGACGGTTCGACTTCTTGGATGTTAGGTGTGGCAGACCCGGGGGGTTCGGCTTCTTGGATGCCAATTGGCGCAACCCTTCGGGAGGTTCGTCTCCTTGGAGGCCAACGGGGGCAGCCCTTGGGGATTGGGCTCCGTACGTTATAGCTGGCAGCCCTTGGGGGTTGGGCTCCTTGCATGGCAGCCCCCAGGGTGGTGGTCACCATGGATGCCAAGGGGGGCAGCCCCTGGAGGTTCGACTTCTTGGATGTTAGGTGTGGCAGACCCGGGGGGTTCGGCTTCTTGGATGCCAATTGGCACAACCCCCGAGGGGTTGCTCCCCTTGGAGGCCAACGGGGACAGCCCCTGGAGGTTTGTCTCCTTGGATTCCAACGGGGGCAGCCCTTGAGGGTTGGGCTCCTTGCGTGGCAGCCCCCAGGGTGTTGGTCACCTTGGATGCCAAGGGGGGTAGCCCCGGACGGTTCGACTTCTTGGATGTTAGGTGTGGCAGACCCGGGGGGTTCGGCTTCTTGGATGCCAATTGGCTCAACCCTTCGGGAGGTTCGTCTCCTTGGAGGCCAACGGGGGCAGCCCTTGGGGATTGGGCTCCGTGCGTTATAGCTGGCAGCCCATGGGGGTTGGGCTCCTTGCATGGCAGCCCCCAGGGTGGTGGTCACCCTGGATGCCAAGGGGGGCAGCCCCGGACGGTTCGACTTCTTGGATGTTAGGTGTGGCAGACCCGGGGGGTTCGGCTTCTTGGATGCCAATTGGCGCAACCCTTCGGGAGGTTCGTCTCCTTGGAGGCCAACGGGGGCAGCCCTTGGGGATTGGGCTCCGTGCGTTATAGCTGGCAGCCCTTGGGGGTTGGGCTCCTTGCATGGCAGCCCCCAGGGTGGTGGTCACCCTGGATGCCAAGGGGGGCAGCCCCTAGAGGTTCGGCTTCTTGGATGTCAGGTGGAGCAGTGACAGCCCCCGAGGAGTATGGCTTCTTGGATGCCAGGTGGGGTAGCCCCTCGGGGTTGGGGTTCTTGGATGTCAGATGGGGCAGCCCCCCCCTCCCCAGGGGTTTGGGCTCCTTGGGTGCCAAGGGGGGCAGCCCTGGGGAAGTTGGGCTCCTTGGATGTCCGGTGGGGCAGCCCCCTAGGAGTTGGGCATCGTGGATGCCTGGTGGGCAGCTCCCGGTGGGTTGGTCTAGAGGCCCATCGAGTGTCGACCGACCGGCGGCACTCGGTCGGCCACTAAAGTGGCGCTACGGGAAAAAAATGAATTTTTGGAAGGATCTGAAATGTTTAAACTCAGCGACCCTCAAGGACCCTCAAGAATACCTAGAAATGTATTTTGCACGGTTTGAACATTTAATTTGATGTATTAACACCCAAATAGGGCTTTGCAACCATATTTTGGCTCGCAAAAATCGGCCGGCGCCTGTTGAGCGGAAACTTCAATCGCTCATAACTCCGGTACCGTTCATTGCCCCAGCCTATTGGACCACTCGTTGGGTGCGGAAAAAGACAAACAATTTAAAAAACTGGATTTGGTTCAAATAAAAAAATGAATACCTTGTGAATTCTTTGTTTAACAGAAATTTTCTCGACTCAAAAGCTGAAAAAAGCACATGTGTTAACTTGAAAAAATGATACCGGGATTCTGACCTTTAGAATCTTAAAGTATGCAATTTCAGACGATTTTTCGTCCAAACCGGACCTCGATATCTTTCTACGTTTGAGCGATATTGAGGTTCAGAGGTTCAACTTCTACCTCCCCCCCCCCCTTGCGCCACCAAAAATTTATTGGGGGTCTGAAAATTTGGGGAAAGAAGCGCTCAAGTATGAGTAATCGATAGACAAAGTTTGAAGAAATTCCGGGGGGGCCGAAAAGCCGCTTTTGCATAAAGCTCTTAAAACAAAGAGGTGTGTGAAAAACCGGCCAAAAATGCCTCAAGGCATTTTCGAATTTTGATCACTTGGGGTGATACAGTAGCTTCCGAGACGCCCAAAACCGGTCGCCGTTTTGCTTAGAAGCGCCGGGTTGCGACGTTGCCATTTTTTAAAGTGGAAACCTTTAAAAATTCATATCTCCGCCGCATCTCAACCGATTTCAATGAACTTTTTTTTAAAATGTTCCTCTTAAATAGAGCTTTCTAGTGATGTATAGTTTCTTGGGGTTTACTTGGCTTTGAGTGGCACTTACGCGGTCTTAGCAGTTTTTGATAGACACAAAAATGTAGTTTTTATTTTACCACGATCGTGGAATCGACGGAATCTAAACAAAAACCAGTCTAAATATAAGTTCAGATTCTCACCTTTCTAACGAGCACAAGATCATCCCGGGGAAACGTTTAGTTTCCGAGATATGGCCGCACAAAGTTGGTCACATGCGCTTTTCCGCAATGTGAATGCGTCTTGTCACCGAGTCATTCGCGAACTAGGGGTCCCTTATGTTCAATTTACGTTGAAATAATTACACAGAGCAGTAAGGTGTACAACACGAGCCGTATTTTCACCTTCGGCTGCCGATGTGCGACGTTGCCATTTTTTGAAGTGAAAACTCTTAAAAATGCATAACTCCGCTGCATTTCAACCGATTTCAATGAACTTTTTTTTAAAATTTTCCTCTTAAATAGAGCTATCTAATGGCATTTAGGTTTCTGGATTTTATTTACCTTGGGGGGGCACTTAGGTCGTTTATATGGTTCTTTGCAGAGATTTTTCATACAAAAAATAGTGTTGCTATTTTTTTTCTTTCTTTTTTCTTTTTTTTCCCGCGGGTTGTGGGAGGGTTTGAAATGGCAAAATTTAAAAGAAAAAACTTTTAAAAAAGGGATTCTTTTAATCACTATTCTTTTTTTTTTTTTTTTTTTTTTAAAAAAAGAAATTTTATTTAAATATATCGTAACTACTACAAGTGTTTCTTGTATCTATCTACGTGGCTTAAAACTAAAACTTAACAAACTGCATTAATTTTATATGTTAACGTTAGATAATACTATGATTATCTAAAAGAACAGGAATTGTAAATTCTCTAGTTTATTATATTCTCTAGTAGTTTTTAATTTACCACGATCGTGGAATCGACGGAATTTAAACAAAAACCAGTCTAAATATAAGTTCAGATTCTCACCTTTCTAACGAGCACAAGATCATCCCGGGGAAACGTTTAGTTCCCGAGATATGACCGCACAAAGTTGGTCACATGCGCTTTTCCGCAATGTGAATGCGTCTTGTCACCGAGTCATTCGCGAACTAGGGGTCCCTTATGTTCAATTTACGTTGAAATAATTACACAGAGCAGTAAGGTGTACAACACGAGCCGTATTTTCACCTTCGGCTGCCGATGTGCGACGTTGCCATTTTTTGAAGTGAAAACTCTTAAAAATGCATGACTCCGCTGCATTTCAACCGATTTCAATGAACTTTTTTTTAAAATTTTCCTCTTAAATAGAGCTATCTAATGGCATTTAGGTTTCTGGATTTTATTTACCTTGGGGGGGCACTTAGGTCGTTTATATGGTTCTTTGCAGAGATTTTTCATACAAAAAATAGTGTTGCTATTTTTTTTCTTTTTTTTTCGGAAGGGGGTCTGTATTTCCCCTGATTCTTTTTAACATTCAAACTAGATCGGAAGATCACCATCGCTTAAAGTATAATGCAAAAATTTTGGTAAATTAGCAACACCACCTTCTCTTGTACAATGAGAGCGTCGCTTTCAATATTTGTACACGTAAAAATAGTGATGGATTCGGTGTTGATCTTTCGAACTGTGCAGACGTGTTTTGTAGAGCGCTCGTGAGACGGTAAAGCTTTTGGTTCGGCTCGCGGCCCGGGCATCGCGGCGCGCAGCGACCGCGAGATAACGTAAACAAAGTGCGGTTACGGCCGAAACTTCTATGTCGCTGTTGCCACACAAGTGTAAACATGGTGTGTATTGTTTTTGGAGAGACGATCAGTTCATCGGCTGTCAAAAATGCTACATCAGAGGAAAACTTGACTTCCTGAAATCGAGTCCAGCAAGAGTGAAAAATATGACGGATAAAAATCCGTTTGAGAAGAGTTCGCTCCTTTCAAGATCGCCCCAGGGGACAACCACGAGGACGAATACCGATGATAAAACAGATGATATAGCCACACCAGTATCAGTTGAAACATCGAATCAGACTCACCCTGAAATTTCAGTCAAGGAAATATTGGAAAAGGCTGAGGTGGTGATCAAAGAGGGTATTTCCATCACTCACAATGATACGAAAGCCATAAATCAGGTGCAAGGCCTTAAAAGCACGATTGAAGGACTTGTTAACATCGTTAAAAAAGAGGAAGAAAAAAAAGAAGAACAAAAAAAAATAATTGATGACCTTCAAAATAGATTGCTCGCGCTTGAAAAAAAGGAGCAAAGACATTCTGAAACTCGGAGAGAAATCCCCCAGCCTCAAGCAACCTACTCAGGGAAGTACGCAATTCTTAGCAATGATGGAGAAAACAACGAGGATGATCCAATGGACGATGAAGACCCAGAAGATCAAATCGTGGAAGAAGAAACTGACTGGATACTTTGCAAGCAGAAGAGGAAGAGAAACGAAGGAAGTGACTCATCCCCACAAACAACTCAGGCTAAGAAAGGAAGGAAAGCGGATACAGCGCGGTCCGGAAGCAGAGGAGGTGCCGAGAAAGTCGCCACATCTAGTAAAAACACCAATGGTTCGTTCAATAGCTCTAATGATAAAGATAAAAACAAAGGTACTAAAAATACTGAAAATAAAAAGGAAAATGAGGTGAGCAAGAAGCTAGTTCCTCCTCCATTTAAGGTTACCCAATTAAAATCAATCAGCGAGGTTAAAAAATTTGTTGAAAACATCGATTCTGATAAGTATAAATTAACAGCATTAGTTGGCAACGTCTGGAAAATTAAAACTGCAGACCACGAAACTTATAGATTAGTTAGAGAAAACCTTGAAAAACATAATGCTAAATGGTACACATTTTCAGACAAACGTCTTCGTCCAAAGGTTTTTGTAGCTAAGGGGATGCATTCTACCACTGATCTAGATGAAATTACAGAGGATCTTACATCCAAAGGTTTTAATATTGTTAAAGTTGTTAATTTGCTAAGCAAAAAAGACGAAAATGGGAAGAGGAAAGGTCTTCCATTACATCAAATCATATTCGATAACAAAGATGATACTAAGAAAATCTTTGAAATTAAATTTATAGCACATCAGAAAGTAGAAATCAAAAATGTTAAGCACAATCCGGCAAGGATTCCTCAGTGCCACCGTTGCCAGGGGTTTTTGCATACTCAAGCATTTTGTCATAAAGATCCTAAGTGTGTTAAATGTAGTGGACCTCATTTGAGTTTCTTATGCGCTGAGAAGAAAGTGGATAGTCCAAAATGTGTGAACTGTGGTCAAAACCACACAGCAAATTATTCCGGTTGCGAGATCGCTAAGTTTTTCAAAGAACGTAGGCTGGCAGATTTAAACAAGAAAAAACAAAAAAATAGTGGTAAAGAAAATTCAGGAAATAAATTAAGTCAGAGACCAGTCAGCAAAAATGTATCTTTTGCTAGAATGGCTAGCGATGGTAAATCCAACGATAAAGAAAATTCCGAGAGTCTGATGGAGAAAATACTTAATTTCTTAAATGAACAAGCAACTATTAATGCTCAAATTCTTTCTAGGCTTGATGCTCTAGAGGGAATACTTCTTGGCAACGATGGCACATAGGGTGCCTCATAGCAGAAGGCCAGGACCTCCTTCGAATAGTTTCAAAAGAATTCCTGGTAGTCACTTTGACAGGGATAAAATCCCCACTTACGTTGAGTCTAATTTAAATTGTATTGAAACAATTAAATTTGATAAGATTAGAATTGTAGCATGGAATGCTAACGGACTGACGGCAGAGAGGAAACTAAAATTATCAAATTACATAGATTTTTACCAAATTGATGTGGTGTTGTTGTCAGAGACTCACTTTTCCGACACGAGTCATTTTAAGAAGCGTGAATTTAATGTCCACTGGGTTAATCACCCTTCTGATAATGCTCGCGGGGGAGTCGCTATCATGGTCAGAAAAGAATTTCAATACTTTATATGCAATGAAACTAAATCTGAAGCGATTCAATCGATAGCAGTTACTATGAAAACAGAAGTAGGGGATATAACAATTGCTTCCATTTATTGTCCTCCTGGACCTAAGATTAAACATAATGATTTTTCGGAATTCCTAAAAACTCTGGGGAACAGATTCATTGCTGGCGGGGACTGGAATGCTAAACATATAAGATGGGGTTCTAGAACCACCCTAACAAGAGGAAGAGCGTTGAATTCTGCAGTAAGAAGCATTAATGGAGACTATGTCTCTTTTGGGAGTCCCACACATTGGCCGACTGACCCAACAAAAAAACCAGATGTAATAGATTTTTTTGTAGTTAAAAATATTGCTATGAACTCAATAGATTGTGGTGAAACCGATATAACTAAGGAATTAGACTCTGATCACTCTCCCATTAATATGGACATGTATAATTCAGCTATTTTAAAAGAGGTAACCACTTCAATAACAAATAAAAAAACGGATTGGAAAGCATTTAGAGAAGAACTAAATTCAATTGTTACGTTAAAAATCCTATAGATACACAACAGCAAATTGAAGACGAAGTCGCACTTATCACTGAGCAGATCATTACAGCAGCAAAAAGAAATACTCCAATTGTTAGACGAACGAAATTAGCCCCTAAAGTTCCTCATGAACTTCTGGAAATAATTAGCGAGGCCAGGAAGGTTAGGAAATTATGGATGAAAGAAAGAACTAATGCACTAAAAAATAAATTAAATAGACTAAATAGAGAGGTCTCAAAAATGAGCTGGTTTTTTAAAAATAAAGAAACTGAAAATTTTCTGAAACACTTAACACCTACGGCCCCTACTGATTATTCCCTCTGGAAGGCGACAAAGTACCTTAAAAATCAGATTTTTTATTCACCGCCCATATTAGATAAACATAATGTTAAAGTAAAAGACGATGAAGGGAAAGCTAAAGTTTTCGCTGATCATTTGGAAAGTATATTCACTCCTAGGAAAAGTCTTAAGGACGAATGCGATCTTGCTGACAAATTGCTAGAAATAGAAGAGCGAGACAATTTGGAAGTTCCTAAAATTACAAAAACAGAATTATTTGATCTAATTAAATATAAAGTTAAATTAAAAAAAGCCCCGGGCGCTGATGGGATCACTGGTGAGATTCTAAAACAGCTCCCAATGAGAGTGATTGCCAAACTAGCCGAAATTTTTAATGCAATTATTACAATAGGATATGTGCCAGAATCCTGGAAGACTGCGGAAGTAATTGTTATCCCGAAACCAAATAAACCCATGGAAAAGGTAGATTCCTACAGGCCGATTTCATTATTGTCAGTGGTAAGTAAACTATTTGAAAGGGCTTACTTAAAAAGACTATTGCCAATTTTAGAAGAAAGAAAGATAATACCAAATCACCAATTCGGTTTCAGGGCGTCACATTCTACCATAGAACAAGTGCACAGAGTTGTGAGTCTTATAGAGAGAACATTGGAAAATAAAGAAGTATGTTCGATGATTTTTTTAGATATTTCAGCAGCTTTTGATAAAGTCTGGCATCTGGGTCTTCTCTTCAAAATACGAATTTTTTTACCATTTAATCATTATAAGCTAATCAAATCTTACCTGGAGAACAGAAAATTTAGAGTTAGATTTAATAATTGTTATTCAACATATAGAAGAATAAAGGCAGGAGTACCGCAAGGATCATGCCTGGGCCCATATTTATACAATATCTTCACTAGCGACATCCAAAAACCGAAGAGGGGCTTTATCGGCACTTTTGCAGATGATACTGCCTTAGCAGAAAGAGACAAAGACATATTTATCTCTAATCATAGACTACAAAAAGCTATCGATGAAATGGTTGAGTGGGTTTCTGACAATGGCGCCACGCTCAACGCATGTAAATCTGCTCATACTGTTTTTACAAATAGGAAAATACCACAATTACCAGTTCTCATAGAAGATGAACAAGTTCCTTACGTTACAAGCGCTAGATATTTAGGAGTTTATTTAGACTCTAGACTTACTTTTAAAGATCACATCAGAATCAAGGTGAAAGAATTAAATAAAAAGTATAAAAAAATGTATTGGTTGTTAGGCAAAAGATCAAAATTGTCAAAGAAAAACAAAATTTTGCTGTATAATCAAATATTAAAACCTATATGGCAGTATGCTTCACAACTATGGGGTTGTGCAAGCAAATCTAATATAAATAAGGTAGAAAGATTACAGTCGAAGGTTCTACGAGAAATTATTGGAGTACCATGGTTCGTAAGGAACGAAGACATAAGGAGAGAATTAGAGGTACCCACGGTTAGACAAGTAATTGCTGAGACAACGAAGAGATATGAATGTCGTATTGAAAAGCATATCAATGTAGAGGCTTTAAACCTTTTAGATAGTACAATACCTGTGAAAAGGTTAAAAAGGTGGGAGACCTTTGAACTCCCATCAAGATTTAAGTAGTCTGTAAGGTATGAGTGAGAGTGTGAATGAGGGTGAAAGGAAGAATGCAAAACCATTAAACTAAAAACCTTTATGTTATAATACATTTAAGAAAGAAGGCAGAGAATTTACAATTCCTGTTCTTTTAGATACCTAATCATAGTATTATCTAACGTTAACATATAAAATTAATGCAGTTTGTTAAGTTTTAGTTTTAAGCCACGTAGATAGATACAAGAAACACTTGTAGTAGTTACGATATATTTAAATAAAATTTCTTTTTTAAAAAAAAAAAAAAAAAAAAAAAAGAATAGTGATTAAAAGAATCCCTTTTTTAAAAGTTTTTTCTTTTAAATTTTGCCATTTCAAACCCTCCCACAACCCGCGGGAAAAAAAAGAAAAAAGAAAGAAAAAAAATAGCAACACTATTTTTTGTATGAAAAATCTCTGCAAAGAACCATATAAACGACCTAAGTGCCCCCCCCCAAGGTAAATAAAATCCAGAAACCTAAATGCCATTAGATAGCTCTATTTAAGAGGAAAATTTTAAAAAAAAGTTCATTGAAATCGGTTGAAATGCAGCGAGTTATGCATTTTTAAGAGTTTTCACTTCAAAAAATGGCAACGTCGCACATCGGCAGCCGAAGGTGAAAATACGGCTCGTGTTGTACACCTTACTGCTCTGTGTAATTATTTCAACGTAAATTGAACATAAGGGACCCCTAGTTCGCGAATGACTCGGTGACAAGACGTATTCACATTGCGGAAAAGCGCATGTGACCAACTTTGTGCGGCCATATCTCGGAAACTAAACGTTTCCCCGGGATGATCTTGTGCTCGTTAGAAAGGTGAGAATCTGAACTTATAGTTAGATTGGTTTTTGTTTAGATTCCGTCGATTCCACGATCGTGATAAAATAAAAACTACATTTTTGTGTCTATCAAAAACTGCTAAGACCGCGTAAGTGCCACTCAAAGCCAAGTAAACCCCAAGAAACTATACATCACTAGAAAGCTCTATTTAAGAGGAACATTTTAAAAAAAAGTTCATTGAAATCGGTTGAGATGCGGCGGAGATATGAATTTTTAAAGGTTTCCACTTTAAAAAATGGCAACGTCGCAACCCGGCGCTTCTAAGCAAAACGGCGACCGGTTTTGGGCGTCTCGGAAGCTACTGTATCACCCCAAGTGATCAAAATTCGAAAATGCCTTGAGGCATTTTTGGCCGGTTTTTCACACACCTCTTTGCTACGGCACACAATAGCAAAAAATTATGACATTATTCTTTTTCAGTGAATCGAATGTGGGGGCTGCCGTCTCTGCAGCCCCCCCCCCCCCCATTCCCCCAATTTCGAGGAGCGTTTCTCCCCTTAAATATGCAGCAAACAATTTTTAATTTACGGCACAAAATTATTATACAGGTAATCCAAAAGTCCCTTCCACCCCCTCTAACTGTTTACGTAACGGAGTTAAAGATTTGAAACTTGGGGGATGTTCCTAGGCTAAAGGGAGCTACCTTTTGGCCCCTCTAAAATTTTCAGGGAGGCACCCTTTGGGAGACAAGGGACCCCAACTTTTTTTTCAAATGGGAAAACCCTCTTTAAGATGGCTCGTTCGAAAGAGCATAAAAACAAAAAACTTTTTGCGCAGACCCGAAGTCAACATCTCAAACCTCATCAAAATGGCGGCCGATTTAAGTTCAAGATGGCTGAAAATTGACACCGGTTATTTGTCAATGGATTTGCGCGAAAATCCGTATTTCGTATTTCGAGGTATTGTGACACGAGAAAAACGAATTTGACGTTATATTTTTAAAAAAAACCGAAATTTTCAAAATGGCCGCCGGTTAAAGTTCGAAATGACCGAGAATTGGTTTTCTTTTTTTTTTCCTTCTTTTTTTAGAAATCAAAGTTCAAATGAAATGTGTTAATGCCAAAATACCCTTAAGTTCCAACTTGAGAAAAATCCATCAGCTAATAACCGAGGTGGCAATTTCCGACCATTTTTAAGTTTAACCGGCGGCTACTTTGGAAATTTCGATTTTTTTTTTAAAATCTAACGTCAAATTCGCTTTTTTCGTGTCAAAATACCTTCAGCTACCGATTTTTACGCAAATCCATCAACAAATAACCGGTGTGAATTTTCGGCCATCTTGAATTTTAACCATTTTGAAACGGCTTGAGATATTGACTTCGGGTTTACGCGAAAAGTTTTCTGTTTTTATGATCTTCCGAATGAGCTATCACAAAGGGGGTCCGTTGCCCTCAAGGGGGCCTTCCTGAAAATTTTAGGGGGGCCAAAGAGTAGCTCCCTTTGACCTGGGAACATCCCCCAAATTCAAATCTTTACCTCAATTAGGTAAAACATTAGAGGGGGTGGAAGGGACGTTTGAATCACCCTGTATAATTTTTTTTATGAAGTTCAAAAGTGAGGGAGCTGTGGAAATGGAGTCATTTGTGGAACCACACACACGGGTTCCTTTTATTCAGAAACTTGGCAACACGGATGCTGTGTGTTGCGTGTCATCATTTTGAGAAACACCCGCCCGTTGCAAAACCAGGGTTCCACACAACGAAAAATGTGTCCTCATATAACTCAATTATTATAGGAATGTTTTGGAATTCTAATCGAGTGTGCCTAGACTTTGCAAGCAAAGGAACATATTTTACACAAAATCTCGGGTGGATTCCACTTCACCTTCTCTCTTCAGTTTCTGCGGCCTGATTTTTGAAATTTTGTGTTCGTCGGATAAACATAGATGGCAAAGGTAGGTAAAAAGGTGGAGCAAGATTGGTCGGCTATGACTTATTGCTGCCTTGTCGTGCCTATGTCGGGTGGAACTCACAACAAGCTAAAAGCACCTTTTGAGTTACGGACAGTATGTCGTCCATTCCACCTAACAAAGGCACGATAAAGCAGCAATAAGACAACAGACCAATCACACTGCACCTTTTAACTTTTGTAATCTATATCTACCCAACGAACACAAAATTTCAACAATGAGGCTGGTGGACTGTGGTTCATTCCATAAATATGCCTGTACAAGTATGTGTGTGTAAAAACCGGTAGTGGAGGAAGAATCAATTTTTCTAAACGATTTTTTCAGACCGATTTTTGCATTGGAAAAAAATGCAAAAGCATTTACTTCTATTAGCACTTACTCTTTTTGCATGATATTTAAAACTTACATAGCCCTTTACAGAAAGTCTGCTGCAATGCATCGACCTCCAGAAGTTAAAAATACTCGACAGAGGAACTTACATAAGAATTTTGAGGGAACACTCAATAATAAAGTGTATAGCATATTGAGGAGGAGGAACACTAATTTCAAAAAAAAAAATTATTGCCTCTGCCCAAAGTGCCCATTGTATAATTTGTATCAGATGAAGATTAATTAGAAATTCTAGGTACACTGGGCTTTTTTCTACATGCACTTGGATAATTTTTACCTGGTTGGGTGAAACTGAACATTAGATTTAAAGCAGTAAATTAAACAATTTTGGATTTCAGAGAAAATAAGGAGAATAAATTTTCAAAAATGCTATAATTAAAAATTACTCAATAAGCTCATTCATTCTATAGTTTTCTATCTTCTTATTGGCCTGAGTGACTTAAAATTAGTCAGTAGCAACTCTGTTTCAGTTATTTTATTCTGAATTATAAATGAATATCAGTTGAATTTAATCATTGATATTTTACTCTATAAATGAATGCAGGACAGTCATTGCGACTGAAGCTGGGAGAAAGGGGAAAGGGGATGAACATCAAAAAATTCTAAAAATGAGAAATAATCAATCAAAATTACCTTTAAAAGGGGGTGATTGCCTATCTCGATGAACGATTCAATATAAAATGCTCACAGAAAGGGAGAAAAGAGCTAGACAGTGGTTAACTATATGAATTGACAATTGATGTTCAAAGCTGAAAAGTGCTTCTCTCCGAATACAAGATTCCCAATAACTGCTGATATTTAATCCCTGTACAAGAAACGGACCAAAATTTTTCTGAAATTGGTGGTGAATTTTCATCACTCATTTATGAAATTCAAAGAAAATTTGAATGTTTTATTTAAATTTCTCCTAAAATAATAAACACGAGCAGAGATTTAAAATGTCCCGATGCGCAAAACACATTTTTCATTTTTAGAAATTCATATGGTACATTTGATTTTTAAATTTCGTACTATCAAAGATTAAAATTACGAACATTTAAAATGCATGAGACTGGTCTTAATTCCGATTGGAGGTCATTAAGGAGACGAGAAAATTATGATTTTCAGGCACATATCTTTTTGATTTCAGCAGCTGGTATGTGATAACTAAAGTCCATTAAAATTACATGAAATCATCAGAATCATTTCCATCCTCATCGTGATTAGACTTCATGTTTTCTGTTTTCATTAGGGTGGAGTAGCTCCTGCAACATATAAAATTGAGCTGGCTGTGAGTAAATACAAAACTTCAGAAAATGCAACTCCAAAAAATAAAAGGACCTACCTCTGGGATTTAAAAATACTTTGAGAGGCGAACTGGCAGGGGGCCTCTATCTTGTGATCCACTTTACAGGGTGTTACAAAAGTCCAGCCCCCCCTCCCTCCCTCTAACTTTCGAACGGTTCAAGGTAGAAAAATGAAACTTTGGGAATGTTCTTAACTCAATGGGGACCATCTTTTTGGGAGCCGGGGGGGGGGGGGTCAAAATTTTGGTCTTCCCTCAAGGGAAGGGGGCGGGGGGCCCTCAACTATTTTTTTTCAAATGGCAACCCCAATCTTGTGATACCTCATTCGAAAGAGCATAAAAAACTAAGAATTTTGGCGCAAGCCGCAGATCTATATCTTAATTTTTGACCGTGTTATGATAGGTCAAAGGTCAAATTTGACTTCTTTGAAAAAAATCATAACTCCCGTTCCCGTCCCGTTCCGTTCCGTCCCGTATCGTGAAGAAAAAAATAAAACGGGAAAATTTACCAAATTGTGTTCGCTTTTTAGTAAACATTACAGAAATCACTTCGAACTAATTTTAAGGGGGGGTTCGGACCCCCAAATACGTCAATTCAATGGTCATTCAATTTTCGCGCGAAATAAGCCAATTTCCCCTGGATATGCCTCCATATTTTCTCAGTAGGTACTAATTCAGTTCAACATTACGTTGGCAAGTCCCCTACATTCGGGAAAAGTTCAAAAAAACAAAATTTAAAGTGATTAAATTTGGCCGTTTAAATTTCGTTTTTCTTTAAATTTTTCTCGAAATTTGGGGACTTGTCAACGTAATCTTGAACTGATCTAGACCCTACTGAAATTGTGGAGGCAAATCTCGGGGAAATTGGCTTATTTCGCGGGAAAATTAAATGACCTTGGAATTAACGTATTTGGAGGTCCGAACACCCCCTTAAAATTAGTTCGAAATGATTTCTGCAATTTTTACTTAAAAGCAAATGCAATTTGGTAAATTTTTCCTTTCATTTTTTTCTTTACAATAATTTGAACCGGATTTATGATTTTTTGAAAATAGGTCAAATTTGACCTTTGACTTATCATAACTCGGTCAAAAATTAAGATTCTGATCTGCGGTTTCCGCCAAAATTCTTAGTTTTTAATGCTCTTTCGAATGAGGTATCACAAGATAGGGGTTACCATAAAAAAAAAAGTTGGGGGCCCCCCACCCCCCGTTCAAAATTTTGACCCCCCAGAGGATGGTCCTCTTTGAGATGAATCAGCTATTACAGAAAGGGAACAATCGACATTTTTTTCGAAATAGAGTTTTTTGCGGTTTTCGCATTAGTGTATGTAGACACATCCTGTAGTGCAGACAGGGCACTATATTCGCATTTTTTATGTGTTTTTTGACAGGGGTTAAGTTCCTCACGTAGAGCAGAAAGGGCACTGTTGCAGCAATATAGTGCCGTTTCTGCAGTACATGCCCACTGGGTGCGCGCGCATCGGCAGCGGCAACTCGTCGTTTGTTTTGTTTTGATACGATTGAGAGGTTAGTTTTGCGTTTCGAAACGACAGTGATCACGCTACACGCTTCACTCACGCTGAAAATGAAAGGAGTGAGAATTGAACCTTGAGTGTAGGAAGTGAGAGGAGCCCTTAACAGGTTGGATGAGGAAGTAGGTAGAAGATTACTACGCTATTAAACTTCAAAGGATACAATTTTTTTTTTTTTTTTTTTTTTTTTTAAATTTCTTGACTTGAAATAAGCCAGAAATATTTTTAAAATTTACATAGCTGTGGGCAAACCACATGGTGAATGTTCGAAATCGTATACCATCAATTGCGACATTGCTAATTTTATTTCGTCTTCTTTTTTTTGTTCTTAAGTATTCCCTATTGAAATTTTGTGTAAATTTTCTTCACACCATCAAGATTGTTTTCTGAAAATTTCATGGGAAAATCTCTATTAGTTCTCTTTAAAAAAATAGTATAAAAAGAAAGCAGAAATTTTGAAACGTTGCAATGGAGATATACAATTTCCAACTTTCGCTATAGACATGCATCATTGCCATACATTTGAGATGAAAAACAAGGGCTAAAATAATTTTCTGGCTTCATTCTATCACTCTTTATGGCTCCTTCCCCCGTGTATTACAGAAAGGGCACTAATGCTCTTCCTTCAAGTGTCATTATTTACAACCCAGAAAGAGTATCATGTAAAAATTTTTTATGGAAATTGTCAGTCTACTTGGGGGACAAAAGAAAACCTCGAAAATTTTTTTTCCAAAAGCTTATAGTCTACTCAAATCAGTTTTTTGCATTTTCTGAACAGTTAACATTTCTGCAATAGTGCCCTTTCTGCAATATGTGATTCAGATAGGAACATTCCCAAAGTTTCACTTTTCTATCTTGAACCGTTCAAAACTTAGAGAAGGGGAGGGGGCTGGACTTTTGGAACACCCTGTATAATGAACTTGAGAGGACCCTACTGGCAAGTTATTATTAGGACATTTTTATGTTTTTCTTTGTGAGAACGTGAACTCTTAGACTGGTGCATATTGACACTCTCTTTGTCCTCAATGGAGCGCCTCCTGCCTTCCTTCCCACAAAAATAAAAATCAATGATGACAGGTACGCATCCCTGATCACTAAACGACGAAAATAAGTAATAATTGTTGACAGAACGCGTTTTCTCATCAAAAGTTCGTGTGAAAAACTCCTTGAAAATTTTGAAATACTGTCAAAACCGACTTGTCATTTATGCACATTTAATGTTTTAACTAAAATTACGAAGTTCAAAATTCCTCTCTTTTAAAAACCAATATCAGCGTGGATCAATTAAATTCGGGAGACAATTAAAGTTGAGTTTTACAAAAAATCATTCTTAAAAAATCCTTTCTTCACTCTCATGAGCAGCATTTGTAAACTTGTCAAGAGCTATTCAACACACTGAAAACGTTAAGTCATCATAAATTGCATTGAGAGTAGTTCAGTACCCAGTTTGACTTGAGTAGATTTTGGTTTTACAGCAATCAGTAATTTAGACTTGAAGAGCACTAAAAACGGCAATTTCTCTTTTACAAGAAAAATTGAAAATTTTCGATGTGACAATCAAGTTTTACACAAAATTTTGACAAGGAAACATGTATCGTATCATGACTGCTCTAAAGGGGGAAAATTCTCTGCTGTTTCCAGAAATACCTCAATTCAGCTTCCTCTTGTTTCCTTCGTAACTCTTCTTTGTCTCGTTCCTTTTGCTCTTGAAGCAACCTTTTTTTGGTTGCTCTTTCTTTTTTGTCTCGTTCTTCTCTCTCTGCCCTTAGATCTGGTTGCGCAGATTTAACGGTCTTCTTCAACCTATTGACTATCTCATTAATACGCTTTGCTACTCGCATTTTCCGAACCTGAAAAGAAGAAATGATACAAATGAATAATTGATTTGATGAAACTTTGCTACGGTAATGAGAAAAATTCTGGTCAAAACAGATGACAAGTGTCGAAGAAAGCTGAGATATCATTTTCCTTTTAGACCAAGTGTTGGTGAGGTCTATCTCACCAGCCCCCCCCCCCCCCCACTTCTACATAAAGGTATGAAAAATATGTCATCGTTTTGTTACGTTTTGTAACTCCAAAATAAATCTTTGTGAGTCACGCCAAACGTTACATATGGATAACTTTATTTTGGGGGGGGGGGGGGGGGGGGCTGGAGAAATGGTATCCCTTCTCACTTAAAGATCGATACATTTTGACAAAACCAACTTTATTCAAGTGTTTTGTGACGTTTGGTAAGTTAAAAAAAAAATTTGTAACTCAATTAGTTGGGGGGGGGGGGGGGGGAGCGGCTTTTTAAAATCATCGGGCTAGGCACGGAAAGGTCCCTAACTGGTCACGGTCGATTGTGCCGTTCAAATATCCCGCGCAAAGACCACCGGATCTTTCTCTGGGAGACTAGGAGAAGGGAAGGGAACAGGGACCGTAGACCTTGTCCAAACGAGAGCAGTTTGGGCGAATTAGTTCCTCGAACTGAAGAGTTAAAGAGTCCCTTTATACTGCGAGTAAAGACAATAATGCGGCCAGTGACTGGCCGCATTATTTCATTATTAAGATTCGAAATTCATCGATCGCAAAATGGCGGAGGGGGTGACTGACCCAAAATTTTTGAATTTGTCCCCCTTACAAAAATTGAGCTACAAAATTTTTTGGGACTTTCAAAACACTTACGAAACGTTGGCGTTGTCAAAATTTATCGATCGCACAGTAGGTGGGGGGGAGGGGAGATACCATTTTTTCAGCCCCCCCCCCCCAAAAAAAAATAAAATCAATCCATATGAACCGTTTGGAGTGACTTACGAATTTTTTTTTCGACTTACGAAACGGTACAAAAACTTAAAAAACGATGACATACCTATTTTTCACGTGTTTCTGCAGAAGTTTGGAGGGGGGGGGGGGGTGGTTGATGAGATTGACCTGAGTCAGGTGATAAAGCCGACGTGCTTTAAATTAAATTTCAGTATAAAACTGATACTCTTAGTATCATCCAGTACACAGTTGAAAGAGGCTTCCGCTCTGTTGTGAATTGATCTGATTAATTGATGGTTTCAAACCAAAATTTTGCTAAGCTAATAACTTTTTTGAGAGAACACTTCGGGATGAAAATAGCTAGGGTCTATTTTTCCAGTTTTGAGTTCTTTTGAGTTTATGATACTTTTTAAAGTTAGATGCAACAAAGAAAGAGGTGTTAGTACTCGTTTTAGGGTTAGCTTAAACCCAAAACTAGCCCTTGCAACACTTTCATGATTGTATCAACTCCTGAAAAGTATCATTAACACAAAAAAGGTAAGCTGGAAAAATAGACATTAGTGGTTTTTGCACCACACGATTCAATTAAGAGAAGTTTAAACTGCAGTTAGATACAGATCGATGGGTGATGAAGGTCGAAAGGTTTCATTTTATTGTTTCACTTTGGGCAGGACTGGCAGGAGATTTCACATAAAAAATAAGCCTACCCACCTAAACAGGAAATCTTTTCTATCTTCGAATGACTTTCGCCTATCATGCAATTATTCGCACTCTTTGACCACTAGGTTGTCAAAGGTATACATTTGCATAAAAAAATACATGTATAAAAATATGATCGTGAATATGAAGAACAGTACAGACCCTCCACTCTCTTTCTTCTGAGTCTTCTGATCTGCCGTTTGAGTGCTGTAACGATCATTCTGGTTATCATCATTTTCTTTATTTTTTACATCACTGATCAATTGGCCATTTTGCTCGAAATTAGACTTTTTCCCAGGATATAAAAACCCGACAAACAATGGGCGTTTTGGAAATTTTTGCATCCCATGTAAACACTTCAACAAAAAAAGTGAGTGTCTCATATCAATTACCTAGTGTGATCGAACATAAAAGCAAAAAGTTCATTTCACGTCTGGGCAGAGATAGCTTCCTGCACTTTGCGATTCTACCATCCTAAGAAAGGAGGGGAGAGGGAGAGGGAGGAAGAAAGAGAAAGAGAGGCTGAAATACAGGCATAATGAAAATTTACAGTAAAAATTAATATCATAAACAAAAGCTTACCTCTTTATCATTATGAAAAGCTACCTGGCCAACTTCCATTCCATCTGTTTTTTTCAGATTACTCCACATTGTATACACAATATCTACATCATTAATTTTATTCCCTTCAATGCTATTGTGTTTGACTAATTGGGCTGCGTCATCCAACACTGACGAGGGTATGTCATCAATGCTTTGACCCTAGTTAAATTAAGAAAAACATGTTAAGAATGGAACAGATCATGTGAGTTTGGTGCATTATGTGGAGGATTCAAAAAGGGATTGATTGATAAGAGCATCTTTAATTGGTGACAATTTATAGATCCGTAGACCGTAGGGCCGTCAATTGATCATGTGATGGGAAGAGAGAGGGGTGCGCATTTAACATTTTATAGCTTGCAAAACTATACTACAAAGAATTCAGGGGTGGACGGGGGCCTTAGGGTGCGTCAAAAAAAATGAAAGTCTGAAATGTTCCGCTCCTCAGGCGGCAACCGATGACGTTTGGTAAAGAAACATGTTTGCCAAAATTTGGGACAATTTCAACCATTTCAAATGGTGCCAAAGGTCAATTTTGTTATGAAATTATGATATTTTGGTTTAGACCTCGATTTCGTACAAAAAACTCGATTTTACGCTGAGATCGTGCGACGAGAAAAATGCAAAAGAACTCAAGTTGTAGGGGATGAAATTTTACTCTAGAAAGACGTCTTTGTAAACGATAAAAATCAAATTGAACTAGAAAAACTCAACTCGGTATTTATTTTTTTGGTCCTCAGAATTTCCGAGGTCTCACAAAGTAGCGGTTTAAAAGACTCATTTTTCACGAAAATAAGTCGAAAGAGGGTATAAATGAACGGTAGGCAAGTGTTGAGGATGCAAATGTCTTCAGAACTTCCTCAGTTTAAAAAAAAGTTCCAACTAATTTGCACAATCCTCCGAAAAGTGTACGGCTCGAGAAGCAGGATCGTGCTATAATAGTAAGGGAGAAGTGCGGTTTGACCGGGAAAAATTGTGTAACAAACTTTCCCCATGTAATCGCCATCAGTAGGTCCCCCTGAACAACTTTCTAAAAGTTAAAAATGGCCTGACCCTGGAACAACCCTCAAAGTAGTTGAAATTGAAAATGGTGGCCGTAATAAGGGGGTCCGGGAAATCGGTATTTTAAAATGCTCATTCTGTCTCGTGGGAGGTATCATTTCCTATGTAATTTTGGTCGTAGATTTCATAAATGAATTCCACAAGGCCCTCCTGGTCAAAGGGGGCGCTCCAAATCAAAGATGGCGGCCAAATGTGAAAGGCAGGAGGTTGCATTTTTTTAATTATTCATCGAAGGATTCACCGAAGAAAGAAGGCAAGCACGAGGGGTCTCCATTTCTTTGTAAAGAGCGACGCCAAGAATGGCACAATTTGGGCCAGCGGGGATTTTTCTGATACCGGGCCCAAACGATGCCATGATACCCTAAAACTCTGGTTAAAATTTTAGCTTCAGTATACACACGGTTTTTGAGAAATGAGGGGGCAAAGTTGTCAAATCGCCATCATTCTGGACAGCATTTCTACAGCAAAAAGACGGGAAAAATGGACGAAAAAGTTACACCTTTGATAGGTTTCGGCTGTAAATGTTCTCATTGGGCCCCCAAGCATTTAACTGTGTTCAGTTTCAAAAATTTCGGTCGCACGGTGGTCCAAAATGGGGACAAATCGTCGACAAATCAGGGTTCTTTGTAAAATTTTTAGAAATGGAAGTAAAATTGTCGGTCTGCTGCAGTTTTCATGGCTAACAATGTTCTCATCGGTCATCAATGCATGAAATTGAGTTCAGTTCCACAAATTTACATCGCAGAGTGGTCAAAAATGGAGGAATTAGTAGACAAATTAAGATCTTCTGTCCAACTTTTTAAAAATGAAGTGAAATTGTTGTAGTGGGGCCGATAAGTGGAAAATATCATAACAATCGTGCACTTCTGGAAGAAAGCATGAAAATTTCAGGGATTCATCTCTACCCTATAGACTTTCGATTTAGACATAGACCCCAAAAGTCTGAGCCCCCTGGGGGGGGCAGGGGGGCCCCCAAATTTTGAATTTCGTACAACTACTGAACAGCTAATGTTAGCGTAATTTTTTTTACGGCAGGACGATGGGAAATTTTATTAGGAACAAAAATGGTTTTTAAGAATTTTTCTGTGGGATCGATATTTAAGGCGTGAAACGGGAAAAACCATCGGGGGACGGGGAGCCGGCCGTTCTGAGGCAGATCCGCGCGCTGCGCTGCCTGCCCGGGACGCGCGCGGCGGCGGAGTACGGTGTTCCCGACGAAATAGCCGCTTGTCTCGGTTTAATCTCAACGGTGCGCAGTTGTAAAAATAATAATGAATTTACTGTACTGCCTAAATACTTTTCTATAGTGATATAAGCCCTACTTTTTATTAGTAACACATAAAAACAAGCAAAAGGCGATTTACTCCAATGCAAAAGTGCCGAGTCAATAAGAGGGGTCGGTCATCGCGCATCACGCGTCTTGTTTTCTCTGAATACAGAGCTTTTCCGATCTCAGTACAGAGTGTATTACCCTTTCCTCACGTAAGTTTTGTAAAGGATTACATTTTTTAAGATATTAGAGCGAAATAACAAGTTTTAATATACGATTTTGACCCACTTTTTAATGACTATTGGAAATGGCGGATCCTTGATAACTTATTTTTAGTTTATTTTCCACGTTACTTTCGGCGAATGGGACCATAAGCTGCTTACATAAGCAAGAATTTTGCAAAACTTGATGCTAAGACATTACTTGAGGAGTAAAGAGGGGTGCTTCACATTCCCTTCGCCACCAAGGATACCAGATGTCCTTCATTTTCCTCCAATATCGTTTTTCGTTCATGTTAATTGGTTTCTCGCAATTGCACAGGTTACATACGAAACATTCCGACAATGTTCTTTTCTCCTCTTTTTTCCTCCAGCCAGTCAATAGAAGTTTTCATTTTCATGAACTCCCCACTCTTTCAGTTATTCAACAAATATGCATATTTCAAAAAATAGAACAATACATTATGATGAATAATAAAATAGTGTATTTTCTTCGGAAAATACGTACTAAAAGAAGATATCTGAATCCTATCGCTTCTTTTTATCGAGTCACCCTTGAAGATATTATTGGTACTTTCCACGAGACATAAAAAATGGAATGAGTAGTAAAAAAATCCATGTATATTATTTTTCATTTTGTTCTACGGAGTTTGGAGTGGAGTTGGTAACATTTGTATTGAAAAAAATATTAATGTAGGAGGAAATTTATTTATCATGCAGGTTCTGATCCTTTAAAGAACTTTGAGAAGGACCAGTACGTCAAGAAGAAATTCATTGCATTTCTTCTTTTTCAACCCACCAAATCTCGTACCGATTTTTGATTTGTAAGTATGTCGGAGAAAATTGTCAAGAAACGGGACTTGCAAAATATGCAGTGCACAGGACGTACACCTTGAACTTTATCGTATAGTATAACACTGATCGAATTAGCTTTAGAGATTATCAAAAGGTTAATTTCTCGTCAAAATATCAACAAATCAGTCAAAATCAGTAATCAGTAATCAGTTGCAAAATTACCGAGATTGCGGGATATCGAATGATGCGCGATTTAATTGACGACATAAGAACAGGATAGGTCCCCAGTAGGCGCGACTTCCTATGACTCAAATGGAACGTTTTTGCAGATTAGCGGATATTGGCGGCTATTTATTACTTAATAATATTCTTTGTACTGTACAGGAAGCAGTCCAACGAATGTTTTTTGGGGGTCTTTTATCCCTATCAAGCTTTCTCAAGATTCTTTTGGCGTTTTTTCGGAGCAAGTTTTGAAGGTGGTTTTGGTCCTCTTAAAAAATGCCTATACGTAGCAATGATGTACCAATATGTTCCTTAAAGAGAGGAGAATAAGCATGTTTTTATGTATACTCATTTTTTACAAAATTAGTTTCCCTGTCTTTAAAGTCTGGCTGGAAGCCGTCTCCCGGGAACTTTAGGATATGTAAGCATATTTAGATATCATTCTGGTGGCGCAGCACCGAGAAAAAGAGAGAGAAAAAAAAACACTTTAAAATAATTTTTCAGGTCATCGTGGTTAACAAAAAAGATTTGTGATTTTTAATCCCCCCCCCCTTCACGAGACAACTGTGCGTCAGACTTTATTCCGTTCAACTGATGTCTGATACAATTATCTCGGATGCTTTAATAAAAATTGACAAACCCGTACAACAAAACATCCCCGAACTCCAGCACTTAGCCCCTTCTCCTTCTTTTGCCGTGCGCTCACTTGTATACATATATTACCTGCAAAAATTAAGCCCTATTTTAAGGCTTTATAGGTAGTACGATACATTTATAATATTTTTAAAACTGCGCACCGTTGAGATTAAACCGAGACAAGCGGCTATTTCGTCGGGAACACCGTACTCCGCCGCCGCGCGCGTCCCGGGCAGGCAGCGCAGCGCGCGGATCTGCCTCAAAACGGCCGGCTCCCCGTCCCCCGATGGTTTTTCCCGTTTCACGCCTTAAATATCGATCCCACAGAAAAATTCATAAAAACCATTTTTGTTCCTAATAAAATTTCCCATCGTTCTGTTGTAAAAAAATTACGCTAACATTAGCCGTTCAGTAGTTATACGAAATTCAAAATTTGGGGGCCCCCCTGCCCCCCCAGGGGGCTCAGATTTTTGAGGTCTATGTCTAAATCGAAAGTCTATAGGGTAAAGGTGAATCCCTGAAATTTTCATGCTTTCTTCCAGAAGTGCACGATTGTTACGCTTATCGGCCCCACTATTGGTCCCCAGTATAGTTTAGATCCCGGAAAAATTCATGTTTCTAATTTTTTTAATTATTACTACATGTCAGACCGTATTGTTTATAGGACGTTGATATAGAATAGACTTTGTAGCATTATCTTGATAAAATATGCAAAAAAAAAAAAAAAAAGAAGGGAAAATGGAGAGAAAAATTAAAAAAAAGATTTAAATAGCCAAAAAAAGAATTTAAAGAATTTTTTGCGGGATCTAAACTCTACTGGGGACGAACTGTTTCACTTCATTTTTAAAAAGTTTGACAGAGGATCTTAATTTGTCCACTAATTCCTCCATTTTTGACCACTGTGCGATGCAAATTTGTGGAGCGGAACACAATTTCATGCATTGAGGACCAATAAGAACATTGATAGCCATGAAAACTGCAGGAAACCGTCAATTTTACTTCCATTTTTAAAAATTTGACAAAGAATCCTAAATTGTCCACGATTTTTCCCTATTTTGGATCTCTGTACGACTGAAATTTTTGGAACTGAACACAGCTATATGCACAGGAGCCCAATAAGAACATTTACAGCCAAAACCCGTCAAAGGTGTAACTTTTTCGTCCTTTTTCTCCGTCTTTTTGCTGTAAAAATGCTGTGCAGAATGCTGGCGATTTGGCAACTTTGCCCCCTCATTTCTCAAAAAACCGTGCGTATACTCAAGCTAAAATTTTAACCAGAGTTTTAGGGTATCATGGCATCGTTTGGGCCCGGTTTCAGAAAAATCCCCGCTGGCCCAAATTGTGCCAAAAAACGGTCGTTTTTGGCGTCGCTCTTTAGTCGTAAACTTCATAAATGAAGGTATGGACCCCCCCCCCCCCCCCCGATCAAGAGGAGCGTCCCAAATCCAAGATTAAGTTTATGATGTGTCCAGTAATAAGAAATTGATGGAAGAAAACAGGACGAATCATGTGTGCAGGGATTGCTAAAGAAAGGAGAACACGCACGAGAATTTGAAGAGAGTATCGGAGAACACGCACGAGAATTCGAAGAGAGTGCCTATATCTGTCGACAGATTAAAACATTAACTCATAAAAGTGCAAACACGCTTCTGAGCTTACGTTTCTCTCCATAGTCGTATGTTTCTTCTAATTTCCTTTATTAAATACATTTATAACATCAAATGTAGGTTTCTTGGCCATAATACATGAAAATACAGACACTTCACTTTCCTTGTTCCTTCGGTAAATCCTTCAGTGAATAATTAAAAAAATGCAACCTCCTGCCTTTCACATTTGGCCGCCATCTTTGATTTGGAGCGCCCCCTTTGACCAGGAGGGCCTTGTGGAATTCATTTATGAAATCTACGACCAAAATTACATAGGAAATGATGCCTCCCACGAGACAGAATGAGCATTTTAAAATATCGATTTCCCGGACCCCCTTATTACGGCCACCATTTTCAATTTCAACTACTTTGAGGGTTGTTCCAGGGTCAGGCCATTTTTAACTTTTAAAAAGTTGTTCAGGGGGACCTACTGATGGCGATTACATAGGGAAAGTTTGTTACGCAATTTTTCCCGGTCAAACCGCACTTCTCCCTTACTATTATAGCACGATCCTGCTTCTCGAGCCGTACACTTTTCGGAGGATTACACAAATTAGTTGGAACTTTTTTTGAAACTGAGGAAGTTCTGAAGACATTTGCATCTTCAACACTTGCCTACCGTTCATTTATACCCTCTTTCGACTTATTTTCGTGAATGACTCTTCTAAACCGCTACTTTGTGAGACCTCGGAAATTCTGAGGACCAAAAAAATAAATACCGAGTTGAGTTTTTCTGGTTCAATTTGATTTTTATCGTTTACAAAGACGTCTTCCTAGAGTAAAATTTCATCCCCTACAACTTGAGTTCTTTTGCATTTTTCTAGTCCCGCGATCTCAGCGTAAAATCGAGTTTTTTGTACGAAATCGAGGTCTAAACCAAAATATCATAATTTCATAACAAAATTGACCTTTGGCACCATTTGAAATGGTTGAAATTGTCCCAAATTTTGGCAAACATGTTTCTTTACCAAACGTCATCGGTTGCCGCCTGGGGAGCGGAACATTTCAGACTTTCATTTTTTGTTGACGCATCCTAGGGGGCCTCCTTTAACTTTTGAACAAATGAAGATATCGACACGCAGTTTTTACAGCTAGGGAACTGACATAATAAACAAGCTTTCGAATAAATCAATCTGTTAAACATCTATAAGACTTCAAGACTTGAACACTTAAGGACACTCACAGGTTTTAATCTGATATAAACGTGAGCAGATGATAACTTGTCAACGTGAAACCATACATCTTCAGGCCAACCCCACTTTATCAGCTCTTCATCTGTGGACATGAAAAGAATTATTAAACATAAAGGACTACGTACAAAACGGACCATTTGGGGCTCGAGGCGGATACCCAAAAACCCGAAAATCGTGGATTTGAGGATATGAATTTTGGGCAATATGCACGAATAGCTATCTACTGACACTTGATTAACTACAAATGTATAGGATATGCATTTACGAGCCACACAAACAGCCTAACTTGACTTTTTCAGCGCCTTGATCCGAAATTCCCGCCAAAACAGCGAAAAATCGCATTTTCTCAAAAACGGCCAAACTACAGATTTCGCGGTTTGTTGTTCCTCAATCAGTAGACCTTCTAGTTGACATTTCCGCAAAAAAATCGCGGGTGGTATGTTGACCGCAAAGTGTTTAAAACGTACCATGAGGGTTTAAATACTGAACCGTGAAACACGGCTGCCGATAGAAAATTTTATAGAATAAAAATTTCAGATGGTGGAAGAGGGGGGCGGGAAGGAAAACTTTTTTTCTGTAATGAGAGAACATCCCACATTTTATCTCTCAGTTTTATCCTATGAATGCATTTCTTTTGCTCATTGTTCTGATAATGGCAAAAGCCTAAAAGCTTAGACGACTTCAAGCAAGGAAATCTTTTATTTTTGTAAGTTATAACTTAATTATAATACCTTGCAGTGACTACCACAAATCTCTCAATGTAAAGGACTACGTGCAAAACGGGTCATTTAGGGCTCGGGGCGGATGCCTTTGAGACTTGCCCTATTCACTCACCTAACAATGCCCCATCTTTTCCCAAAGTTTCAAGCCCCCCAAAAATTTTGGGGAGACGCGGCGGGGGGTCAAAGTTAAATACCGGCAAAATTTTCGCGAATTTATTACTCGAAAACCAAGACGTTTTGGAAAACGCGGTTTAAACGAGCGTATTCAGCGTGACGAGAGCTTTCAGAAAATGTGTAGGATCATTGGGTTTTGTCCACTTCAGCTTGAGTTATCGCCTCCGAAGCGCCGGAACGCTCAAAAAGGACCCCTTATTTTTTCACGTTCGGGCCGATTTAAGAAAAAGCCATTTTTTTATTTTGATGAAAGACTGATTTGTTGTTCCTGACTCTCTGTAGCCCCTTACATATATAATAAATAACATGAAACCTTAAGCTATCCCAAAGGAACTTCTTAAGCTTATTCGTTTAAAAAGAAAAACCAAAAGAAAAGCAAATTTCACCCATTTTCCTGAAGACAAATCAAATCCAACAGATTAAACGCAATAGTAAAGAAAAGAACACAAGACTTTTTAAACTACAAATTTAAAAAAATTATTAACTCCTTGTCTCCGTCAGCAGATAAAAACTACTCTTTATGGGCAGCCACAAAATATTTAAAAAGGCCAAAACAGTTAAAATTCCCAATCAGCAAACCTGACAATACATGGGCAAATACAGATGCTGAAAAAGCAGAGGTAGCTGATCATTTTGAAGCCGCTTTTCAACCACACAAAGACATGGAAACACTATCTGACTCCGATGTTTCCACCGGCAGTTCCGACTCACAAGGGGAGTCTACGAAGTGACATCCTGGGATTGGGTTCATTTTGCTTGTACATGAAGAAGAGACAAATCTAAGGTTGACGTATTTTTTTTTAGCCGCCAACTCCCAACCGTTCTCGAGATATCGATTTTTAAAGTTACGATTTTTGCACGTTTCCGCGCGGAGTTCCGGCGAGTCAACTGAGCGCCGGCAAGCTGCACGAAGCGTGTTTCCTATCAGCGCTGCAGACCGGTCATCCCCATCAACAGCTCCGTGGCCGAGTGGTAGAGTGTTCGCCTGCAGTTCCACTGTTCGCGGGTTCGAATCCCGCTCCGTGCCGTAACTTTTAGGGTACGCCGCAATGCGTTTTTACAAGTTTTCTTTATTTTTATCACACAGCAAGGGGTCCGCCCCCTGGCCGCTACGCGGCCCAACCCCCGGGGCGAAAAGGCGCGTTTCGCGGCGAGCGAAATCATCGAAATCGACCGTTGACGGTTGCAAATTCAGAGTAAGGAAAAAGTCATTAAGAATATTGTGTGGTGGGAAATTTTTATTTGAAACATCATTTTATCATTCAATTAAAATTATTTACCCAGTAACCGTCAACGGTCGATTTCGATGATTTCGCTCGCCGCGAAGCGCGCCTTTTCGCCCCGGGGGTTGGGCCGAGCAGTGGCCAGGGGGCGGACCCCTTGGTGTGTGATAAAAATAAAGAAAACTTGTAAAAACGCATTGCGGCGTACCCTAAAAGTTACGGCACGGAGCGGGATTCGAACCCGCGGTCAATGGAACTGCAGGCGAACACTCTACCACTCGGCCACGGAGCTGCTGATGGGAATGGCCGGTCTGCAGCGCTGATAGGAAACACGCTTCGTGCAGCTTGCCGGCGCTCAGTTGACTCGCCGGAACTCCGCGCGGAAACGTGCAAAAATCGTAACTTTAAAAATCGATATCTCGAGAACGGTTGGGAGTTGGCGGCTAAAAAAAAATACGTCAACCTTAGATTTGTCTCTTCTTCATGTACAAGCAAAATGAACCCAATCCCAGGATGTCACTTCGTAGACTCCCCTTGTCAGATTTGCAGAATGAAGGGGAAGTGTCCACATTGAAACCCCGAAAAATCAAAAAAATCCCAGCAGTAAAAATAAAAACCATATCTCCCTCAGAAATTATTAAAGAGATAAAAGGTAAAATTAAGGCAAAAAAAGCACCTGGATTTGATAAAATCTCAGGACTGATTTTAAAGAATTTGCCTAACAGGGCAATAATGAAATTGGTCTCAATCTTTAATGCTGTCATTAGATGCAAATATATTCCTTCTCAATGGAAGATATCGGAAATCTTCGTCCTCTTAAAACCAGACAAACCTCCTACAGAGGCTGCATCTTACAGGCCAATTTCGTTGTTGCCTGTTATCGGGAAACTCTTTGAAAGACTGTACATTAAGAGATTGAACGAGATAGTTGGCAAGCAAAATCTAATAATCGATGCCCAATTGAGGAGGGTTCCGGAAAAAAGGCCCATGGGCGTATAGGCCCTTTTTCCGGAGAACGCATTAATGGATTGCCCGTACCCTAAACTATATGTGCCTAAAGTTTCGTATCGATTCGCCAATTTTTAAAGCCCCACGACCATTTTTCCGGGCGCGGGATTTCCACTGAATACCTCTATGAGCGGGGTATCATCGTGATTTAGAAGATGACGCGAGACCCGAGCAGCCCCGGCCAGCAGATAGCGATCCGACTGATAACAGCCCCTCTTTGTACATCGAATGCACTGATCACTAGCTGCAATCAGTAAATGCAGATTTCCGTGATAATCAAGATGTCAACAGTGGCACCTACAAATAATAACACGCAGAATAATAGTAATAATATTAGTGTGTGTCAGAGGATTTTTCTTTCTTTTTCGCGAAGTTAGTTCGTGTTGTTCGTCTATATTCGTTGATGATATTTTCGCAATGTCTGCGAGTGGTAGTAACATTGTAAATAATGATAGATTAAAGCGTCATAAAAGTAAAAAAATAAACAGGTAAACACAGGTAACAGGTAAAAAACAAATAGAGTAAAGGCATCTGCCAAATTAAAAAGACTGCATGGTCACGTCTACCAAACTTTATCCGGTAAAACCGTCTCGGGGAAAATTTTCAAGTCAATGACAGAATGTTGTGGTGGAAAGTGCTTCAGTATTCAGACCACCAAAGATGTCATTTATTTATTTTATGTTATTAGGAAGAGATAATACTTTTTCTTTTTGTTTCAATTGTGCTTTTAACTAGCTTAGTCACAAGAACCGATTACCATCAGTGGATCTCCGGAAAAAGGGCCCATAATCGAATTTTTTTAAAAATTCCTCTCGCAGTCCAATTATGATTTCTAACTTTTGCCAATCTCTGATTTCATTCTAGGATGTATGAATCCTTGTATGAAACATTCATTTTGAATTTTGACGTCTCTTCGCGGTCAAAACACAGTAATGAAAACTTAAATGACGTTTTTCTCACAACGCGATTTTTCGGTATGGGCCCTTTTTCCGGAACCCTCCTCAATTTGGTTTCCGAGCGAAACATTCTACAATTGATCAACTTCATAGAATAACTAAAATAGAAGACTCCCTGGAAAAGGGAGAATACTGTGTGGCGGTTTTTCTTGATGTAGCGCAGGCATTTGATCGTGTCTGGCACGAGCGCCTCATCGGTAAACTCTACAAAATGCTCCCATGTAACCATGTTGAACTCCTGTCTTCCTTTTTATCAGGTAGACAATTTAGAGTGCGATATGAAAATACCACCTCAAGTTTCAGACCAATAAGGGCAGGGGTTCCGCAGGGCTCCTGTCTTTCCCCCTTCTCTATTCCCTTTTCACCACAGACATCCCGCAATCTGGGAGAGGGGGGAAACTGGAAGTTTATGCCGATGACACGCTTGTGTTTGCAGCGTCGAAAAGCTACAGGGAGGCACGTTCTAACGCTCAATCCCACCTAAAAAGGATTAATAAAAGGACAAACAAAGATAAGACCAAATTAAATGCGTCTAAATCGGTAGAAATTGTATTTACCAACAGGCCATTTACTCATATTCCTCTTCACTTAGGAAACTCTGAAATCCCTCGCGACACAGTCGCCCGATATCTCGGCCTCCACCTGGATTCCAGGCTCAAGTGGGGTGCGCACATAAAGAAAAAAGTCGAGCAATTAAGACTTAAATTTCATGACATGCAGTGGCTGATTGGCCGCAAATCCAAGTTATCTCTAGAAACCAAACTGCTCATCTACAAGTCAATGTTGAGGCCGGTTTGGAGTTATGGCTGCCAGTTGTAGGGCTGTGCAGCAAAGTCAAATTTAAAAAAGATAGAAGTCATACAAATGAAAATATTACAAAGCATTTCAAAAGCCAGATGGTATGAGGGGAACGCGGATATTCGCGCCGACCTCAACATTGATTCTGTAGAGGACTACATGACAAAAATTGATTCTGTAGAGGACCACATAACAAAAATTTATAACTCTTACGAAACTAGGCTGCATAGGCATCCCAACCCAGAAGCGCTTGCGCTTCTGGAAAAGGACCAATGCACCCGAAGATTAAAACGTCGCAAACCCTACGAGCTTGGAATTCAGGGGTTCTCAAAATTATCCTTCTTCTAAACTGATGGGCCTCCTTGTGCTTTTCGAACGCAAGCAGGGGTTTTTGGGTTTTTGACCGGGTTCGGTCATCCGCATTCCAAGTCAAAGTAAAAAGACATTTTTACTTTGAAGCAAAATTGTTTTATTTTTCCCTCCTCATTTTTCAGAGGTTGTATTTCTTTTTATATAAATTAAAATGTGTGTAACCTAGTATAAGTTTATATTATAAGTTAAACCCAAGTTTTTTAAAGATGTATCTTACATCTAAAACCATTCTGTACATATTATAACTCTTGTACAAATAAAAATAATAATAAAAAATGCTGGGGAAATGTTTTGGTCGCGAGTTATAAGAACGGACAGGAGCGAAGGTCCAGAAAATCGGCTATTTTAAACTGCGCTCGGCGACGGATCAGGAGACACGTGGCAACGATGCGAGGTCGGCAGAGGAGTGTGATTCGCCGAACTGAGTGGGAGGGGACGTTTTCCTTCCGATCATCGCTGCCCGCGCAGTTTAAAATAGCCGATTTTCCCTACCTTTGCCCTTTCCGCTCTTATAACTCGCGACCAAAATATTCCCCCAGCATGCGGTAAAGAGGTAGAGGGGCTAGAGAGAGTCAGGAACAACATGTCAGTTTTTTATCAAAACTAGGGGGCTGCGCCCCCTGGCCGCTACGCAGCACAATCAACCAGAGGCGCTTCGCGCATCTAATATACAGGTATAAATAGCATTAAGATCGTGATGTGTTTTTACTATGTTTAAAATGAGATAATTAAAAAGAATAGAAGAGAAACAAAATAAATGGTACGTAGTGGTGGTACGTAGAAAAAATAAGGCACATGTAAAAAATTCAAAAAAAAAAAAAATTAGAAAAGGGGTGAAATTAAAAAATAAAATAAATGTATAGCTCCAACAAAAACAAAAAACAAAAATTAAAGTATAAAATCAACAAAAAAACAACATAAAATATGGGGTAAAAATTTAAAATAGCGATAGAAGTTTATAAATCAAAAATTTCTGGTCAAACTTCATTATGTATCACATTTTCAGAATCATTTTCCCCTATTTCTTGAATTTTTATTCCATATTTTGATGTGCATCGTGATAATGCAACATAAAGTTGCCCATGGCTGAAAAGGGGTCGATTTACGTAGAGCCCAACTTGATCAAAACCTTGTCCCTGAGACTTATTAATTGTCATTGCAAACGCAAGTGCAATGGGGAACTGCGTCCGGTGGAGGATGAAAGGTAAGCTGGTGCTTTCTCCAGTGTCTAATTTTACTCTAGGAATAAAAACAATATCATCAGTATTGACTCCGGACATAATTCGTGCAGCGATAATATTGTTTTGTAGTTTCACAACTTGTTGTTCCGGGGTAACGGAGGGAGGTAATTTAGAATCATAAGGGGTAGCGGCAACGGTAGCTGAAGGGGCACAAGTGGTGGAGGGCTCTGAGCCAGAGTAGAGCTAGAGACGGCGGAAAGCACGTGAGCATGGGTGGCGGGAGGGGAGCGGGGAGTGGAGGCAAACCCGGTTTGGACTTCGGACTTCTGGAGACGGCGGGAGGCATGTGAGCGTGCGCGGCGGGAGGAAAGCGGGGAGTGGAGGAGAGACCGAGCGTTACACCCTTAGCGTGACACCCTCAGCGTGACACGATGCGCTTATGATTTTATACTATACTATAGAGTAAGATTTTGGGTTCGAGCCGCATCGATTTCAAAATTTTTGACGTAACACTCAGATTTGTAAATGATGAGGAATAGCTGGATGTACATAATTTCACAGTCCACTTACTGAAGAAATTTCCATTTATTATGTTATTTTTAAATACTTAATTTTAAAAAAAAAATCGGATTTCGACCGTTAAGAGTTCATAATATTTGGTCCCTCCCGACGCGACGCAGCGCCTGCCTTCTCACTTTGCATCTGCTGTTTATCTGCTGTAAATATTAATAGAAATTCAGCAATCAAGTAAATTGCCCAATGCCGAAAATCGGAGCCGGAGGAATGCAGGAAAAATTGAGTTAAACCTTAAACCTTGGACCTTGAACCCTGAGCGATGCACCGTTCCTCAACTTTTCGAATGAGGAGCCCTTCACGAGCTTTTCCATTGTTTTATTGTTTATTCGAGTCACTCAGGTAGAATCCCACACCTTGACGTTTCTCGCGGAAACGACATATCTCTCACGCTATTAACATTGGACTTAAGTGACTTGAGCTGTAAAAGCTCTACAACATTGGAAGTTCGGGGATTCATAATTTTTTGCACATCTACATTTACTACAGATGACATACATGTAAAGATCATCCTTATCGGTCCGGCAGTTCGTCAGAAATAGTGCTTCCAAGATTTTGCTTGTAGCTGTATAATATAGATAAAAAAAATGGTTTTTTCTTAAATCGGCCCGAACGTGAAAAAATAAGGGGTCCTTTTTGAGCGTTCCGGCGCTTCGGAGGCGATAACTCAAGCTGAAGTGGACGAAACCCAATGATGCTACACATTTTCTGAAAGCTCTCGTCACGCTGAATACGCTCGTTTAAACCGCGTTTTCCAAAACTTCTTGCTTTTCGAGTAATAAATTCGCGAAAATTTTGCCGGTATTGAACTTTGACCCCCCGCCGCGTCTCCCCAAAATTTTTGGGGGCTTGAAACTTTGGGAAAAGATGGGGCATTGTTAGGTGAGTGAATAGGGCAAGTCTCAAAGGCATCCGCCCCGAGCCCTAAATGACCCGTTTTGCACGTAGTCCTTTACATTGAGAGATTTGTGGTAGTCACTGCAGGGTATTATAATTAAGTTATAACTTACAAAAATAAAAGATTTCCTTGCTTGAAGTCGTCTAAGCTTTTAGGCTTTTGCCATTATCAGAACAATGAGCAAAAGAAATGCATTCATAGGATAAAACTGAGAGATAAAATGTGGGATGTTCTCTCATTACAGAAAAAAAGTTTTCCTTCCCGCTCCCCTCTTCCACCATCTGAAATTTTTATTCTATAAAATTTTCTATCGGCAGCCGTGTTTCACGGTTCAATATTTAAACCCTCATGGTACGTTTTAAACACTTTGCGGTCAACATACCACCCGCGATTTTTTTGCGGAAATGTCAACTAGAAGGTCTACTGATTGAGGAACAACAAACCGCGAAATCTGTAGTTTGGCCGTTTTTGAGAAAATGCGATTTTTCGCTGTTTTGGCGGGAATTTCGGATCAAGGCGCTGAAAAAGTCAAGTTAGGCTGTTTGTGTGGCTCGTAAATGCATATCCTATACATTTGTAGTTAATCAAGTGTCAGTAGATAGCTATTCGTGCATATTGCCCAAAATTCATATCCTCAAATCCACGATTTTCGGGTTTTTGGGGGTTAGTCAAAGAGAAATCCGAAAAAAAGAGGGTTAACCCGGAACAACTTGCGTAACAAACCTTCCTATTGAACAACGTACCAAAAGTTTACCACGGTTCGATCCCGGAACCGGGAGTTTCACCCCCCCCCCCCAAATTGCCTAAATTTCAAAATGGCGGCCATAATAAGGCCTCTGGGAGTTCGATTTTTTTTTAAAATACGCATACAGTGTCATGTGTGGTGCCGATTCCTATGTAATTTTGGTCGTAAATTTCAGATATGAAGTCAAAAAAGTCCCCCTGTCAAAAGGGGGTACCTCAAATCCAAGATGGCAGCCAATTGTGAAAGACAGGAAGGTGGATTTTTAAAAAGTTCGCGTGATAATGCAAGTGAGGTATCATTTCTTATGTAATTTTGGTCGTAGATTTCATTTATAAAGTCATAAAGTCCCTCAATTCGAAGGAATTGCTTTAAATGCCAAGATGGCGGCCAGATTTGAAAGGCAGGAGGGTGAATTTTTGAAATGTTTACGTGACATCCCAAGTAAAAGTGAAACAACCTGACGTAAGGCTATGTTTCATAAACTACCCTGAGTCAGACTAATTCCGTTGGATTTGGGATACCCCCTTTTGACAGGGGGGCTTTCGTGACTTCATATCTGAAATCTACGACTAAAATTACATAGGAATCGACACCACACATAACACTGTATGCGTATTTTAAAAAAAAATTGAACTCCCAGAGGCCTTATTATGGCCGCCATTTTGAAATTTAGGCAATGGGGGGGGGTGAAACCCCCCGTTCCGGGATCGAACCGTGGTAAACTTTTGGTACGTTGTTCAATAGGAAGGTTTGTCACGCAAGTTGTTCCGGGTTAACCCTCTTTTTTCGGATTTCTCCTTGACTAACCCCCCAAAAACCCGAAAGTCGTGGATTTGAGGTTATGAATTTTGGGCAATATGCACGAATAGCTATCTTCTGACACTTGATTAACTACAAATGTATAGGATATACATTTACGAGCCACAAAAACAGCCTAACTTGACTTTTTCAGCGCCTTGACCCGAAATTCCCGCCAGAACAGCGAAAAATCGCATTTTCTCAAAAACTGCCAAACTACAGATTTCGCGGTTTGTTGTTCCTCAATCAGTAGACCTTCTAGTTGAAATTTCCGCAAAAAAATCGCGGGTGGTATGTTGACCGCATTAAAAGTGTTTAAAGCGTACCGTGCCCTGAGAGGCACCTCTTCCATTTAAGGGCATTAACCTTTGATAATGAGAGAACGGAGTCTCACCATAATTGGTGAGAATTTTCTTCATGAAATAAAATTACCAGATACCACCCGAAACCCTCAGACTTTTAATCAAAAATTGCCTGGAGTGTCACATCTGGAAATTGAGGGCACAGGGTGAGTCTTTTTGTAGAAATAGCAGGACTAATTAGGCGCCCACAAGGCTGCAGAAACTTCCTGATCACGGGATCATGATCCTTAGATGATCCTTACCTATTTTAGATTAGATGAAACAAAAAATAGGATTTCTGACTCTTCAGATGCATTCTTCTTTTCATATTATGTGTGCATTAGTATTATGTGTGTTATTTTATATTATTGTTTAGTGTAAGCTGTGTAATGTAAGCAGCCACGTAGGTTTTTTAGAATAATTTCCGAAGAAAATACCTACACTATTGCATTCTCACATGAGACCCACGTCGGACCCAGACCTGGGACGTTATGAAGAGCACCCGCACATCTACATTAGCCAAACAAAACAGCAATTGTCCAAAAGACCTAATGGTCACAAATGAGGACTAATAAGTGACAATAGCGGATATAGAGTTTTCACATTGTGACAAAATCGAGTTTGAAGTTTTCGAAGCTTTGCACTAAGCCGCCTGTAGAACTGAGAGGATTCTTATAAAAATTTTCATAAAGAACAACTCTTCCTGTAAAGAACACACGTTTTACGATCTATTTAAAAGAAAAATTGAAGGAGTAACAGCGATTTGAAAACAATTTGACATCCGCTATTTTTACTGAAAACATTTTTTCATACATGAAACAAAGTCTTCGGGAAGGGTAAGGCTGGTGAAACGATTGAAATGTACCAAAAGTAAGTCAATGCTGAGTCATTTAATAAAATTGAACGAAAAACTAAACCGTTTGTAACTTCTACAACAAAAATAAGGAAAAAATTATAAAATCAGTTAAAAAATCAACAAATCTGGCGATACGGTCCCGATACGTATCATTTGAGTTTAGCTGCACCCCATGGCCGGTGTGCGGGCAGTTATCGCAGGTGCATTCGAATCTCTACAGTGTCCTGCCGCGCCGGGCGGGGAGAACAGTGGATTCTCACATCCACTGTTTTTACAAATAATATTGTTATCAATTCATATCTTGCCGAAAATTTGCGCTGGAAGTCTGAAACTTTGCACAGGCATTTTTGAGGGCTCCAGAATTAGAAAAAAGCGTTTGCCCTAAAAATGGCGGATGTCAGCGACCGCTATTGTTATATAAAAGTCCTCGAATCCGACAAAAAAGGGGTTATGGCGCTTCATCAGCAAAAAAATAACAACGGTCTTGCTTTTGACTTTGCAAACACCACAGTTTTGAGTAGTGAGTCCAATGACTACGCCAGAACCTTATTGGAGATGATGGAAATGATACACATTATTCAAAACAGCGAGAGAACTTGTAACTACCAAGCTGATGTTGAAAAACTTAGTGTTGCCTACCATCAGTTTTTCGGGTCACACAGGTCCGACTAGTGTGTGTGAAGAGAGATCCTTCTATTTATCTCTTCGTCTGTTTACTGGTTCCGTCATTACATAATCACCAGTCAGTGCCTTGCTACTCCGGTCTGAGGGATGACCGTAATTTTGTGTTTTAACCTTTCTTTATTTTTTATCGATTGAAAATGCCTGAGATTTTGGGCGAAACGTCTCGAATTTTTCATTTGTAAATTTAGCCTTCTTTCTCCAGGTCGTGTTTTAGGAGTTATATCTATATATGTACTACTTTATAGTTATTAGCTTAATAAATAGATGGAGTTTTAAGTACATGAAAATTTTAACAAATTAAAAGAGTACATTTTTAAAGGTTGTAACTCACACTAAAAACTCCATCCATACCCTAGTAGCAGAACAAATTTTTCTTTTTCTAAAAAAAGTATAGGTAAAACATATCCGTTATCTAAATGGTAGTTTTATATAAAAAACGTGTGCATAATGCTTATATAAAAAAATCAAAGTTCAGACCTGACCATAATATATGAAAAATGATAAAAGCTAGGTAAGGTAATTTTTTTTTACGGACAATTTTTTTTATTTTTTTATATAAAGCATGCATATGAAAGTGTTAAAAGTGAACAATTTTATTAAACTATTATATAAAAAAAAGGTCATCATTTTTGTTCAGACCTGATTTCTTTACCCACACCCAACTCTCCTCAAATGAGGTTCTCGCTCGAATGGGAAAATCCATACAAAAAATAATAGTGACCGACACCTCGTAAAAAACTGTATTTTATATAAATGACGGTCAGAACACACACACACACCCTCACAGACACACACACCCTCACAGAAACACACACACTCACAGACACCCTGACACACACACACACACCCACCCTCACACACACACACACACACACACACACATATATATATATATATATATATATATATATATATATATCAAATGATTTGTTCTGACCGTCATTTATATGAAATGCAGTTTTTTACGAGGTATCGGTCACTAATATTTTTTTTGTATGGATTTTTCCATACTAGCGAGAACCCCATTTAAGGAGAGTTGGGTGTGGGTAAAGAAATCGGGCCTGTTGTCAGCGCCACTACCGGTTTCACGCTTGTTAGCGATCTTCAGGTGTGCATAGAGAGCCAGTCCCGATTAGAAGCTCGAACACTCTGAGATGCCGTGCAAATCAGAATGCCAAACTCCGGCGGGAGCCACACTGCAGTGCGGCTCACGCCCTCTACCGTTAGCCACCCAACAACTCCTAAGGTTTTACCTCTGGCGGCTAGCCGCAACGCGACTAATAAGCCAACCCGAAGGCCTCCAACGGAGGAAATTCGAGCAATCCATTTACGGACATGCTGCTCAGCACTCACGCCTCTGTGCCTATACAAATCAAATGATTTGTTCTGACCTGTTTCTTTACCCACACCCAACTCTCCTCAAATGAGGTTCTCGCTAGTATGGAAAAATCCATACAAAAAAAATATTAGTGACCGACACCTCGTAAAAAACTGCATTTCATATAAATGACGGTCAGAACAAATCATTTGATTTGTATAGGCACAGAGGCGTGAGTGCTGAGCAACATGTCCGTAAATGGATTGCTCGAATTTCCTCCGTTGGAGGCCTTCGGGTTGGCTTATTAGTCGCGTTGCGGCTAGCCGCCAGAAGTAAAACTTTAGGAGTTGTTGGGTGGCTAACGGTAGAGGGCGTGAGCCGCGCTGCTAGTGTGGCTCCCGCCGGAGTTTGGCATTCTGATTTGCACGGCATCTCAGAGTGTTCGAGCTTCTAATCGGGACTGGCTGTCTATGCACACCTGAAGATCGCTAACAAGCGTGAAACCGGTAGTGGCGCTGACAACAGGCCCGATTTCTTTACCCACACCCAACTCTCCTCAAATGAGGTTCTCGCTAGTATGGAAAGATCCATACAAAAAAAATATTAGTGACCGATACCTCGTAAAAAAACTGCATTTCATATATATATATATGTATTTTTAAACACACACACATATATATATATCACAAAGTATAGCCCGAACTGTATGTAACAACGTAGTGAAATGGTGCTGGGTCCACAGTTCTCTCCCCCTTCAATTTTGAACTAGCACTCATTAGAGCTCAGAAATTTTTGTTGACTCTAATTGTAATGTTTTGAATCTTTCGGCTTAGATTTCCCCGCGAAATGGTGTGGATCCAGCACCATTTCACCACCATGTTATATTTGTATGTACGTATTTCTGCCCATCTAAGATTTTTCGATTTCTGAGTAGTTATGTCTTTATCACGTTGCAAGATAATTTGATCATTTTTTTTGCGTTTCGTAGAGCCTCATTAAAGCTACTATTCTCCCAATAAAGAGATTAAAATTTGAGGCAATAATAGATTTTGAGAGGTGGGGCTCGAAAGTGAAGGGAGGCCAAATCTTGTCCACTCGATAACTCGAGTTAAAATGCATATTTTGAGCTGAAATTTTTATGGGTGGTAGTTCCCCGTTAGACTGGTTTAATGTTGAATTTCAGCAAAATCGGCGGAGCCGTTAAAAATGGCGAGCTTTGAAAGTTTTAGACGGGGGGGGGGGGTGTGTGAGCGCCATGAGAGGAGCCGGCTGCAGCCGTAGAGTACCTATATTGAGAGAGTATTGCCACTGGTGTTACCACCTCTGATTGGCTCAGCCATCTTAGGCTGAATGGAGCCCTTAGGACCCAAAAATGGCGGACGCCATAAATTAATGTAATGCAAAATGACTCAAAATGTAGTTTTCTTTGCTTATCGTAACGAGAAATTTACCCAAATGCACTATTGCGACTTCTTTACATATTTTTAAGGCTAATCGTGTGCAACTTTTGAGAAAAGTTATCTCAGATGTGGTGAGGTTGGCAGCAAGTGCGGTTGGTGAAAACCGTCAAAAGTTGGCGAAGACCCCCCCTCCCTTCCACAAAAACCAAAACAACGCACCGCCATTTTTGGGTCCTAAGCCTCTCCATGGGACCCAGTGGCCATACTCTCTCAATATAGGTACTCTACGCAGCCGGAGCTGAGCCGCATAGTGGGTCAGGGAGAGTTTTTCAACCAGCTTTTAGGCGCTCAGTGGTCCAAGGGCAAGAAGATTTCAAACGCACTGTTTGTCGCACACAGGTAGGGGAAAGGAACTATGTGGAAAAACTTCTCATTACACAATGACTTACGGACATACAATTCTTTGACTGAAACATACTTGCTTCCGCGGTGGATGCGTGGGACACTTCAAAAGAAGAAACAACCAGATACCCAGGAATAGGGCTGTTCTATCGGTTTATGGTAAGCTACCGAAACAGTTCCGTTAAGAAAAAGTTACGATAAGAGCTCTCTTGCCGATAGCGATCAGAGTTTTCGGAGCTGGCGAAAATAAGCTGTTGCCATTTGTACATCTATTTTACTCGCTGCCACGCCAGGCAATCTGATAAACCGACACACGGGGCAACAATGCATTGAGTGCGAGTTCTCAAAAATCCGATAAGGCCGGCTGTTGTCGATATCACCCCACTGTCGGTACTGCCGCCAGTTTCAATAAGAGACGATATCGACAGTGTTCCGGCAAGAAATCATTTGAACACCCCTACCCAGGAAACCCTGAAAAAACCAAAGATTACTAAGGACGCCAGATACCGCACGTCGTATACTTGCCGGTGGAAAGAAGCGGCCCCCCAGTCGCCTGCAGCGCCAGGGTAGGCAACCTGTATAGCGGTATGCTATACTTTAGCCCACTTGTAATGGAAGTGCATGGGAAATTGCACTTCGAATGTGAAAATTATGAACGACAAATTGCGAAAATCGTTCATTTTAGTCACTAGTCAAGGTAAATAGACTCAGAAAATTGAGCAGAGATATTTGCATTAATTTTTTCTTTCTTTCTTTTTTTTTGGGGGGGGGGGGGGGGGGTTCCGGCATTTTTAATGATTTAAAACATAAGAAAATTTAATACAGTGAATCTTCAACCAAACTTAGCACAGCACGGCGAAACCAGTCAAACACACGGCAAGCAGTATATTCGTTAGCTCGAAGTATGGCATACCGCTTAACAGGTTGCCTACCCTGGAGCTGCAGGGGACTGGGGGGCCGTTTTTTATTTCAATGCAGTATCTGGAGTCCTTAGTAATCTTTGGAAAAAACTCGCGTAGTGCGTTCATGGGCAGTTTGCAGGGTGCTCGTTTCTTTTCATTCTGTTTTTCCTGGTCCACCGTGAGGAAAAGTGGCGATTTCCCTGTAAAAATGACAGTTTATTGCTCGAGCGATTTCCACCCATTTTGCTCGACCATATCTCAGATTCATCTGGGTGATCATCAAAAGAGTTGAGCACCAAGTAGGTATAGCCATAGCCAGACTAAATTTAATGCTTAATCTGTACTTAAAGTGTGCTGAGCACTTGCTTAATTATTGTTATTATTTTGTAAATATTTTTTTCTTCTTCTTTGTTTTTTGTACGGTTCCCTAACTAATCTTTAAATAAGTCTTCCGCTTCAGGAGAAGAGAGTCAGTGTTTTGTCTAGAAACGTTTTGTATTTATTGCTAGATAAAACATTTATTCAATCATATTTGTAATTGCTCAGGGGTTCTCCAATTTCCAAAGCATTTAGTCTAAATGAGTACAAACATCCGGAGCACATACAGGTTGCTAGTTCATGAAATAAATGAAGAGTCTGGCAGGATAATCTTTTTAGAATAGTTTTACTGCCCACTAGAGGTAAACACACTTACTTTCATACTTGTCCACTCCCATGAATAAAGTGACTGGTGGCGAAACCGCTGGAAACAAAGAAAAACTAACATATATATAATATTAAAAAGAGATAATGAGGAAAGCTTGACCAAAAAAACAATCATGTTTGTTAAAAATTTAGTCTGTCTTACGTTTGATACATAGGGATTACTGACTATGATTACACAAGACTTTTAATGTGAATTGAAAACATATTCCCCAATCCAAATCAAGAGTTGCGTGCTGGAGTTCTTTGTTTGAATATTATGCGTGACTCAAACCTCTCCTGTAGACTTAATCTTTTTATTTTACTTACAAGGAGGATATTTTTCTGTCTGTTGACACCATGCTCAGGGCCTACCAAGACCAATCCACGCAGGTCAGTCATTCCCGAGGATGAGTTTTGGTACTCTACTGCACAGTGATGCAGTATTGAGTGCCTGCAATGTATTTCTTATGGGAGCACTCGATGCTACGTCACAATGGGTGCTGCGAGTTAGGGCCGGGCGGGGGAGTGGATTTCAAAAAAGCTGCGCAATGACTGACCTGTGTGGATTGGTCTTGGGGCCTACTTTGCGTTTCACTGCCTGAGCACAACATCAACAAACATTGACTCCATAATCAGATTTTGGTTTGTTGACACCATGCAACATTACCCCATAAAAAAGGCTTACAAGTTCTACTTTAGTGAGGAACGCCATGCACAGTCTTCAGAACACTTGCCTAAGTTTTTAATTCCCACTCCTCAAGTAAGGTGGATCATGCAATGAGTGTGTGAATGAACAATACGTACCATTACTTGTGTAGTAAAACACCATTTTAGCAGAACAAGATGATATGCGACTACCTAAGATTAATATAATATTACCATTTTAGTGATTGACTCGGAACCATCAACGAAACACGCAAAATGAATAAGAAAGAGGCAAAGAGGTTATGTTAGTCTGTTTGTTTTGGACACAGATTAGTCCAGATCGCTAACATCGGCGGAGGAGCGTGAGTAGTTTTGTGAGCGCCATTGGCGGGAAAATCCATGGGCATTTAAAACTAGGAACCAAAACTGAAATTTTGGCTATTTTCAGCAGATTTTCGGCGGGAGAATACTTCTTTTTCAGATTTTTGTGGGATGAAACGTTCCGAAGAATTCAAGAATTAGTTTCTCAGTAGAATTTATGTGGTTCAATATTTCCAGATTAAATAATTAAGGTGGAAATAAATAAAGAAGGAGAATTAATTAAAATACGAGTAAACAAGGCTAAAAATTATTGAAACACTAAAAGGTAAGACGTTTCGAGCTGCTTCCAGCTCATTTTCAGCTGCAAAAACACATAAAAACAAGTAAAAAATTGAGTGGCGACCTGACCTCAGTCGTTATCACGTAACCACTCATAATAACGGCTGGGGTCAGGTCGCCACTCAATTTTTTACTTGTTTTTGCAGCTGAAAATGAGCTGGTAGCAGCTCGAAACGTCCTGCCTTTAAGTGTTTCAATAATTTTTAGCCTTGTTTACCCGTATTTTAATTAATTCTCCTCATAGGCGGTTCTACGGGGGTGCCAGTGGGTGCCGGGCACCCCCAAGCAAAAATTAAGTACGGTTACTGGAACCGTGAAAGAGGCTTTTGGGCAAGTAAACACGTCAAGAAAAAATCGTATTATGAACGCAAAAAATTGGCAATATTTTTATTTCATGAATTTTTTAAATCTGAAAATTGAGCTAAAAAAGACCAAATTACTGCTTTTAAAGATTCTGTATTCGCTCACACTGAAAAAAATCCCAGCAATTAATTGAAAATGTTTTAAACAGAATTAATATTGATAGCCGTGTTTTACAAAGATTCTACTGTTTTTTTTTTATGGTAAGAATGTAGTTTTGGTGGAAAGTTTTGCTAAAAATTTTCTACGTTGAATTTATAAGTATTTAAGTAAGAAAGGAGAGAAAAAGAGAAAGGAGGGTAGGAATAGGATAAAACTTGAGGGCCGAAAATTAGGCCTCCCCTGAGCGACCGTCCCCTTTGGGGCCGGTCTCCGACATTTTCCACCTCTGGGCACCCCCAAACATGAAGGTCTAGAACCGCCTATGATTCTCCTTCTTTATTCGTATAATCGGGCTATGTTTTTGTGCTTTATCGGTGGAAATAAACAAATCAGAGTTCATCAGTATACTGAGTAGATAACATTATTGAAGAAATTTGCAGATTATAATATATCATATTTTTGAAGTTTAAAGCCTTAGAAACCGAAAATTAAAGCAAAATCCTGCCAAAATGAGACTTTTGGTTCCTAGTTTTGAATTCCCGCCAGGCCCCCATGAGAGCAGTTAATTGCTACCAACTGTTGTGAGAATATTGGAACAGAATACTTAGCATAACAGTACTTGATAAAATCTTATTTGATCAAAAACCATTATTACACATTACTATTTATACTTTTTTCAAGCTTTATAATCAGATTCAATAGGAAATTTCTCTCGATCTGGTCAAGTTCTTTCACTACTGGTAGTGCCATCAATTTTCTAAAGTTGCCTAACCTGTAGCAAAAATTACTCACGCTTCTGAAGCATTGGCTAGATTGGATGTTAGCGATCTGGACTAATCTGTGGTTTTGGATTAGAGTACCTTTATCATAGAGTACAATAGAGTCGCAAAGTACTGGATCGCCGATGAAGCCAATCCATGAACAGGCGTTTCCGAGCCGCGTGTGCTCCGAAAATAGTGAACCATTTGTGAACCCAACGGCATTTTGTAACACGGCGGCTTATGGAGAAATCAAGAACTGCTTGTGTTTTTTGGGTATTTTATAATTCAATCAGCATTAATTTTTGCAAATTTTGCTATTGAAAGGTAGTCAAAGCCATAATGAATCCATTGATGTATATTACTCCTGGATAATATTCATATTGGGATTTAATTTCTGACTTATACCAAGTGTGAACCAACCGGCATTTCTTATCACGGCGGCTTACGGGAAAAGCAACGACTGCCCGTGTTTTTTCGACATTTTTTAATTTCATCGATATTAATTTGTGCAAATTTTGCTATAATTAGATAGTCAAAGTCATAATGAATCCATTGATGTATATAACTCCTGGATAAAATTCATAAAGGAATTTAATTTCTGACTTATACCAAGTTGTGAACCAACCGGCATTTTTTTACACGGTGGCTTATGGAGAAATCAACGACTGCTTGTGTTTTTTCGACTTTTTTTAATTCCATCGGTATTAATTTGTGCAAATTTTGCTTGAAATAGATATTCAAAGCCATAATGAATCCATTAATGTATGTTACTCCGAGATAATATTCATATATGGACTCAATTTCAGACTTATTACCGGCCTACTTATTTTAGCTGGTTCAGTGTGTGTCTAGCCGACGAACGGAGCCGAGTCGGGGCTGTCGGGAGTGGGGAGCGCTGAGCGCGAGTCTCTGCGTATGCGTCATCGCTAGTCGCCGCACACTAGTCTCCGGAGAACTGGACAAAACAGCCTCGAAAAGTGACTTCATCGGCGATCCAGTACTTTGCGACTCTATTGTACTCTATGACCTTTATGGACAGAGTATAGCCCCACATACACGGTGAAAGTGGACCTTAATGTGGCAGTCACCGATGCGTTGTTGAGCGGTGAACCTTAATATTCGCCGGGCCGACGATTATTAATGCGTCCAGCCCACGTACAAACTGGGGCTCTCAAACTGGCACTAATTCTTCTATTTCTCAGCCATTTCTGCACGGAATGCCTTGAAAATTTCAAGATCTGATCTGTGATGTATCCCGCACACATCGGTTACCCTCAAAGATCGTCGGGCCGACGATCTTTGAAAGGCAACAGTCAGCAGTTCCATCGATGAGCCTCTTTGAGGCCCCTAGTTTGTAGGTGGGCTGGACGCTTATAGGCCTCTATAGACGATCAAATTCCCGAACCAATTCCGATCAAAGTAGCATCAAAGTGTCGGGAGTCATCAGTCTGAAATTCATAAATTTGCTTAATTTTAAAATGAAAACTTGACAGAAACGTTTCCTGTGGCAGGAAATGATGAATGATGGCACTCCTGTCTGATCTCACTTTGATCAAAAAAGTGCGGCCCGTCAAAATTTGATGGTAGATGGTGACCACCAGTCATCAGCATGTCTACTTTGATCGGAATTGGTTCGGAATTTGATCGTCTATAAAGGCCTTAAGGCTCACCGATGGTATTCTGAATCAACGATCACCATCCTCTGAAGGATTGCTCTATGTTTGGTTTTCTCCCGGTCGTGTTGTGTGGTTAGTGACTTCGGAGTTCGGAGTTTTTGTATTCGTGTTCGCATGCGTTTCGCAATTTTCAGTCATTAAAATGTCTTTCATCGATAGTAACAAGAACGTGAAGAGAACGGTCCTACTTAAAATTATGCCCAAGCCGGGTAAATCATGCAGGGAGTTGCTAGCAGGTAGAGCTGGTGTGCACGATGACAAATCCACGAGGGTAGTGGTTCAGCCCAAAAAAGTTATTCCTGAACCTATGAATAATAATTCACCTACCCAAAATAATCATAATATGTTCGACAATATGGAGGGGCTTATTTCCTCAACTCTCCCTCATGGTTGGAAATAACAAAACACACTCAACACATAACCTTCAATATTCACGTGCACTTCCAGAATTTTAAAAAACCAAACAAGTTAAGTCACTGTTGTCAGGGTTGTACAAATATGTTCACTAACCCATTTGAACTCTTATGAAAAATTTGTATTGGGCCTCTAGCTCGGCAACAATGCTAGGCCCTGCCGATTTAATCGTGTAACTGCTGTTTAAAGTGACTTTAAAGGTCACCGCTCAACAACGCATCGGTGACTCCCACATTAAGCCAATATTAAAGGCCTTTATAGACGATCAAATTCCGAACCAATTCCGATCAAAGTAGACATGCTGATGGACTGGTGGTCACCATCTACCATCAAATTTTGACGGGCCGCACTTTTTTTTGATCAAAGTGAGATCAGACAGGAGTGCCATCATTCATCATTTCCTGCCACAGGAAACGTTTCTGTCAAGTTTTCATTTTAAAATTAAGCAAATTTATGAATTTCAGACTGATGACTCCCGACACTTTGATGCTACTTTGATCGGAATTGGTTCGGGAATTTGATCGTCTATAGAGGCCTTAAGGTCCACTTTCACCGTGTATGTGGGGCTTATGGTTTTATTCTCTTGGTCCATGGTATGGTATAGACAGAGACAAGAGACCCTCCACTGGCCTCCTAGCGACAGGTGGAAGCTTTTACTTTCGGGGTTTCAACAATTCCTTATGGAGAATTATTAGCGAGCAACAGTCATCACCCTATTTTCGGCTGTTGACTTACCTACATGGTCGATGATGAGCTTCGGATGACGTCATGAGCCAAACAACTTTCCCAAACGTCGGCCATTTTCGGCTTGTTTGCGAAACGAAACTGCCAACACGTTGTTGAACATCAACCATGTAGGTAAGTCAACAGTAGAATGCTGAAGTCCCGAAAGTAAAAGCTTCCACCATGGCCAAGATACTAGTGGAGGGTCTCTTGTCTCTGGGTATAGACGCTATTAGTGGCGACGTCATCATAGGGATTCTCCATTATATCGAATTGGATCCAAACAATAGCTATGTTTATGCGAGCCTCTTAACCTAACTTCAATCGAAACCTGAGTTTGAAACCAAGGTTCAAATCACGGCATAAACGATACGGAACTAACGAAATGTAGGTTTCCGAAATTTGTGTTTGAAACCTTATTTTACACTAAAGACTAGGTTTTCGCACTCCGCATAAACGAACCGGAGGTTGAAATTAGTTGAAATTCGACTTCAAATGCGATTTTCAGGTGCGCGATCGGCAATATGGCGGATTTATTATCATAACGTTCGTAAACAACTGGTGCTTATCCCACGATTTAGCTTTAATTTTGCCATTATTCAACATTTTTTACAATCATAATTTTACTACAATTGTTGCTTAAGCACTTTTACGTGATTCCTTCAGTTATATGTGGCTTACTTATCCTTATTTAGCTAAACGTAGGACGTTATTTTCTAGTGAAGGTGTTTAGTGTCAGATGGAATCCAGGCTTATTACTGCTTTTTCAGATAATTCTTGCAACTCTAATCAACATTTTATGACTACAGAAGCAAAGCAAGCAAAGAGCTTTACAGGCTACAATTGAGTAATAGCCTTACCTACCAGTTCATCATCTGCGGAGAACTTTTTTACTGTATCCCAACGATTTGCCTAAGATTTCAAGATAAGGCACCCTGCTTCCCTTTAAGTAGTGCACCGAATTTTTTCATTTCAATCTACCGATTAAATCTAAAATCTGATCCAGTCAGAGCTGCATAGCTCTTGAATTTGTGTGTTATCCGTGTATCTATTTCCTGGTTGTCCTACTGGAAGTGTGACTCCAGCCACAACCGTGACCTGCTGACTTATTTCTTTGATCCAATCTCTAGTAAATGATGACTCAAATTCTGAAGCCATCATTTATTGAAACTAGTTCAAAGTTATTGCTCCAAAGTATCGTCACTCTTCTCATACTGATGCAGAAGGAAGGAGATTCTTCGGTGAGTGCTCTGTGATCCAAGATTTTCAATTTGAGATAAGAATAAGGTTTTTATTGAGGCGTGTAACAATTTTTGGTCGTTGAACCACTTGTCATAATTGAGCTTTGGCGTTAGAGATGCATCAACTGTGGAAAGTGGCTCTGCCTGTGCAAAAATATCTTGTGACAGCAGTGAATGTTAGTAAATGCGCTTTACAGATAGACTGAGAGCTCCAGATTCCAATCTACCTAAATAATTAAATTCAGAAGGATTTTTGAATTGAGTTCATATCGAATCTCAGTGGGAGAATAATATACAGTCTAAGCGAAAGAATATCAATGGTAAGGTTGGGTTTGTGTCTTAGATTAGTGAAATGCAATGGCAGGTTCTGAAATCTTGTTTGTCAGTTGCTCTTTACATGAGTCACCTTTGAAAATCAAGTTTAAGAAAAACACACATAGGTAGGCAAACAGTGGTGGTAGCTTGCCTATTTTCTTCCTGTCTTGCTCATGGACTCGGAGAGCAGTCGGAAAGAGGGGTGAGAAACAGGATTTCAGCGCGTGTCTCTGGGAATGTGGAAATTCAAAATTTGTGAAGCGTCACCAGTTTGTTGAGATTGTCACCGTCCGTTGCCTCAAGAGGATTTAGACTAGACGCTTCTGCTTCAGCGATACATTGTTGACCTATCAATATCTGCTTATTTTGATCATATCTTGAAGGAGGAATTCCCATAAGTATATCCCGGTTCTTTATTTGTTTCACTACAATAATGGCAGACATACAATCTTTACAACAGCATGGAGTGAAGGTGCGGTGCTTTACTGGATTAGCACTCCTACACTTTCAATGCCTATATCTACCTATTGTAAGATCATTAGAAGCTCAATAAACAATATGATGAATTTCTGCGCCTGCCACAATTATTTTTAACATCACTAAAATTACCTATGGCAACTTTTCTGAACTCAGAATATAAGCTCGAGCATGATTTGGAGGGTTGTTGAGATTAGGTATTCATTCAATTTTAAAGATGAACGTAAAATGATTAAACATCTACTGTCATTTTTCCAACTGTTGCTCAGAAAGTCAGTAAAGGCTTTTCTAGTGAAGATGAAGCCTCCGCTTATATATTGTGGAAAAATTGAACATACACAGGATAAAAGAGTAATACCTAATAATTTATTGAATCAATTCATAGTGGAAAAATGAAGTATAGCTTGTGAAAATGGCGCCAACATGAAATTCAAGTTCAATCGAAAATATGCGCATAAACAGCGCCAAAATCGGAAAGTTTGATTTCCCGCGAAAGTCGGGTTACAGCGTCCGCATAAACCCGACGGAGAAAACTTGCATTACAAACTCGGGTTTCGTGAAACCCCGGTTTCGAGCCTCGCATAAACGTAGCTAATAACATTGGCATAACCTCTTTCAATGCTACCAGTGCGAAAAAATCTATATATATCGCTTTTCTGTGACGTTGCACTAATAGCGTCTATGGCCATTCGTATCTTTTTACTACAGGAAAACTGTTCCGCTTTTGATTGGTCAACGAGTTTTTAGGCTTCATGATGCTCTTAGGGCCGTAAATAAACAAACAAGATGGCGGCTTACCGTGACATCGATAGAAAGCTGAAATTTGACAAAAATTTCAATTACACGGCAGTAACAATTTAAATTAGCATATCTACGAATAACACATAAAAAATACATGAAAACGCTGTTAAATCGCCTTTCGCCTCTATCACAGGAGGGAGGATGTAAGATGTGCATAACCTCAAACTTTTTTTTTTTTTTTTTTTTTTTTTTTTTATTGAGAGTTTAGTGGCTTCTATTCCTTTCGGAATCTACAGCCATCTATAGGCACTATTTATTGTCCGAAGACATCAGAGAGTTTGGAAGACATCCATGCTCGGGCTTACAAATTTGCACGGATGAAGGCCTAGCGAATTCTGCTTACAGATCCACTCGTCAGTTCCATGAAAATTTGTCGCCACCACCGGGATTCGAACCCGGGACCTATTGACCTAGAGTCAGACGCGCTAACCACTAGGCCAACCTGGCCGGCGAAACCTCAAACTTGCTTGCTGATGACAGCACAGATTAGTCCAGATCGCTAACATCGGCGGAGGAGCGTGAGTAGTTTTGTGAGCGCCATTGCCGGGAAAATCCATGGGCATTTAAAACTAGGAACCAAAACTGAAATTTTGGCTATTTTCAGCAGATTTTCGGCGGGAGAATACTTCTTTTTCAGATTTTTGTGGGATGAAACGTTCCGAAGAATTCAAGAATTAGTTTCTCAGTAGAATTTATGTGGTTCAATATTTCCAGATTAAATAATTAAGGTGGAAATAAATAAAGAAGGAGAATTAATTAAAATACGAGTAAACAAGGCTAAAAATTATTGAAACACTAAAAGGTAAGACGTTTCGAGCTGCTTCCAGCTCATTTTCAGCTGCAAAAACACATAAAAACAAGTAAAAAATTGAGTGGCGACCTGACCTCAGCCGTTATCACGTAACCACTCATAATAACGGCTGGGGTCAGGTCGCCACTCAATTTTTTACTTGTTTTCATGTGTTTTTGCAGCTGAAAATGAGCTGGTAGCAGCTCGAAACGTCCTGCCTTTAAGTGTTTCAATAATTTTCAGCCTTGTTTACCCGTATTTTAATTAATTCTCCTTCTTTATTCGTATAATCGGGCTATGTTTTTGTGCTTTATCGGTGGAAATAAACAAATCAGAGTTCATCAGTATACTGAGTAGATAACATTATTGAAAAAATTTGCAGATTATAATATATCATATTTTTGAAGTTTAAAGCCTTAGAAACCGAAAATTAAAGCAAAATCCTGCCAAAATGAGACTTTTGGTTCCTAGTTTTGAATTCCCGCCAGGCCCCCATGAGAGCAGTTAATTGCTACCAACTGTTGTAAGAATATTGGAACAGAATACTTAGCATAACAGTACTTGATAAAATCTTATTTGATCAAAAACCATTATTACACATTACTATTTATACTTTTTTCAAGCTTTATAATCAGATTCAATAGGAAATTTCTCTCGATCCGGTCAAGTTCTTTCACTACTGGTAGTGCCATCAATTTTCTAAAGTTGCCTAACCTGTAGCAAAAATTACTCACGCTTCTGAAGCATTGGCTAGATCAGAGACAAATAGAGACCGAGCACGCCCTATTCCGCCAATGTATTTTGAGTGAGGCACATCTAATTCTCGCGGATTCAACAAAACAACGGTCATCATTTTTCTGATTTCGCCTAAAGTTGACTGGTGCTAGTCGCATCTGGTGAGCTTTTGGTAATATGGCGATTTGTTTACATTCTTCCTTATCACTTGCAAAGCGGAAAATTTTCCAATTTTTCCTTTGAAACTCTCCGAATTTGTCATAAAATGACTTTTTACCAAGTAAATAATTAATTCACCCCTTCTACTCAACATTTGTGATACTTTCGGTGGTTTCACTTCTTGCAGTGAGAAACAGATTCCTCGAGACAGCCTGGTCCTCAGATTGTTCAACTTCCATATACCATATGGATAATTATTTTAGCAATCGAAATGTTCTTTGACTGTAAATGGTGTGTAATTTTTTCAAGATAATTCTCTGTAAATAATTCTGTTTCCAAAATCCTATCCCGAAGCCTGATTATGGAACGCCGTTAGTGTCAAAACCCTTTTCTTGCGCGCGCGGAATTTTTTCTGGCGCGCGGAAAGAAAAAATCCGTTTTCGATGAAAATCTCTGAATTTCCGGATTCCGCGCCGGTTTTCGATATATTTGCGCCGTTTGTGTCAAAACTATTTTTTCCGGCGCGGCGCTCCAAATCTGTTCCGCGCGCGGAATTTTCGATATATCGATTCCTGCTCGCCGTTTGTGTCAAAACTATTTTTTCCGGCGCGGCGCTCCAAATCTGTTCCGCGCGCAGAATTCTCGATATATCGATTCCTGCTCGCCGACTGTTTTTTCCGGCGCTGCACCAGAAAATAATTCCGCGCGCCACTTTTTCGATATATCGATTTTTCTGCGCGCGGAGAATATTATCTCTCTTTTGAACGATTTCCATTATCGATCCTCTGCGTGCCCCTGCCGTATGTGGGTCGCGGTCGTGTAAACAAACGCAGATTGATAACACAAATGATCCAAACAACTCGAAATCTCTTAATTTTAATTAATTTAAATCCATTTTCGACTTCAACCAAGCATTTGGCAATAATATTCATCGTATTTTACAACCTGGAGCCACGGCCTATCGGCTCATTTTAAGGTGCATTCTGAAAATCAGTTTTACAAGTCCAATGTCCAAACCCAGACTTTCTTCTTTTACTTTTTTTTAACCATTCTCTTTTCACTTTCGCCTCAAATCAAATGTTTTGCAGTTTTTTTATCTTAAGTAAGTGGTCCTGAATTCATTCAAGAGTTAGAAGTTCACGATTTATTTAGTATTATAGCCTTTTGACCTCTTAAGCTTTATCGATATGATCTCATGTAGTTCGAGGTTTCTTTGGCCCAAACCAAGTGATTACTTACACATCTGATGTGAGTCTTATGGCTCTTCAAATTCGCAGTGTAGAATTAAATCAGAGACTACAGTTACTTAATCCAGTTCTGCTCTCTTGTTCAATGTTTGTCATAAGTGTTTGTTCGTGTCTGTTCTTTATAAGTGACCACTGTAGTGCGTATACACAGTTATGCTATCGGTACAGGTATTATTTCTTGTTTTCTACAGTCAGGACTTTCTCTTAAGCGCAATAATTTACCAAAGAAATTCACCTAGTTGCGTAAATAATTTGGTGTATAGATATTCTGTTAATGTCTCCTTGCGGTGATGCAAAGTTTCTGAGATCTGTCATAAGTGGATTTTGCATTTAGACGGTCACTCTTGCCTGATAAAATTACTGCTCTAGCAGCTTCAAATTTATACTTAGATCTCTGATTCATCACTAAATGACACTCGTGCGGTGTCATTTATCTTTAATCAGTTCAAAGCTATTTCGACAATGAATCATCAAAGGTCCGATCGAAGAAGGAATTTTCTGGTGAGTGCTGCGGCTGAACCGACATCACAACTCTACTATCGAAAGCATCAACCAAGACATGATCATTCGTCTGGAAGTGGAAATATTTTGCAACTCATCAGCAGGCCGATTATTGAAGGCTTAGAGCAACCCGACAAGACAACAAATTCCGATATATTACATGGAGAAGATAGGGCTATGTCTTTTCATATCGGGCTGACATAGTTTCAATAATCAGGTAGCTGGTAGTTTAACAGGTAAGATTTGTAAAGTCACTTAGGTATCACAAGTTACATTCGTATCTCTTGTGGAACAGTGTTTGTAGGTATGCTTACCTTTGTGGAGATTAATTGATAACAAAACGAGCATATCGATGTCATAGCCTAACTAGAAAACCATGTACGTAGATTTACAAAGTTTCAGACTTTCTGTTTCTCTTCGATTATAAAATCATGCAACGAAATGTTACAAATGTCATCCCCAGATAACCTTAACCATGTTCCTGACTTATTCTTATGGGAGGATGTAATTCTATGTCTTTTCAAAATCCTTCCATCCGTCTGTACCTGAGAAATTCAGTAAATCAGCCGACTTTCGGACTTTTAACCAGAATCGTCGGCATCTTTACAATTGAAATGATTCTTAGGTGTTTTTGAACAAAGGCATTTTATTAAAATTTTTGTTGGACAGGTTTGATTCACCCTGAATTCTTAAATAGAGAGAAAAAAAATATTTTCTTCACTCTAGAAAGACATGAAACTGACCAAGCTGTAGGTAAGTAAGCAGTTTTTGATTACTTCATTCCATGAAATGTGATGAGCCTTGTTGCTGCAGGAAACACAACATACTAGCAGGAATCCTCAAATAAATTTTCTATCTTGTACAATATCTGTTGATACTTAAGTATTTGATGATACCTACGAAGTACAAAATTTCTGAAAAGACACTGGGAATACCAGCAGAGTTATCTCAAAATTTTCTCTCAGGAACAAAACTAAAAATTGTGGAAGTTTCCTAAGAATGCTCTGAAGACAAATTTACGTATTATTAATAGATGAAGTGTAGCCTGCTACATATCATGTCGTATTCCTCTTCAAATATACATGCAGGTGAGTAGATTTTGAAATTTTGAGCGCACAATTTGCTTAAGAAAGAAGCGAGCACTACCATGATTTCCACTTACCATTACCACTTCCTCATAAATTTTTATAAGTTGATGCTTTTGAAAGTTGAGTTGTGATGTCGGTTCAGCCGCAGCACTCACCAGAAAATTCCTTCTTCGATCGGACCTTTGATGATTCATTGTCGAAATAGCTTTGAACTGATTAAAGATAAATGACACCGCACGAGTGTCATTTAGTGATGAATCAGAGATCAAAGTATAAATTTGAAGCTGCTAGAGCAGTAATTTTATCAGGCAAGAGTGACCGTCTAAATGCAAAATCCACTTATGACAGATCTCAGAAACTTTGCATCACCGCAAGGAGACATTAACAGAATATCTATACACCAAATTATTTACGCAACTAGGTGAATTTCTTTGGTAAATTATTGCGCTTAAGAGAAAGTCCTGACTGTAGAAAACAAGAAATAATACCTGTACCGATAGCATAACTGTGTATACGCACTACAGTGGTCACTTATAAAGAACAGACACGAACAAACACTTATGACAAACATTGAACAAGAGAGCAGAACTGGATTAAGTAACTGTAGTCTCTGATTTAATTCTACACTGCGAATTTGAAGAGCCATAAGACTCACATCAGATGTGTAAGTAATCACTTGGTTTGGGCCAAAGAAACCTCGAACTACATGAGATCATATCGATAAAGCTTAAGAGGTCAAAAGGCTATAATACTAAATAAATCGTGAACTTCTAACTCTTGAATGAATTCAGGACCACTTACTTAAGATAAAAAAACTGCAAAACATTTGATTTGAGGCGAAAGTGAAAAGAGAATGGTTAAAAAAAAGTAAAAGAAGAAAGTCTGGGTTTGGACATTGGACTTGTAAAACTGATTTTCAGAATGCACCTTAAAATGAGCCGATAGGCCGTGGCTCCAGGTTGTAAAATACGATGAATATTATTGCCAAATGCTTGGTTGAAGTCGAAAATGGATTTAAATTAATTAAAATTAAGAGATTTCGAGTTGTTTGGATCATTTGTGTTATCAATCTGCGTTTGTTTACACGACCGCGACCCACATACGGCAGGGGCACGCAGAGGATCGATAATGGAAATCGTTCAAAAGAGAGATAATATTCTCCGCGCGCAGAAAAATCGATATATCGAAAAAGTGGCGCGCGGAATTATTTTCTGGTGCAGCGCCGGAAAAAACAGTCGGCGAGCAGGAATCGATATATCGAGAATTCTGCGCGCGGAACAGATTTGGAGCGCCGCGCCGGAAAAAATAGTTTTGACACAAACGGCGAGCAGGAATCGATATATCGAAACTTCCGCGCGCGGAACAGATGTGGAGCGCCGCGCCGGAAAAAATAGTTTTGACACAAACGGCGCAAATATATCGAAAACCGGCGCGGAATCCGGAAATTCAGAGATTTTCATCGAAAACTGATTTTTTCTTTCCGCGCGCCGAAAAAAAATTCCGCGCGCCAGAAAAAATTCCGCGCGCGCAAGAAAAGGGTTTTGACACTAACGGCGTTCCATAGCCTGATGTAATGCATTGAATGCGGAGCATTTCGACTGAAGAGTCGATATGTGTCTTTAAGGAGCTGTGTAAATGAAACGGTTGGATAAGCCTGTAAGCAGTACAATTTCTTTTGTGTGTGAAAAATAACTGAATGTCCAGAATTCTAAACATCTGACCGTATCTCAAGTACCTGAAGGAAATGTTGGTCAGGTCAGAGTTTGTGAATCCTTGGCAGCAGTTACTGAAATTCTCCTACGTACTTAACAACTTTGCTCATTAAAGTTTGGTAAGTGAGAAATGTAAACCAACAATAAGTAGTGCGCGGATTGAATCTTCGCCTGTTCTCGTCAAGAGGTAGATTTGACGCATTATGAAAAAGCTAAAAACTGCAAATAAGCTGTCACATTTCTTTCTTGAAAGATGCCTGTTCAAACTAAATTTAGTTTCTTTATTTCTGAATGATGAAAGAACCTTTAAGGGCCGAAATATCACGAATTTTGATCTATAAGTTGTAAGAGAGCACTCTGGTGAGATCCTCTTTCCTTTTTTCGAGTTACACATTTTCCAATTTTACAGGAAGTAGTATTAGTTGCATCCAGTATCACAATTTATATGTATTCAATGTGTTTCCTCATCGAAATGAGCGAAGAAAAAACATTTACTTTTATTTTCACCGAATTAATGAGAGTTTTACTGCCAACTGAGCTAGCAAATGTTTACGGTGAAGCTACTTTATTTGTTTCACGACTCCCAATTTTAGGAATTCTAATAGCGTATACATCATTTCTCATTTAATGCAAGGTTGAAATACTTTATGATGGTGGTGGAAGAGACAATTCTGGTAAAATTGAGAGAATAATCAGGAAGAAAAGTTCTTAAACAAATCTCAGGAACTCCATCAGATGATGGGCACTTCACCCTCCAAGGATTTTTACACTATGGAGTTATGGGCTAATACTGACAAGCATAATATGATATATCTGAGCGGTCTCTTACTTACCTAACTTTGATGAGCGAAGGCCTAAAATAAGTAGAAGAATTGCATTAACTGCTGCCAAGGATTCACAAACTCTGACCTGACCAACATTTCTTTTAGGTACTTGAGATACAGTCAGATGTTTAGAATTCTGGACATTCAGTTATTTTCCACACACAAAAGAATTCGTACAGCTTGCGAGCTTATCCAAACGTTTCATTTACACGCCTCCTTAACAACAAATATCGACGCTTCGCAGCCATAACACTCCGCTTTCAACGCACTTCATCAGGCTTAGAGATAGGATGTTGGAGACATCAAGCATTTGATCCACGATTAATACTTATCATAGTGAGCAGCTTATGACATAGACAGTAAATTTTTTTTCGTCAAATTTCAATACAGTGTATCTGTAAGACTGGCAGTGCTGCTGTGATCAGGTTCTTGACAGATCTCAAATAGCTAAAATATCTCTATCCTGCGACATGATATGGAGGTTAATAGATTGAGAATTTGATCACAAGGTATTGATACAGTCTAGAAAAAATTATACACCATTTAAAGTCAAAAGAAAGTTCGATAACTAAAATTATCCATTATGAAGTTGAACAATCTGCGGACCAGGCTCAGAGTCTCGAGGAATCTGCTTCTCACTACATAAGGTGAAACCACCGAAAGTATCACAAATGTTGATTAAAAGGGGCGAATTAATTTTTTACCTTCTAATAGGTCATTTTATGACAATTTGGAAGAGTTTCAAATGAAAAATTGGAAAATTTTCCGCTTTGCAATTGATTAGGAAGAATGTAAACAAGCCGCCATAATGCCAACAGCCGAGTAGCATCAGTCAACTTTAGGCGAAATCAGAAAATACATGACTGTTGTTCCGTTGGATCCCCGAGAATTAGATGTGCCTCACTGAAAACCCAACGTGCTCGGTCTCTATTTGTCTCTGGGCTAGATTGGATGTTAGCGATCTGGACTAATCTGTGGATGACAGCCATCTTGTTTGTTAATTTACGGCCCTAAGAGCATCGTGTCAGCCTACAAAGGGTAACGTCCAAATTTGCAAAGTTGTAGAGGCGCTAGGCACAATCCAAGTAGCATGGATTGCAATTTCATTGCAATTGATTGTGAGTTGATTGCAATTTTTGCTTGTTACCTATACGTTCATTTGAAGGCGCTTAAAAAGTTGCAATTTTATTGCAATAAGTTTGCAAGAAATGTAGATTATGCTTGTTGCCTACCTTCTTTTTCAAGGCACTATAAAGACTGCAATTTCGGTGCAATCATGTTGTAACAAATTCACGCCATGTGCCTGGCATCCAATTCTCTAGTTGTTTTAAAGTTTTTTCGACTTAAATGTCTCACCTAACCCATATAGCCCAACATATTTTGAAAATATTGTCACCTTTATCAAAATATTTTCATGGCAATATTGTAATTAAGATATTTTCAAAATATTTGTAAAACATTTTAAAGGAATATTTTGAAAATGTTTACGAAAAATATTTTTAAAATAATTCAAAAATATTGCCTGTAAACATGCATGTTAAAAATATTCCTTAAGAAAGTTTTGAAAATATTTTAAAAATATTTTTTGAAAATATTTTTAAGTTCTCAAGTTAGTATGTGGTGTAATTTACACCGGTGTAAATTTAGTGTGAGTACCTATTACGTGATATCGAAAAAAAAAATCAGACAAAAAAAATATGAAAAAAATAAATAACACGAAAAAAAATAAATAATAGGCAAAAGAAAGAAGCCTGAGAAAAACGGCGTTAATCAAATCTATGATGAATGTTGAGCCACGCACTGACGCAATGCATGCGATAACAGCCTTAGGCGTGATTTCAACCCTGCTCATCAACAGCTCCCTGTAGCTCAGTGGAAGAGTGCTCCGCTATGACATTCGCGGGTCGGGTTCAAGCCCACTCGAGGGCGTCCGGTATTTTATGCTGCTAAACGTCGTAGGACATTAGGTAAGCATGGGTTCGAATTATTATAATTTCCCCGGAAAATTTAGGGGTTGAAATTTAAAGGTCGTCAATATTGAAATTTCTTTGCAAAAAAAAAAATTGCAACTTTTTTACAATGAGGGGGTCAGAAGTTGTAAAATAATTGCAATTTTCTTGCAAGAAAGTTGAAATCATCTGGAAATTTTATTTCATTTAAATTGCAATTTTTTCGTTGCAAAATGCTACTTGGGAAATTGGACAAGGTTGCCTCTAAGTAATTATTAAATGAATCTTTTATTGTTATTAATTACGGAAAAGAGGAAAAGAGAATCAGGCCGAATGCCAAAATCCAAAAATCGAAAAGTGTAGGGGCCGAACTAGGCCGAACCTTCTTTGAGATTACGGGCGGCGAGCGGCAACCTGATTGGCTACGAAGATTGCCGAGCATGGCCGAAGGCCTACTCGCCGCTTGGTAAGTGTTGACGGCGGTTTGACAAACAGCAGTTTTTGGTGAAATGTGGTCCGGAATATCTGGGCCAATCGTGTTGGCCAATCTGTTCACTCTCTTAGGGGTTTTCTTTTTTTGATCGGTGGTACCGCCGATCACCAAACTGTGTTCGTTAATTGATCCGTCGGTGCTGACGTCACGACCGGTGGAAGTACGACCGGTGGATTTGGTACCACCGATCAGTGATCGGAGTGATCGGTCATTTCTCCGATCACAGCTCCACCGGTGCATAAGGCCTTTATAGACGATCAAATTCCGAACCAATTCCGATCAAAGTAGACATGCTGATGACTGGTGGTCACCATCTACCATCAAATTTTGACGGGCCGCACTTTTTTGATCAAAGTGAGATCAGACAGGAGTGCCATCATTCATCATTTCCTGCCACAGGAAACGTTTCTGTCAAGTTTTCATTTTAAAACTAAGCAAATTTATGAATTTCAGACTGATGACTCCCGACACTTTGATGCTACTTTGATCGGAATTGGTTCGGGAATTTGATCGTCTATAGAGGCCTATAGAGAAAAAAAAGGAGGTGTTTGCATTTCGGGCATCTTGGAATTTTTCATAGAGTATCTATAGCTTTGATGACGTCATTGGGTACAGCGACGTTTTTATCCTGTCGATTTTCTTGGAAATGGTGTAATTTAAGGGAAAAAGTCATTCTATAAAAAGTGCTTGAAATTAAATAAAGAGTTGATTTAAGTAAAAAAATCGGACATTATGGTCCGTTTTTACAGCGTCAACATAACCCTCAACGAGCGTCTTGTTTACATTGATGACGTAGGTGGGTACAAATCCTCAAGATGCAAACACCTCCTTTTTTTTCTCTATGCCACCGGTGGACAACCTAACCTTACTTCAGCCAGATCTCAGGCCAAAAACAAGCAAACAAACGAGAAATCGTGAGTATTTCGCGCCTCCCGCCGTCGCTGAGTCTGATGATTCTGCTTGGATCGTCATTGTCGCCTATGTATTGAATTATGTAATATTTTCCCCCGTACTTTATTTGTAGCAAAAAAGGAGTTAATGCTGGTACATTGAGTATATATTTGCACTATTGCAGTATCATTGCGGTAAAGGTTTGATGAGAGGAAGAAATCCATTTGTTTACATTGGTGGAAAGTGTGTTCTTAAACTCCCGACTGATCGCGGGCAATTTCGTACCAAAATGGCGGCCGATGGATTTCCATCGGTGGATTTAGGCAGATCTACCGATCAAAAAAAGAAAACCCCTCTTGTCTCCAGAGCAAAGACATAAAGACGGAGCGCTCGTATCTAAAAGCACGGGGAAAAAGTGAAGCTAGGTTCGGCGCTGCGCGCTTGTGTGAGTGGGTAAATGAGCGCGGGAATCCATGGCGGCAAACGGAAATTTGATTTGAACTTGTCCTCTTGATTTTTCCTTATTTCTTCTTCGAAACGTGTTTTAAATGCTTAAAACGATTATATTAAGAAAGTTCGGTCTGCGTCCTAATATATTACACCTACTTTTGCTCGGTAACAGGCAGTAATCTCAGATAAAGTCAGTTTTTCTTCTGCTTATGGTGGTTCTGCAGGTTCAAACAGGCCGTTACAGTTCTAGATCTACGTTACTCCCAAATGAAATCAGTCGGTCGACGACGGACCGAAACTAACCTAAAGTTAATAAAATATGAGTGTGTACCTGAATTTGGGCAAAAATCAACCTAAAATACTTTGTTTCCGCAATCTTATTTATTAGTTCCCGCCCTACATTTGAATTCAAACTTGTCCCGATTTCGCCGCCAATCCTCTAGCCAATAGTAGAGGTGATTGAAAAGAAGCTCTAGAAGCTTCATTTTTTGCTTTAGTGCTCCGTCTTTATGTCTTTGCTCCAGAGACAACTTGTCCCTGTCGATGTTTACTCTTGAGAAGGAAAGAGGCATGAAAAGTTGCAGAATCCCCAGCAACCATCCGCGTCGGTCACCGGTCAACGATGCATCTTCTTTTCAACAACAATAACGCTACCCTTATATACTACTTATTATCTCAGGTTCCAATGCAGCCGCTCGGATGGCTCAATGGGTAGAACACTCGCCTGCCATAGTGAGGATGCCGAGTTCGGTTCCCGACACTGGAAATTTTTTTTTTTTTTTTCCAATCTGGAAAATCCCCCAATCATGATTCTTCGTCCAAATAAGTCACAAAACTCATTTTTACAACAATTAATTTAATATTGAAAATAGTTAGCTCAATCAGCGACTTTTACTGACTTAGCGGTTAGGTCAAAACTCATTTTTACAACAATTAATTTAATATTGAAAATAGTTAGCTAAATCAGCGACTTTTACTGACTTAGCGGTTAGGTTCGGTTAGGTTAGGTTAGGTTAGGTTAGGTTAGGTTAGGTTAGGTTAAGTTAGGTTAGGTTAGGTTAGGTTAGGTTAGGTTAGGTTAGGTTAGGTTAGGTTAGGTTAGGTTAGGTTAGGTTAGGTTAGGTTAGGTCATCAGCTCTTTAATAAATTAGTGGCATTCTGTTCAACTAATGTTTTTCAACAAAAAAAAAAAAAAATTAATGTTTCACTCAACTTAAATTTTTTTAATTTCCGACTTTAAAAATTACAATCCTACTGTTTTCTTCGAAATTCCCGCGCTAATCTACGAGATAGCATCCGAATAGTCAATGGTCATCGGTCGATTACCGGTGCGCTCGTGGCAACTTTTCAACGCCTCTTTCTTTCCTTCTCAAAGTGCTTAATCGTCTCTGTCCGTGTCCTAACCTCAAAACTTTGCTGCTTGTTTTGTTTACAACTTACATTGCGGTGGCAGGTGGCAGGTGGCAGTCAGGCAGTGATCATCGTCTGCTATTTTGAATGAGTTGATCCTATTACCAATTACACATAATGAGGCCTTTGAGTTTAATTATATATATTTCACCTATTTTTTATTTCGACAATGTTGTGCTTGGTATGATTGAAGGGCTGTACTGCGGTCTTGAAAATTGTTATGATGGTAAGTTAATGATGATTTTGAACCTTTACCTACTACTACTACTACTTTGCCGTTCCGGTGTGCTCTGGGGTTTTTGCGCTAGGCCCAGATATTCCAGACCAAATTTTCATCGAAAACTAAAGTCTGTCATCGCTGTCAACCTCACTCCTAATGTAAACAAACGAACAGCAAGATAGTCCATCTCAGAACATAAACCGCAACAAAGCGGCCTCCTCATCGAGATGTTCCGGACTCATTTCTCCACTTTTCTTCACCTTGACAACAGAAGTATTGAGCGTGTCTAAAGTAATATTTTCCAGCTCCATTGTTGGAAAAGGAACAAGCCATTTTTTAGTAAGTTGGGATAACATTTGCAGTGATTGAGTGACAAGAGCACCGGACTATCTGCCCGCACGATGTATGGCTACCTCTATCTTAAGATGATGGGGCAGAAAGCGTCCTGGTTGACGTGCGAATCTGAATCCCAAATTCCCAGTAATGGTAGTAGTAAACACCAGATGGATGCTCTAATAATAAGCAAGTACATTGCTCCTCACTTACTTTCTCATGGATGTTCTCTAGTCTCTCCAGGGTTTTGGTTTTGCGTTGTATTTAAGTCGGTAAACATCTAGAACAGCGGCTTCCGTTCTTTTCGCTAAATTATAGTAGACAGACACTTATAAAAAGAGTGTGGTGAGTGCGAAACACTGTTTTTGTCAAAAAATGTGGATCAATCAAAAATTATTCACAGAAAGTGCCGCAATTCTGTACTTAGCACTCGTTCGCGGCACTTCACGGAGTGGACTCCGCCATTTTGGTCCCTGTTCTGCACTTACCTTTAAAAATCTATCCAAAACAGCTGAATGTTGAGTCATCCATGTCATCCGATGAAGAAACTTGAAATTCATCTATTTCCGTAAGATTTTGTAGTTTTTTCAATGAAAACACTCAATTCTCATTTAACTTTTTTTTCCTTGATAAACATATTTGTAGCTAAAAATCCTGGAGGCGGTCACGCTACATGTCATTTTCAAAACCCTGTATCTCTGTCATTTTTTAAACTAGAGAGTTGTTCTTAGTCTTGTTTTACTGGTAATTACGTCTATTTTAAGCACACATAAACCGCAAATCGATAGCTGCTTTCGTTCGCTCAAAACCCGGAATTGTGCAAAACTTTTTGAACACCCTATGTACAACACATAATAATACTGAGAGTACGAGAGCTTTATTCACACAGGTTTTACAATGCATATATGTATAGAACGTTGTTACCACAGAGACATATCTGGTTTAAGCTTAATAGCTTTAATAGGCGTCAAACTCAGTAGAATTCAAGGAAAGTGCGGCTAAACTTTACAAGCAAACATGGAGGCTCGTCTGCTGAAATAATAGAATAAGGTCCAAAGTTCTTAGAGGACAGTAAGATCTAGTATTATCCTCTTTGTACCCATCACATTATAGGTAAGAACCCTTGTTGTGTAATAATAATGTCATGGAGTGGTGGGTTCTGATTGGTACCTTGGTCATTTGAAAAAGAACTGACTTCTTATGACCTTTGGTAAATAATGCTAGATGCAGAAAACAGTCCCATGTGAAGCGTTTGCAGAAGGAAAGGGTAGAATGTTCATAATGTTATATCCGATCCAATAAAGTCATGGAGGCTCTGGGCACGATTTGGACAACTGGTGCCGTGCCACTACCGATTAAATTGATTTTTTATTGGTATCAACTACGTAAAGGAATATCAGGCAGAATGGCGAGTGATATTTGCTACCCCTTTCCATTATGTAGGTCACTGAACCAAAATTACAGCAGATATTTGATTATGCAAGGAAGGCGGATAAAGAGAGGTGGTCGCATTTCGATTTTGGCTGCCATCTTGAAGATCTGTGGTTTTGCCATGCAATCCGGGGCCAGGGCCAGACCGATTGCCCCGCCTCGGCCTCGTCGGCACCCCTGTACTGAATACCGTATGACATGAAGAGGGTACGAAACAAAATGCGACTACCCTCCTCGGTATTCGGCTATTGGTGCAATTAGTAGGTGGTGAGGGCGGTTTGACAAACAGCGGTTTTTGGTGAAATTTGGTCCGGAATATCTGGGCCAATGTGTTCACTCGTGTTCTGGCTACCTACATAAACAATGTAAAATCAGCGCTTGTAAAGCGTCCAGCTCTCATATAGATAAAGTTTCATAAAGAGATAAATAGATAAGAAATGGATAGATAAGTCCTCATAAAACGTCTGCCAATTCCTTATGGGAAAATACGCAAGTGATGTAAAGACCAGGTTTGTCATGAACTGTGACGCAGCGAGCGTATCGGATCCGTGATGACCAAAATGACCGTTTTGAAAATCCGAATCTTGGGGCGTTTTTAAGTTGATTTTTTGGGGGTTTCTGGTGGTCAAAAAACTCCGGGAAAATTCCTGTGACACCTGGAGCTTTAGTTCTTTCAATTCAAACAATAAAAAAAAATTATGTAACAGGCACATAGCGTTGCTATGTTCTGAAGTGCTAATATACCTAGTCACGTTTTAAGGCTGTTTTGTCCAGTACTTGTGATACTAGTGTGCGGTGACTGCATACGGTGACTGGTAAAGCCATATGCGCGGTGTCCCAGCCCAAGGCCTCTCTTAAAACATTCAGGTTAAAAATGAATTTTATTGAAACAGGGAGTTTAGTACATTTTTAAGATTATTAAAACTTAGGGCAACATTAGTCGCCAAAATTCACGAAAATAATTACTGATAAATATAATTGCTGTTATGTCTTATAAAATTTTGGACCTTGATAAGAGTTGGATTTGACCAAATGGTATGCGTAGCTAATGATAATTTGCAACCCATGATGCTCATTACATGATCTCTGGTCCAGGTCTGACATCTGCAATCATGCATTTCCTTTGAAAAATATAAGAAATGCTTTTTCTATTCCTTCATTGCATGAGCTTAACATTTGATTTTAAGTTTTAGTCGTGTTTTACAGTTCTGGGTGTCACTAGAGGAGTGACCAAAAGTGAAATTTCCAAGGCTTACCGTAAATTGGCAAAAAAATATCACCCAGACCTCCATCGCAAACCAGAAGATAAGATCGTGGCTGAGACTAATTTCAAAAAAATCGCTAATGCGTAAGTATTTTCTTCATTTTATCTCTCATCATCCAAAAATTAATTTAATACAATACAAGCAGGGAAATGAGTTTAATAATTTAATTGTGATCTCTTTTTCATACCATCACACCATACAGCCTTTTCAGAGAAGACTAAAGAAAGCGTGGAACTAGGGCTTTTTTAATGCGAACTGTAGAGGACCGTGATGAACTGTGTTCCTTTTTTATCCTAGTCCTATGTGGTCCAGCTTGTTCTTTGCGTTCCAGTGCAACGCGCAGATTGTTCTTCAGAGCAAGGGTTCCTAGCATTAAGCAAAACTGCTTTGAAAGCGCAGACAACCCAATTAGTCGTTTTCCAATGAAAAAAAAGCCCTTATGAAAATCACTCGAAGTAGGCTCTTTTAACTCATCATTGGGAAATGAAGAAATTGAAAGAATTTTTATGCTTTAAAAAAGTATGCTACTAAACGAAAAGTTGAAAGACTATCAGGTAAATAAAATGCCATCAAAAATGCAATAATCTACTTTCGTCTTTAAAATTGTATCCAAATTTTGTGTACATATTACTCAGATGTGTCACTTAATGTGTAATATGCTCTCATCATCTCTAAAATTGATTACTGTATGAACTCTTGATCTCAATGTGGAAAACCATTTACGGGAATAGCACAAGGGGTATTTGTAAAGTAAGTTAATATTTGTCGTATCTTCTAAACTGACGAAGATGATTCAAATCTGTAAAAAGCGTTCGAATCGCCATACTTTCAGCTTTCTAAAAAATTTCAATTGATTAAATTCGGCACACTTGTCTCTTGCCGCCGCGTGTCCAAGATTCATGCGCGCTGGAAAGTTCGCAGTTGTGAGTGTTTACCTCACTGATATACATGATAAGATTTCATCTTACTACTTAAGTAGTCTTGATACTCAGTGCTGCATACTCTAAGATATCATCACCCTAAAAGATTCAGCTCAAATCGGTGCAGGTGTCCATAATGATGTAGTCACCTTCAGTCAGTCTCTTTTCGTTAATCAAGGAAACTCCATTCCGAAAACGTGTCCAATTGTGAGTTGCGCCGTATGACGGCAAAAAAAACCAAAGTGCTGTTATTATTTATAGAGTATCATATTCTGTTTATGGTGGTTTGTGCATGAGCTATGTCATGGTCACTAAGTGGTGACGTGCATCCTTAGAGGGGCGTGAAAATGTGCACAATGAGCAAAGATCTGGCCGGCCATCTTTAGCGAAGGACGATAAGAAAGTTCTCGCCGTGCAAAATGTTGTGAAAAATGTTCCATTGATGACATTCTTGAACGATCGCCTCCCAGTATCGAAATTCGGAGAACAACTGTGGTAAAACTTATGAGAGAGCAGCCGCATGCTACTGGTGTTGACACTCCGCATGAACTTGAAGGTGCTCGAAACTTGGTGGCCCTAAGAAGGGCCGTTTTAGAGAGTGAAGTTGTGATGGCCGTCTTCGGGATGTCGTCAGGGTTGACTGGTATCTGAGTGTAGGCCTTCACTAGGTCGATTTTGGAGAACACTTTGCATCCTCCCAGGTTTTGACTGAAGTCATATATGTGCCGGACTGGGTATTTGTCGGGGATTGTGCGTGCGTTCAGCGCGCGGTAATCTCCGCATGGACGCCAGCCGTCGGGTTTCTTGGGTACCATGTGCAAGGGAGAGGCCCAAGGGCTCTCGGAGCGTCTTGCAGTACCGTCCTTGACCATTGCTTCAAATTCAGCTTTGGCGATGCGATGTCGATCAGCCAGGAGTCTTCGTGGGCGACAGGATTCTGGAGGGCCAGGGGTCGTCCGAATGTGATGGCAAGTGGAATGCTTGGGCTGTCTGGAAATACCGGATGGACGGGTGAGCTCAGGGGACTCGGCCAGGATTGCGCAGTCTTCGGAGGCGGTGACAGCCTTGACGCTTTCTTGAAAAACTTTTGCCGGTTGACAGTGCGTTTTGAGTCCTGTGATATTGTCCACCAGAGTCTTGTTGTGACAGTCAAAAAGCAACTGGAACTGAGCAAGGAAATCGGAACCAATGATCGGGGTCGCCACGTCGGCGATGACAAAGGACCCTACAACAAAACGGCCAAATCGGCCTAAACACGGAATCGTACGATTTTCTCAGGAATGATAGAGGGTCTTCCCAGACACTCAAAACTGGTCATATTTTTTGCCTAACCCCCAGGGAAAAGGGGGGAGAGGAGGTCAAAGTCAAAACCTTTAAATTAGCATAACTTCTCAACGGTTTGTCGTAGGAAGATGATCTTGGTGTCAAAATTTCCAGAAAAATGAGAGCTTTCAGAATATAGGTATGAAATTAATTAAATTTTAAAATTTGACCCACTTTTGGGGCATTTTACAAGGTCCCCCTTTCGTAAATTTTCGTTTTTTGAGATTTACGGTTGTTCGGTTCGCACGGATCAAAACAAAAACAATTTCAAATAAAAGTAGAGCGTTTAAGCTTTAAAACAAGCCCAAGATAATCTTGGGGAAACGATTAGAAGCGGAGTTATGAGTCTTCAAAGTTGACGCGGCGCGCGGGAACCTTGTATGTTCCGAGTCTCAAGGTCACCTGCGCGCCCCGGATTGCCTGCAGGTTGCAAGTTTTTGTGTTTTTATGCTTCTGTAGGTCATTTTTAATGTAAATCATTCAATGAAGATAGTTTAATCAGAATTTTTTTATTTTACACAATGGGCCTTCGGCGAGGTACACAACATTAATGTCAAAAAAATTTAACTGCGTTTCAAATAGCCCCCTTAAGAATAACTGAGACTTGTTTTGAAGCTCAAAGCTCGTCTGCTTCTACGAGAAACTATTTGGCTTTACCAAGTGAGTTCCGTCAAGCGCTGTACCTTACAGCTCAATTAAAAAATTTTAAAATTAGGGGTACCCCAAAATTTGGCATCAATGGGTTATAATTTCTAAATGGTTCAGTTCTGTATGGAGCATATGTATATTTGAACTGAGGGTCCATGGTTTCTTCTAAATTATAAGAGCAGAATCATCATCGTCAGCAAATGTTTAATGAGGTATGATGGACATAATGGTTGATACTCTAAGCCCCCTCTCGCTCCTCCCGTAAAATTAAAAAATTTCGATTATTCTATCTTCATTGAATGATTTACATTAAGAATGACCTACAGAAGCATAAAAACACAAAAACTTGCAACCTGCAGGCAATCCGGGGCGCGCAGGTGACCTTGAGACTCGGAACATACAAGGTTCCCGCGCGCCGCGTCAACTTTGAAGACTCATAACTCCACTTCTAATCGTTTCCCCAAGATCATCTTGGGCTTGTTTTAAAGCTTAAACGCTCTACTTTTATTTGAAATTGTTTTTGTTTAGATCCGTGCGAACCGAACAACCGTAAATCTCAAAAAACGAAAATTTACGAAAGGGGGACCTTGTAAAATGCCCCAAAAGTGGGTCAAATTTTAAAATTTAATTAATTTCATACCTGTATTCTGAAAGCTCTCATTTTTCTGGAAATTTTGACACCAAGATCATCTTTCTATGACAAACCGTTGAGAAGTTATGCTAATTTAAAGGTTTTGACTTTGACCCCCTCTCCCCACTTTTTCCCTGGGGGTTAGGCAAAAAATATGACCAGATTTGAGTGTCTGGGAAGACCCTCTATCATTCCTGAGAAAATCGTACGATTCCGTGTTTAGGCCGATTTGGTCGTTTTGTTGTAGGGTCCTTTTCCAGTCAAAATCACGGCGTAAACCGAGGTGCAGATTGAGTGGAATGTGACCATAAGTTTGGATCGTAGATTCATTCGCTGCGGTGAGTTCATATCTAGTGTCTTGTAAATTTTGCTGCACGAACCGCCGGGGGTAGCAGGAGACGTCTGAGCCAGTGTCGACCAGAAATCGCTTCTTGCTGCGGGCGTCAGTGACAAAGAGGCGGTTGGATTCTGTGGAGCAACCAGCGGCCGCCACTACTGGTTGCCGGTGGAGTTTGTCGGCGTGGACTTCGGTTTGTAACTGCAAGGTTGACGGCATGCACGTGCTTCATCGCCAAACTTGTGATGGTAAAAGCAGACACCATTACGACGGTCGTTTTCTGAGCGGGAACGAGAGCGTGACCGTGAGCGAGACAGGTCGCGATGCAACTTTTTCTGACCCATTTCAAGCTGGTCAAGTCGTTCTGTCAAAGCTAAGAGCTTCCTCTCCAGTTTGGATGTTTGAGGCTCAGGTGGTGCGGTAGCGGCAGCGGCACAGACAGATGGAGCCGGGACAATTTCCAAAATTCGGTCTGCGATTTTGGCCAGTTCATCGATTTATGTTTCTTGCGAGTGCGTCTGCAAGATAGCTTGCGCCTGGCGAGGTAAACGTTGCAGCCAGAGAGTTTTCATGAGTTGCTCATCTACTTTCGTAGTGCCAGTTAACGCTGTCAGCCTACGCAAAAATTGCGAAGGTGTACTATCGCCAAGGTCTGCTTCGGTGAGTAGTTGTCGAACGCGGTGCGTTTTAGATTTGGACAGGCGAAGGATCAGCTCGGCTTTTAGCTTGGAGTATGGCGTGTCAGCGGGAGGTGATACAAGAATGTCCTCCACTTCGTTGGCAACACGGGTCTCCAATTGAGATGATACGAGAGAATATCGCATCATCTCGTTTGAAATGTTCCAAACTGTAAAAATGGATTCTACCTGTGAAAACCATAGCTGCGGTTTTTCTAATTTAAAAGGAGGTAGCTTGATGTTTTTCTTTTCGCCAGTGTTAACGGTGGCGATGGCGGGTTGCCTTTTAGCGAGTTCTGCCTGGTAGAAATTCATTTCCTCTCGCATTATTTTCATCTGGTCGAGGAGAGCCAGATTCTTGTCGTTCGCTGCCTTCAGAGCTGGATCGGTATCGTCGAAGTTCTCTCTTCCTGTAGCCATGCTGAGGAGTGTCCAATTGTTTGAAGAAGCGGTGACTTTCAGTGGCAACGGAATGATGATGGAAGTAAGCTAAGCTGCAAAAGATGACAATGTCCGTGGAAGAATGTTCAGAAGGATAGGCGTGTTCAGAGTCGGAGGTCACCACTGAGGGTGCTCGAAACTTGGTGGCCCTAAGAAGCTTCTATACTCTCTGCTAAGAAGGGCCGTTTTAGAGAGTGAAGAGCTGGAGCAGGTCTGAGTGGTGGTAGAACAAGCGGGAGCGCAAGGCCGTGCCGGAACGTGTGGCCGCGGGACAGTGTCAACGCACGGTGAAACATGGAGCCGGGAGTCGGCCGCTATATAGCGCCGTGCGCTAGGCGCGGGAGCCAATGGGAGGCCAGATCGGTGAGCGCGGCAGTGCGAGGCGCTGATTGGCCGATGAAGTGGCAGGAAAGCTCGGTGAGCTTGAGTCGCCACAAACTGCAGTCCTGCGCTCTATTGTCCGTTGTTGTCGTCTCTTATCCATGTTTATTTAAGATATTTAAAACTCTCCTTATCTTTGGACAAAGAAAGTTTCAATCATTATAAAGCGGATAATTTTAGAAAGGAAAAGAAACAAATGAAAAAAGATAAATCAAAGTTATGTGAAGTGGCGTTAATAATTGAAGAACTCCTTTGGAAAAGGGCACATACCGAAAATTTTTTCTGTAAGAAAAACGTATTTGAAGTTTTCATTATTGCTCTCTGGCCACTCATGGTGACTTACATTGGAACCTGGACACTCAAATCAAAGTTCATACACCCAAGGATGAATAACAGCCATCGATAAAATTTACACTTCTTTTACTGTTTTTTAAAATTTTCTAAAATTTTCCGTTAAGTGCCCTTTTTCCGGAAATTGACCAGTGGTCATAGGTTTTGACTGTTCTAACTTGACTTATAGGACATGAATGAGTTTCTATCAAAAATAAAGTTTATTAATCTTTTCTGTTCGATAAAAAATGTAAAAAATATTCTTTGGTGTCAAAAGCTTCCCCCGCCCGTCTATTAGGACCACGCGCTATCTCCACAACATCGCGGCGGCCGTACCCAGAGGTAAATAGATGAGGTGCGTCATGAAGTAGCAATTTGTGGCCGACTATGCTACCATTACAGCCGTACTTACACATAACTGGACACGGGAAATTGGCTTAACCACAATATCCAAGAAATAGGGCACTTACGCTACCTGCCCTTTTTCTGCAGATAGCCTGTAACTTGCAAGTGGACCTCACACTCATGCCTCCTCAAAATCGATCGGCGTTCAGCCACATTGTAGTTCATGAACATCCATTAGACACATCTTTCAGCAGCGTTTGTGCCAATGCCCCCCGGAAAAGCGAAAATTGACCCCAGTTTTTTCACCTTTTTCGAGGTAAGCGACGAAGTGAATGACGGTGACGCGCCGTGCGCATATCATAGATTTGCTTCCCGCACCGTCACACGGTGGAGCGGTGGATGGTAAAGGTCGTACATAGGTCATTTCGGCTGAAGAGTGATCCTTAAGGGTTTTATTTAAAGGACTAGCCGTGATTACGCCTAGCCAGAGAGTGCCCCTGGACCCCTGGTTCTTCGCTTCGCGATGAACTTGCCACTCGTTCCACACGCCGACCGCGCCCCGCAATTTTTAACTGTAATGAGATGACAATATCTTCGTCCTCATCTCCTTTTTCACCAAGTTTCACAGAAACCGATGGTCCAGGAGCCGAGACAGCTTTACAGAGCGCCATCTTGGATTTTGAAATTTTGGAAATCTAACCAAAAATTCGAGTTTCCCGTCGAAAAATACCCCCTCGTACTGAGTTTCACGAAAATCGATCGAACATCGAGCCGACTTAGCATTTTAGGCAACGGCCGCCATCTTGGATTTTAGAATTTTTAAAATCTAACCGAAAATTCGAATTCCCCGTCTAAAAATATCCTGTGATTCAGAGTTCCACGAAAATCGAAGGAAGAGGAGCAGAGATAGCATTTTAGACCACGGCCGCCGTCTTGGATTTTAAAATTTTGAAAATCAAACCAAAAATTCGAGTTTTCCGTCGAAAAATACCCTCTCATGCTGATTTTCATGAAAATCGATCGATAATTTTAAAAATCTGACCAAAATTCGAGTTCCCCGTCGAAGAATACACTCTGACACCAATTTTCACAAAAATCCGTCGAAAAATACCTCCTAAAACGTGAAAAATCGTCTGTAAGGCTGTTACGTCACGCGACAGGATTGAACCTGTTCGGTGCGGTACGCGTAAACAACCGCGTATCCCCAATGCAATACTTTTCGCTGTTGCAGGCGTCCTAGGCAGCGGATTGGAATCGGAATTTTGATCAACTCCTCACAACAATAGCTAAGCGTGCACCAAGTTTAAAGAAAATCGCTTCGGCCAATTTTTTGCTAGGGGGGGGGGGGGCAGAGTGAGTGGTAACAGCAGCTCCAATTTTTCGCTAGGAGGGGGGGGGGGGGCAGAGTGAGTGGTAACAGCAGCTTTAAATAGAGTAACAAGTTTAAAGGGAATCGCTTCGGCCAATTTTTTACTAGGGGGGGAGCAGAGTGAGTTGTAACAGCTTTATATAGAGTAACTAGTCGTGATTAGCTCGCTTTACGAGCTGACACGTCTAGCCGGCGAGTGCCCCTGGACCCCAGTTCTTTGCTTCGCGATGAACTTGCGACTCGCTCCGCGAGCCGCCACCGCCCCGCATAGTTTTTAACATTGATAAGAAGACAGCATCTTTGTTTTAATCTTCTTTTTCACCAAGTTTTACAGAAATTGATGTTCCAAGAGCCGAAACCGCATTTTTGTGCGGGGCCGCCATCTTAGATTTTGAAATTTTGAAAATCTGACCAAAAATTCGAGTTTCTCGTCGAAATGTAACCTCTAATACCGAATTTCACTAAAATCGATGGATGATGAGCCGAGACAGCTTTTTAGGCCACGGCCGCCATTTGGGATTTTGAAATTTTGAAAATCTGACCAAAAATTAGAGTTTCCCGTCGAAAAGTACCGCCAGATACCGAGTTTCACGAAAATCGATCGAACAAGAGCCCACTTAGCATTTTAGGCCACGACCGCCATCTTGGATTTTTGAATTTTGAAAATCTGATCAAAGATTCGAGTTTCCCGTCGAAATGTAACCTCTTATACCGAATTTCACTAAAATCGATGGATGATGAGCCGAGACAGCTTTTTAGGCCACGGCCGCTATCTGGGATTTCGAAATTTTGAAAATCTGACCAAAAATTAGAGTTTCCCGTCGAAAAGTACCGCCAGATACCGAGTTTCACGAAAATCGATCGAACAAGAGCCCACTTAGCATTTTAGGCCACGACCGCCATCTTGGATTTTGAAATTTTGAAAATCCGACGAAAAATTCGAGTTTTCCGTTGAAAAGTACCCCGGTTACTCATTTCCACAAAAATCCGTCGAAAAATACCTCCTAAAACCTTAAATTTCGTCTATAAGGCTGTGACGTCACGGGTAGGATTGAACCTGTTCGGCGCGGTGCGCGTAAACAACCGCGTATCTCCAATGCAATACTATAGGGAGAAACAACTTTTCGCTCATGCGGGCGTCCTAGGCAGCGGATTGGAATCGGAATAATCTTGATCAACTCCTCACGACAATTGCTAAGCATGTACGAAGATTAAAGAAAATCGCTTTGGCCAATCTTTTTTCTAGGGGGGGGGGGGGGGGGGCAGAGTGAACCGGTGAGGAAGCTTTATATAGAGTAATAATAATAATATGAAACTAGTTTGGGCCAAATCATTTCCATTTACACGCAACATCCTACCAAACATTGGTATTACGCGAATTCCTAATTTCAATTAGGTTATATACGGTTATCCAGACCACCCGTCCACTATCTTTTTCTCGAAAACGGCGGAGAAGTGAGCTTCGGGACACAAAATTTCTTGGGTATATCGACCCCAAGGAATCGAATGAAAATATTTTCAGCCCCTCAACATGGTCCCTTGAGGGGTTTTGGGGGGGGGGGGAGCCCCCCTGTTTCTCGCGATTTTCAAGTAGGAAGGGTATGTTATGACTTTGGATTCGGAATCAACGGCAAAAAATAAGAACATTTTGTTGTTTGCTTTTTTCCCCTAAATCCCCATTTTTTTTTGAGTTATGGGGCATTTTTGGGGCATTTTTGGGGCAATTTTGGGGCAATTTTCAATTCAATGCTGTAAGCGGCCAAATTATCCAAATTTCAAGATCTAAAATTCTCCAGAGAGGAGAGGTCAATACCTTTTTATTGAAAGTGATGAGAAACATTTGTTAATGAAGTTGAACATTTAGGTTGTATTTAAGAACGGTAGTAGTTCTCATAAAATAGTATAAATATAGTTTTTCGTCGGTCAGAATGTAAAAATACTATAAAAAATGAAATATACGATGAAAATTACATAAGTTTCGTGAGTTCGGTGAACATTTAGTGGAGGAAATCCTGATAATTACGGAACGTCCGGTGCGCAACGCGCTATGTCCAACCTCTCCCAATGACTCGCTCCATAGTGCGTCAACGTATGTTTTATAGTGGACGGGGGGATGGCTCACGCTCTGTATGTTAGGGGTTCGTATCCCGATTTCGCAACTTCATTTTCACCATGGTTCTTCCAATAATTTTTTTACCTCTCCCATCCGGTTCTATCAATTAATTTCATATGTGTTCCTTTTTTTCTTTCTTCTTCTCCCTTTTTTTTCTTCTCTTTTTTTACTATTATCATCAGTATGTCACTTTTTGTAAAAGTGGTTCTTTTTGTTCTCCTTCCTCTTTTAGATACTCCGATAACAGTTGAAATGTATTGGTATAATAAGTACGGAGTATTTAAAAAAGGTACAAGAATAAATACAAATATATGCGCATGTTAAACTCTTGTTCTTTGTTGCATCCCTTCAAATTAGAAGTTCCAGAAAATTTTTCGCACTTCCACTTCAAATTTTTGTCCTATGTAGACTTATTTCTTTTACCGACCGATGATTTGCCTTTACGTCTAGTAGATAAAAAAGGAATAAGTCTACATAGTGCAAATGGAAGAACGAAAAATCTTTTGGGACTTCGAATTTGAAAGGATGCGTCAAAGAGCAAGAGGTTTAACATGTGCATTTATTTTCATTTATTCTCATAACTTTTTTAAATGCTCCGTGATTATTATTCCAATAAATTTCAATTGTTACCGGATGTCTAAAAGAGGGAGGAGAGCAAAAAACCACTTCTATATAAAGTGACATATCAATGATAATAGTAGTAAATATAAAAAAGAAGAAAAAAAAGAAACTCATAAAATCAATTAACAGAACCGGATGGGAGAGGTAAAGAAAGCGCGTTTGCAGTTGCCTCCCTGAATGGTCGTTTCGTTACTAGTGTTGCACCAAACAGCGTATATCTTTCCGAGAAAATTGTGCTTGTGTGTGAGCTTTTTCTCTCTGTATTGAGATTTTCAGCTGTATACTGATTTTCAACGCACGTTGGGTAAAAACCTTCAACATACTAAAAAAAAAAAAAAAACATCAAAAGAACCATGGGAAAAATGAAGTTGCGAAATCGGGACTCGAATCTGTAACATGCAGAGTGCGAGCCATCGCCCTTTCCACTACACAACAATGGCTTACGTTGACGGTGCGGCAAGAAAATCTATGATTTGTACACGGCGCACCATGCTCCCATAGCTTGATTTATGTGGCAATAAATCGAAAAAATTAAGTTTGGAAAAAGTTCGATTTTAAGACGTGGATCGATAGTTCATACTGTAAAGAGGGTTCGTGTAAAATATCACTTCGATCGAAGCACTAATAAATATGTGACGAGCACAAGCGGTGCGGCGCGCGGAACATTTTTTAGCACGATCCCAGTTACCGAGCGGCATTGCGGTGTTCAAAGGTTTGTCTGCGTTGTTTCGCTGTACCTGAAAGTGTTTGGGCGCCTGAGTTACAAAATTTAGGGTATCTTGAAGATGTTACATGCTGCAGCTATTCTTTTTCGTCATATCTATTGCTCTAGACTAACCCTTAGACGTAGTCAGTTTTTTAATAAAATCGCAAAAGTAGGACCCAAAAAATATACTTTGGAAATATACATTATACTTTTACTCGGAAGTTATTGTCATGACCCTAGACTACCTTTTAGTCTGAGTGGCAGATCTGTCATTTACCATCGCCTCAAGTTATTTCTCATGAAAAATGACGTTTTCGCGTTTCTTAGCACATGCTATCATACGCCATTCACCATACATTTTATCATGTTCCGTTGTCATATTCTATCAAAACGGATGCCCTAGAACCAAATTTGCCCAGGGAGAATAATACGAGTTGATGGGGCTGATCGGGAGAAATTGAAACTTGTGCTTAAGAACAACAAAAAATCGCTTCGGGAGGCCACTTTGAGGTCCCGTCAAAGTTATTTTTGTTTTGACTTTTACCATGTATCAAACTTATGGTCTATCAAAATAGATATATTCAAGCTCAAGTTTAGCTTGGCAGACGAAAACAAGTTCAAACGCCTGATCGGTGGAACTTGAAAGTAGGGCACCCGAGCTATGAAATCGTCTCGGGAGGCCACTTTGAGATCCTGTAAAAGTTTTTTTTCACGTTTTACCATGTTTCAAACACATAGTCTATCAAAAGAGATATATTCAAGCTTAAGTTTAGCTTGGCAGACGAAAACGAGCTCAGACGGCCAATCGGTGTGACTTGAAAGTAGGCCTCCGGAGCCACGAAACGTGGAAGTATTATCTTGAGCGGTCTTTTTCAAGTACCCTTGACCGTAGTGTATGGCGAAGTTCTGCTACATTTAGCTTCTCATAGTCCATCAAATGCAAAATTTAATTTTTAAGCGTGGAAAAAAAAAAAAAAAAAAATACCTACATCCTTCCTCCGAGTATTGAACACGGGACCTCTCAAAGATGGGTCAGATGCGGTGTCCACTACGCCACTGCTTTAACGCATCTTGCTTGCCTCAATTTTAGATTTTTTAACAAAGTATAACCAAAGTTATAACAAAGTATAAAAGTGTTAAAAATGGATTTTTTTGAAAAATATCACATTTGCACTCAACGACCCAAAAAACCCCTAAAAACTTATGTTGCAAGGTATAAACACACATATCTGATTTAATGAAGCTTAAATTGTGCTATGGAACCATGATGCGGCATGCGGCGCGTCGCACAGTCATTCACGTCGTCGCGCACCCCGAGAAAGTTGACACAACTTGAGTCATTTTTACCCTTTTCCGGGGAGCATTGGCACCAACGCAACGCTGAAAGACGTGTCTAATGGATTTTCATGAACTACAATTTGGTCAAACGCCGATCGATTTTGAGGAGACAATGGAGACATGAGTATATGATCCCCCTCGTTAGCCGTACAAAACTTGGTCTTCTGGCTCCAACAGTTGATTAATAAAGTTGAAACTCGGAGCATATATACATTAGGATACGAAAAATCCATTTCTGAAATTGCCAAAAAGAAAAAAGACATGTACGCGTATGTGCCGTTTTTCTGAACAGCTCCTCAATTTTGAGAAAAAAGTAAGTTATGTGAACGCAAGTATGAAAATTAAAATCCATAAAATAATGATAAAAACAGATGTTCATCTGAGATGTTTAAAATAGGCAAATAGTTTGAATAATGGACCACTAGACAAGGTACGAATTTAAGCATTCTAATATATGTTTCCTAACCAGAATTTCACGTGGAACACGATTTGCGCAACGAAAATTACTGAAATCTACTCCTAAGGAAGTTTTTAACGTTTTTATTTCACATTGGTTACGAGGAATTTAAAAAGGCCCGCTCACAAGAAACTCAGAGCTCTACGTGAGTCAAATCGCGCACCACAACGGTTTCAGCGAGCCCCTCAATCGAGCAAACGTTCATTTCCCACCATGTGTTGTTCAAACTATAAGCAATTTGCTATAACTGAGCCAAAGCGTCAAGATTGAGGTTGCTAGATTTTTATATCGCAGAGACTGTCATGATAATGTTTAGCGCGCGATGTGAATCACGTATAGCATTGAGTTTTAATGAGCGGATGGTTTGAATTCACGCATCAAGAATCATTTAATTTCTTCATAAAGAGTTGATTTCGGTAATTTTTGTTGTGCGCGTCGTATTCTACGTGAAATTTCGGTCAAGAAACCTGTATCAGAATGCTGAAATTCGTACCTTGTCTAGTGGTCCATTACGATACATTAGTCAGATAGCGTATGGATTGAATTTGAAATTATCAACCGGCCTTTCACGTAATTTTCAAGTTTTCAAGCGGCCAGTCTAGACTGGCCAATTATAGTAGGTGGTTAAGCATGCACACGGCTCTCATGTCGTGTTTGATTTGAAAATCGCCTTTAGTGTCGTTGAGAGCGTTTGAGAGGGGGTTGAGGCACAAGCAGAACCGCAGAACACTGAGGGCACCGCCCTGCAAGATATCTGAGAAGGTGTTAATGTATTCTGTTCCTAATTGTCCATCTGCTCATACTTAGGAGGAACTGTCCCAAAACCGCACGAATTTTATACATTCCTAATTTTCGAAGGATCCAGGAGTGCGGCATCATGTCGAAAGCTTTGCAATACCTAGTTCATGTAATATGCATCTACGTCTCGGTGGTATACTTCGGTTTGTCTCATCACTATCCCATAGATTATCAACATTTACTCCGCTTCTTCACCCTTCTCAATCCTTGGCGATGATGTTATTTTTAGTCAGATGTTGGTTTATTTTATTGCAGATCGCTATTGTTATAATCCTGTAGTTCGTTGGAAGGCAAGCAATTAATTGGTCAGTAATTAGTTGGGTTTTCTGTGTCTTCGTCTTTCGGTCTAATGAATTTGTTCCCCTCTGTTATGAAATCAGGCGCTAACTCCGGCCCCTATCTGAACTTTTTTATCTGTTCGGTCAAAAAGGGGTGCATGGCTGTTAGTTTCTTGTGACAATAGTCCTCCACGTGGTCCGCTCCACGACACTTCCAGCTGTTGGTGTTTTTTATCGTTGCGATCAGTTCAGATGTGTTATGAGCATGTCGGTTTGTTCTCCCGTGTTTGACTGCTGAACTAATTCTTCCCGAGTTGAAGGCGTGTTATCTTTCTGTTCAATTGTGTCAAACCATAGTTTGCGCCAGAAGTGCGTGACCGCTTGTTTGCTAGGTGTTTCGTTGACATCAGATGCTTCTTTTGAAATGAGGTTCCCAAAGAAGCTTTTAACATTGGTATTAATAATGTGATTCTGCTTTTTGCGGTCATTGGACTCATTATACCTCTTTAGTCGCACCGCGGAGGCTGCACGTTTCTTTTCCATTACCCCTGACGTTTCAGGAATAGAGCACTCTTTATCGTTGCCTATGTAATGTATCTTGTTGGCAAGTTTCTTGGGCCTTATCCATTGAGGTATTGGGTGGTTTGTCCTATCTCTCTTCTTGATTTTCGATCTTGCTCACAAGCCTGACTCGCCAAGCAGGCTTCCTCTGTTTATTTGAATTCCATCAGTGATGGGCTTCCGACCGTTCAATGTCGTTACCGCAGAGGTACAGCTATAAATCACAGGGTGGATGTCTTCGAGGTCCGGTTTGGCGGTGATGAGATCTTTGATCAGTACGATGTCGATCAGATCAATTAAATTGTTCGACTCGCGATTCATCCCTAATTTTGGAATACGGGATCTCGAGTTGGGGTTATTGCCTCTCTTTTTTTCATATTTGCGGAAATTACCTCCTTGATATGCTGCAGAAGGCTTCCTTCACTTTTGGTCGATTCGTCAGGCTCACTTTTGGTTGGTAATGGTGGCGTTAATGGAGAGCTCACTTGGATTGCGTTAATATGAGAGAGTTGCTCATTGTCATAGTGACATTTCGGAGAGCTCCGTTTGATTTCAGCTTAATAGCGACTCCTTCTCGAATTTCTTGTATTTCCTCAGCAGTGAGGTTGTTGTCAGTGACTTAAACTCGTTTTTTGGTCAATGAATCTGTTCGCCTACGTTTATTATTTCAGGATACTCCTTAAGGAACAACGGACATTATTTAAACCTGCACCCGGATGAAATCTTTTCTAGGTGCGTCGCTCGGAAATAGCAGTGCATGACAGTGACATTCATGGGTGTATTCCAGTAATGCGGTGTCTATGTTGTCTCACCTTGTTGGTTGCCGGCTAAGTAGTCGGAAAAACTTCCACAGCCTGCAGGGGTTGGGGTTTTTGGCTGGCGTCGTGCCATACGTTGAACTGATCTACGGCAAGGCCTCAGCTCCAGCGTTGTGAGGATTCTTATGCCTTGTCCGCATGGGAAGTTTTCATGGGATTTGGGGTGTGCGTGTGTGGAGTTCAAATCGCTGGAATGAAACTTCTCGGATTTTTCCAAGTTGCCGGCTCCGCGGGACGGGGCTCTCACGTTCCTGCGACAAGTTGGTCGTCAACCAGTATCAAGATAATAATTGCACACGATTAACGATTAGACAAATTATTTTGACTAAACAAACACGAACAATGGAATAAACAACAAAATATCGCACTGTTTGCTTTCACTTCTCCTTCCTCTCTCAATTGGTCTTAGGGGCACAAGGACCATACTTAGCACTGGGAAAAATATTGATTAACTCAATATATTTCTCGACTTCGGAAATGGAATTTTTCCTGGGGCAAGTCTCGTGAAACGACTCGTGGAGACAAGGCCATAGACACATCAACTTACTCATTACTTGATGGAAGCGAGCCTTCTTTTTCTTGCTCTATGCCTTGGATTTCACACTTCCGCCGCGTTTCAAACCCAGACGGCAGGGGTTCGCTGCTGGGAACCTAGGCTTGGGATAACCCTTATTGAGTTTTGTGTGTATTCCCATTTTTTATTTTTCATTTTAAGTGCATATTTCCGTTTATTGTAAAATCGGCAACTCTCTATGGTGCGACTGGTGCGTGTATTAACGTTTCCTGTCCCATCCCTCGTAAGTTGAGAGCAGTCGCCGCAGTTTCATCCCCTCCCCAGTGTCAACCTGCGCGCGCAGCAAACATCGGCAGCCGGTATGCACCCGTTCGGAGCAGCATCCGTGTGTAACCAAAACCAGTCTCCTCCAGACCAAAGAATATATGGATTGCATTTTGCAAAAAGAAACCACTAGCATTGCAATGATGCTAAGATTGTGCAACTTCATCTTTTGCAGTAAAATTGTGGAAATCGTGAAAAACTATGAAATTTAGATGGTAATTTCTGTCTTAAATTTACAGTTTTTAGCGAGTAAAATAGAAACTATTAATGGATAATCGGGTTTTTCCTCTAAGACAAAAGAAGTTGCACAATCTTAGCAACACTGCAATTCTAAAGGTTCCTTGTTGCAAAATGCAATCCATATAGGCTTCACCAACAGAAGGCTCACTCCCAGCGTATCTCGGTCGAAGAAGAACACACCTAGAAAGCATTGTTTACATTTGGCCTTTAGTCCGGAACTCGGACGACCTTCAACACTGTCGGTTTGTTTGGCGAAACGCACTCCTTCCCACCCCCCTTTTCTACCTGAACGCATTCACATGGCAACGTTGCAGAGCCGCTGGAAAGTACAAAACGCGATACATTGGAGTAAACGGGAGTGAACCTTCTGTCGGTGAAGCCTATATATTCTGTGTCCAGACAGTATGGAAGGTTAGAGGCCCGACTCAATACTAAGTAATTCAAACAGAAGCGCTCGCAGCGCGCTCGCTGCCAACGTGCGCAACTACTATTTTCTATTGTTTTCCTGTGACTGGCGGCGGGTATGTTGCTGCCGGAACACCTCCACGTAGTCAAGTTTTCATACATCGTCCGTCCGCAACTCTTGCTTGGCCAATCAGCGCAGTTGTATGGGAATTCCGCTCGCCGCGCACTCTCGCGCCAACTTACGCAACTTCTTGCCCACGGCTCAACTTCTGTTTCAGTTCTTCCCTATCCAGTCGGGCCTCTAACCTTCCACACTCTCTGGTCCCCTCCGGAGATCTATCCAGTTGGATGCGCGGCTAGAATCGTTCGACTGCTACATGCAATTTTGGTATGTAGTCAGTTAATTCATACTCGTACCGTAGAATTAGCCGATCCCTCTCCACCGCCCTTTCGGTGTTTGAGTAAATCAGTTTTGAGTGTATCTGATTGTGTCGTTCTTTAATTACAGTCCACTGCAGTGTATCGGTTCGATATAACTCAGTTGGCCGTATAGCTCGAATCCCGGTGTTCCCACACATCTTTTAGCGTCCTAATAGATTAAGGTGGCAATTGAGTTCGTATCACCCAGCGAGGAGTATAGCTCGCGAAAGCGCGCCGGAAAAACTCGAGCTGAACCCAATTTTCTTTCTTCGGTTTTCCCCATTGTTTTATTTCTTTTTGGACATAGTTCCGAACAACCCCAAACTTACCTCCTAGGACGCTACCCAAGTAGCATTTTTCAAAGTTAAAGTTGCAAGAAGTTGAAACAATATTGGTTAAAAGTCGCAACTAAGTTGCAACTCAGTTGCAACGCTCAGTCAACATTTGGTCGATAAGTGCCGATTTTCGGCGATCTTATGCACTAATAAACGCCCCCAGATCTGATTCAATGATTGGAAGCAATGGTATTCTTGCAATTTTGTACATCATTCAGTTTCACAATGAAGGATACGAAAATAATATAAAGTAGATCAAGTTTTTGAAAGAGAAGAGTACGAACAACACATGAAAAAAATAACATAAAATATGGACGGATAAATAGTTATTAAAAATGAAAATATTAAAAACGAAATAAGATAAATAAATAATACAAATTAATGAATAATGAATAACATTATCAATATATTATAATTTATTATACAGGGTGATCCAAAAGTCCCTTCCACCCCCTCTAACTTTTTACCTAATTGAGGTAAAGATTTGAAACTTGGGGGATGTTCCTAGGTCAAAGGGAGCTACTTTTTGGCCCCCTAAAATTTTCAGGGGGGCCCCCCTTGGGGGGGCAATGGACCCCAACTTTTAATTTTCAAATGGGAAGACCCCCTTTGTGATAGCTCGTTCGAAAGAGCATAAAAAAAGAAAACTTTTCGCGCAAACCCGAAGTCAATATCTCAAACCGTTCCAAAATGGCGGCCGGTTTAAGTTCAAAATGGCTAAAAATTCACACCGGTTATTTGTCGATGGATTTGCGCGAAAATCGGTATGTAGGGGTATTTTGACACGAGAAAAACGAATTGAACGTTAGATTTTCAAAAAACCGAAATTTCCAAAATGGCCGCCGGTTAAAGTTCAAAATGGCCAAAAATTGATTATTTTGGAAATCTAAGTTCAAATGTGTTTATCTAATGCCAAAATATTCTCAAATTCCAAGTTTTAGGCAAATCTATCAGCAAAAAACCGAGGTGACAATTTTCGGTAGTCGCGACAACAGCGCAGGCGTCGGACAGAGCTTAGAGAGACTTATCGTAGATCGAGACTATGACAAGTCGAGGAGCGACATAATTGATCGTACAGAGAGATCAAGAGAGGAAGAGAGTGGTCATTTTTCATTTTTTACTGATTCATAGAAAATTACAAAACAACTAAAAGAGAGATCCGGCCCGAGGGACCAAATTTTGTCGGGCAGGACAAACCATTAATAATAATAAAATAAATAAAAATCGAAAAAAAAATAACTGAGAGGTGTGGACTGTATGATTTTTGTGTTAAAGGATACCAGGCTGCGCGGAGCCGGCTTCAGAACGAGTCTGGGTTCCCTAACTTTTTGAGGCGAGATCGTGATCGAAAAAAAATACTAAGAGATGAATGAGTTGATTGAAAAGAAGTTTTACATAAGAGGCGGAAGGCCAAGAAAATTAGCTGACGAATGGCTGGAAGAGCCTTAATAAGAAACTAAACGAAATTATACGAATTTTAAAGTGACCTTTTAATGAGAGCAAAGAAAACCTAACTAAAACGCGGCACCTCTGGAAACCAGTGGGAAAAGTCTCTACTGGGAATCCAGTAGGAAAACCGAAAATAAAAAAAAACCTATTTAAGAGAAAATAAAACACTGCTGGGAACCAGCAGGAAAAACTTATAATGAGAAAATACTTACTTAGCTGCTGGAATCCAGCAGGAGAGAGAGAGAGCTTGAGCAGAGAGGTGATTGACTACTGGAAGCCAGTAGTTATGGCAAGAGATCGAATACTTACTCTTGGACATGGCCCCAGAGGGGACCCTAGTTAGAGCCATGCCAATCCAATTAATGAGAGACGTGAAAATAAAGTAAAAAAAACCAACTAGAAAACAAATGATAAAAAAGCTGGGCAAAGCAAAGGCAAAAGTTACATACCCTAATCAGGGTGAGAACATAAAATTAAATTCTTCTTAAGATTTCTCCGGGAAAAACGGGAGCGGGAGAAAACAGGACAATCAAAGCGATACCCGCGGCATCTACCGGCGCGACGCGGTACCGCGGGATTTCAGTCGGTCCAGCGCGGGGAGAGATATGCGCTGGCCGTCGGTGACGGCGGCTCATTTCGACGTTGCCGTATAACGTTCCAACTGGTTGAACATACCCGCCCCGTTGGAAACACCCAGTTTCCAAAAAACAAACAAAAAATGGAGAACGAACAAAAAGGAAGTTTGATAGCTTGGTAAATAATTGTTTAATGAAATTAAACAACGAGAACGAGGAGGTCGTTCATGGGTCTGGTAGTGGAACCAATTTGCGAAGAGGGCGCAGGAGCTTCGTGCCATTGAAATGGACTTCGGCGGTGCGAGGGGTTTTATCTCGCCCGGGGAGAAGCTTCACTATACGTCCAAGAGGCCAATTTCTCGGTGGGGAGGACTCACCAAGTACAAAAACCAGATCTCCAGGCTTAGGAGGGGATTGGTGATTTCGCCATTTTTCTCGGGGCATAAGAGAATGCAAATATTCATTGGACCACCTCTTCCAGAAAACTTGATGGAGGTTCCTAAGGAGTTCCCATCTATCGAGGCGGTTCAAGGGAGTAACTGAATAATCATACTCAGGGACATCCGTGAGGGGGGCACCGATGATAAAATGGCCGGGTGACAGATAATCGATTCCATCATTTGGATCTGAGGACAGACGGCACAAAGGGCGACTGTTGAGAATGGCCTCGATTTTGTGAAGCACTGTAGAGAATTCTTCATAAGTGAGAGGATGAGGCTCCAGAGATCTGCGTAAGTGATGCTTCACCGATTTTACTGCAGCTTCCCAGATTCCCCCGGCCCATGGCGCGCAAGGCGTTGAGAAGGACCAACGAATATTTCGTTGAGAAAGGTGCTCGCTTATTTCATCTTGATGCTTTGCGAGGAATTGGAAAACTTCTCGGAGATGACGAGCCGTTTTAGTGAAGTTAGTTCCATTGTCAGACATAATTTGTTGACATAATCCTCGTCGGGCCACGAAACGATCAAGAGCGTCCATAAATTTGGCGCCCGTTAATTCTGTCACCAATTCTAAGTGTAGAGCCTTAGTGGATAGGCAAACAAATATACAGATCCAAGCTTTAGAAATTCGAGCGTTTCTCCTATTATGTTCTTTGATGTGCATCGGTCCTGCATAATCGACTCCGACGTTCAAGAAGCATCTAATTTGAGAGAATCGGATGGGAGGTAAATCCGCCATTACAGGTTGGAAAGATCGGGCCTTGTACTTGTAACACCGGATGCACTGGTGTATTACCTTCTTCAGCAGTCCCCGAATGCCGATAATCCAGTAGTTCCGTTGGATAGCTGCTTGAGTGGAGGTTATTTCAGAATGAAAATTAATATTATGATAGTGGTGACAAATTAACTGAGCCAAGTGAGATTCTCGGGGAATCAGAAAGGGGTGCTTCGCATTTAAAGGGAGATTAGCATGTTTCAAGCGACCGCCTACCCTGAGAAGACCCAGGGAGTCAATAAAAGGAGATAAAGAGGCAAAGGTGGGAGGGCATTCATCTTGAGACTCGATTGTGTGGATTTCCTTGGAGAGATGAAAACGTTGAGTGATTCGTACGCAGAAGTCGCGAGAAGAGTCTCGTTCCTCAGGAGTGAGAATGCTTGAGGAGTGATGAGGATGGTTTGAGCGCGACTTGCGAGTAAGCATTACGAAGCGCCTTATATATCCAATGGTTCCAACGAGCTTGGATAATGAGGAAAATTTAGAGAAGAGTTCGATCCAGAAATTATAATTTTGCGGAACTGTTACCGCATATGATTGCTTTATCTCAGGCAGTTCTTCCGGTAAGGTTGCAGGCATCAGCGGCCATGAGTCGAAGCGTTGACGCAGGAAAGGGGGTCCATGGAGCCACAGGGGAGAATCGAGGAGTGCAGAGGGAGTCGCACCTCGGGAGAGTAAATCGGCTGGGTTGAAATCCGTGGAGATGTGGTGCCAAATTCCGGAGGGGCAAATTTCGATTATTCGACTAACTCTATTGGAGACAAAAGTATGCAGTAGATGGGGAGATTTTTGCAGCCATCCCAGCACAGTAGTTGAGTCAGTGAAGAGGAGAATTTCAGTTAGACTGAGCGAGTCAAAATGCACCTCAAGAGACTGCAAAAGTTGCGCGAGAAGCAAAGCTGCGGATAGTTCTAAACGAGGGATGGTGAGGGTTGGCGATAAAGGAGCGACTTTACTTTTAGCGCATATCAAATTCGAGTCGAAATTTCCATCAGAGCGAGATGACACCAGATAGAACACGGCGCCGTAGCCAAGGAGACTGGCATCGCAGAATCCTACTAAACGAAAGTCCTTTGAGTGAGGAGAGATGAGGAGGCGGGGGACTTTGAAGTTCTCAAGTTGGTGCATTTCACTAGTAAACTGCATCCAGAGCTTATGCAGATCAGGCTCTACGAGTTGATCCCAGTCGAGAGTTCGTCGCCACAACAGCTGCATGAAGTGTTTCATCCAAAAGATGACCGGGGCCAACCAACCGCAAGGATCGAAGGCACGAGCAATATAGGATAGAACTGAGCGCTTGGTGACAGGTGTGTCTGAGGGATACGTAGATATCCTATAAATGAACGAATCTATTTCTGGAAGCCAACCGGAGCCTAAAACCGAGAGGAAACCATCTTCGAAATCCCTTATACTGACAAAAGTGGCGCGCCTATCCGGGTGTATGTCTGCCATGACTTCCGGGGAGTTACTGGCCATTTTATGGAGGGTAAAACCTCCCTTATCTGCGATGCCGATTAATTCGTCCTTGAGTTGGATAGTGCAAGGGACATCAGAAGATCCGGTTGTGATGTCATCTACATAAGTATAGTCATGCAGTGATTTTGATGCTAGAGGAAAATCTGGCTTTTCATCAGTAGATAGTTGTCTCACCGAGCGCTGAGCGAGGAAGGCTGATGGGGTGAGACCGTAAGTTACAGTCAGTAACTCATATTCCTGAATTTCAGACTCAGGATGAGGGCGCCAGAATATGTGTTGATACTGGCAATCTTCGTCTCGAACTAGAACTTGCCGATACATCATCTTGATATCACAGCAGAGAGCTATCGGTTGCAGGCGGAAGTTGAAGATAATATCCGGAATATCCCGTTGCAGTTTAGGTCCTTTCATTAGAAAATCATTGAGAGAGCGCTGATTTTCATCACGAGCCGAACCATTAAATACGGCGCGGACCTTAGTGGTGCTAGAGGACTCTTTGATGACTGGATGATGTGGTATGATGTATTTGGAGGGCTTATCTGCGAGCTTCATATGACCAAGACTCAAATACTCAGAGAAAAAATTTTGATAGGCTTCATAAAGAGGAGGGTCCTTTTTGAGCCTTCTTTCCAGTGATAAATATTGTTTGAGAGCTTGAGCTCGATTGGAGCCGAGATTTTTTGGGTCACCAGAAAAAGGGAGGGGCACAACATAACGGCCTTGCGGAGTACGAGAGTGCTGCTGAGCGAATACATTTTCACAAGCTGTTTCCGCAGGGTCAGGAGCCCTTCTCTGAGAGATGCTTTCAATTTCCCAAAATTTGCAGAGAGCATTATCAAGAGGTCGGAGAGTAGTCAAAAATGAGAAAAAATTGAGATGACAATATCGAGAGTCAGATGCAGGAGCATTTCCGATGAGGACCCATCCAAAAATTGATGAGTAACAATGAGGATTTGATTGATTTTGGAGCTTTTCACCCAGCATGACGTCACCATACAAATCAGCTCCGAGGAGAAAATCGATTTCGCAAGTCTTGTGGAAGTCAGGGTCAGCGAGTTGCAGAGAGTTGACTTGGGCTATTACAGAAGCAGCTACATTGAGGGGAGGCTGGGGTTCTGCAATTGATTTCAGTACGAGAGCTGAAGCTTTAATTTGTGATGATGGCTGAGTGCGTGAGATGAGTGTGCAGTCAGAGCGGCCGATGGGGTTGGGTACGGAGGAATTCGAGAGGCCCGATAAGCGCTGCTGAAAAGGTTGAATTTTGAGTCCAAGCCGCCTAGCGCATTTTTCTGTTATAGCACTGATTTGTGATCCGTTATCGATCATCACGCGTACTGTTTGAAGTTCCCCGCTTGAGTCTCTGCATAGGACAAGAGCCGTGCCTAACAGCACAATCTGTGTAGTATTATGCTGGGAAGCACATGTATGCGCAGATTTGGGGGGCCCTGAGCCATTTGTGGTCAGTGTGGAGTCACCCTGTTTGTCATTCGAAGAGGGGCGATGGAGTAAGGTGTGATGTCTGTCCTTACAAGCATGACAAGTAACCTTTGAGCCACACTGTGCGACTGAATGAGAGGTACCAAGACAATTGAAGCAATTGCCAGCACTCTTAATAAATTCCCTGCGCTTTTCTGCCGAGAGATCCGAGAATTTGTAGCATTTATAGATGCTGTGATTGTTGCTCTTGCACAGAGAGCACTTGAAATTTGGAGATTTAGAGGCGTGCAGAGCAGCTTTAGGTGGGCGTTGAGGAGAGTTATTGGGTGGCTTGGAAGACTTGCGAGTTTCCTTGCCGAGACCCAACATAGAGTCCTCCAATTGTCGCGCCAAATCCTCCAAAAAGTCCACAATTTCGGAGACAGTGGGAAAAACTGAAGTGTCTTTTCTTTCTTCCTCGAATCGTTGTCTGAGCTCGGGTTCGAACTTCCGTAGGATAACTGTATCAAGAGTGGCGGTAGCCACCCCCGGTCGAGGAAAATGACGTCCTACTAAAGTCCCGATAACAAACGGGTGGCCGACACTCTTAGTCACAGGCAACTCCCTTAACTTGAAAATTGATTCGGTTGCCATTCGACTGCAGCCCAAACGACGGCACGGATTCCTACGATCTTGGTGTCTACGGACGCATCTCAATTAGGACTACAAAGTGGAAGAGTTTCAATAAGATCCATTGAGTTTTCAAAAAGTTATAAGCACTTAATGACCCAAAACAAGGAAAATTTTACTTTTTACTTTGCCGGGAAATTTGAATTTCAAGAATCCAGGGTACTGAGAAAGTCACTCAAACTCCGCGATAACGGTAAACCTTAGACCCATAAAAGTGGGTACCTAAAGAATCGTCATGTTACCGTGTCCACGGGTTTTTACAGTTTTGTAACATTCCTAGTGATCTTAAAGAGAAATTACGGAAAATACGACTAAACTGCCCGTCATGACCATCTTTAACAACAGATTTCTCGCTTATCCGGCCGCGGATTGTAATGGAGCCTATATAAAGGGCACTCCGTGAAGATGTGAGGATTTCATTTTGCCACATAAAAAAGCGCTTTATCTCACGGATAATCCAGCATCCGCTTACATCCTTCAAAATTTTAGCTATAATTTTTGAATTTAGAAAAAAACCAGTAATATAATGGTTCAACGCCATTGGTTCATTCTGTTCAGGTTCGTCCGAGTTTCGGGAACGAAATTCCTGTCGTCGTTATCAACCTCCATCTACTGTATTTATTTGTGAATAATGAACAGATGTAATTTAAAAGTTCAATTCATTTTAGATCCTAACTAATATTACACACTTATATTATTACGCCCACTTTTATCCCGATACACTACTTCATTGGTTTCTTAAAAATCTCAAGTGATTTCTGGTCGGTCGTTGCCAACCTCTCTAACTAGTTGTGAATAGATTTATTTACCATTTACCTAATTTGGATAAGAGTTTAATTCTTTGTAGATGCTAACTACTATATTTACATACTCATATTATTACGTCTCACGTGTTCTACTGGAGCCCGATATACTATTACCTTAGTTTCTCTTAAAATTTTCAAGTGGTATCTTTATTTTATTGAACGAAAATGTGACAAATTTTTAAGTGAGGTTATGTCGTCATGTTTATGTCAGTACCTGACCTAAGCGATAGATGTAATTCAGGTAAATTACGTTAACGAAATTACACCGAAATTGTGCCAAACTCTAAAGAGGAAGCAGCATTTACATCACAGAATGCATGCTCGTGACTAAAGTTTAAAAATTACTGGAATATGAGCCTCGGCCTTCACATGCGACTGTCACTGAACTTCGACCAAAATTTATTCGCTCTATATCTTGCCATCAACCTATGTGCTCTGGAGTGATTATGCTTCTCTGAAGTGTATGTTATTTACATTAAGAACATGTTTCCTTCATGATTTATCTTGGAATCCTCCTATCTCTTCTACCGTTCTTGTTACGCGTGGCTTGCGAACCTGAGTATGTGAGGCACAATTCCATCCCTTTTCGGAACAGTTCAATCATAGGTCAACTTAATGTCACATAATCAAAGGTCTTTGACTGTGAGCATTTGCTCAAATTGGTTTCTTCTGAGTCGCTTTGATTTTGCGTCAGGAGTTGTTAGAAACTTCATTTTGCCCAACAATGTATAACAAGGTCTTTAATGAAAGGTATGTACCCGTTTTATTCTCATAATTTCATAAGTTGATGATAAAAATACAATGAAGGCTTCATTTTCTTGCATAAATTGCTGTGTGAAATGGGTGCGTCCATCCCTCCTCTATTTAAAAGAGTAACAGACTGTGTCGCCCATCTGTTTAGAGGACTTCAGTATTAAGATACGTAGGTACGTGTTCCTGCCTAGTTCCATTGGAATAAGTGTGATCGTGTTAGTCAAGGCTAAATACAATTAGACCCCATGGTATCAATGTAATCATAAATGCCTCTCCACTCTTACCAACTAGGTGCTGCATATCCTCCGATCAAGAGATGGAGATTGCCGTCTCAGTAGGTACGAGGGTGAGCCTACGAACCCAGGTATGGTGACCGTAAGTACCGCTTTGGCCTCTCACATTCAGATGAGCCTTTTTTTCTAATGAACTCATGCCAATACTTAGATCTCCAGACTTATTTACTGCATTAAGAACACATAAGATAATAAATTAAATAGGTCAAGTCAGTTGTCAATCTTTATACCAAGTGCAGGTACCAACATAATTTTTTGTCATTGGGTGGACAAAGGACACTAGCTGCAATGCAGCGATTCATAGATTCAATTGTTCCCAACCGATCCGTGATTTGGCATCACTCCTTTGGATAATAAGATCACGATATTTCCATTATTATTAATTAAAAACATCATTTAATTTGACAACAGTTCTGTGTGCGTTTCCCACTGTCTGAAGTTCAGTAAAAATAAGGACTCAATTGTGGTGGCCACATTCTTCATGATGCAGTTAGAGTTACTTCTCAACCATGAACCAATGAACACCTGCAGATTCGTTTCAGAATCAGCATTGGTGCGCTCTCTCGCGGCTAACGCCGAAACCCTAGTTTTCACTTTCACTTTTCTCCACCAGTAGCGCTGTGTGAACCTGACGGCACTTATCATCATTGTGGCTTATGGAGAAATCAAGAACTACTTGTGTTTTTTCGACATTTTTAATTCAATCATCATTAATTTTTGCAAATTTTGCTGCAAACGGGTAGTTAAAGTCATAGTGAATCCATTAATGTATCATACTCTTGAATAATATTCCAAAAAGGAAGTAAATTGAGACTTAAACCAAGTGTGAACCGACAAGCATTTCTTATCACGGCGGCTTACGGGAAAAGCAACGACTGCTTGTGTTTTTTCGACATTTTTTAAGTCAATCGATGTTAATTTGTGTAAATTTTGCTATAAATAGATGGTCAAAGCCATAATAAATCCATTCATGTATGTTACTCCTGGATTTTATTCATATAGGGATTTAATTTCTGACTTATACAAAGTGTGAACCAAACCGGCATTTCTAACATGGTGGCTTATGGAGAAATCAACAACACTGCTTGTGTTTTTTCGACGCTTCGGTTTTGCTAGCTCTTCGTACAGCCAGACCTTTAGGTACTTATTCACCCAAAAACAACCTGATATAAACTACAAAAACCCTCAAAAACATTTTTCGGGCAAAAAATCCGGTCGAGGAAATTGACGTGTCACTTCCTTTTAATCAAGTATAAGATAGGCAAAAACCTTTGATGAATTCCCAAGGTCCACTAAGACTAATAATCATCAAAAAGTTCCAAAAAAAAATAAATCCCTTGCCAAAAATAAATAAAAAACCGATTTTGAGATAAATCCCTCGAATGAACTTGAAATCACAAAATCGGTCGAGGATGTCAACTGAAATTTGTCCCCCTTTAATTATGAGCTCCGCAACAAGCGTGACTCGCTTGTACCTTTTCATACACGAGCCGCACGAATTCATCTCTTCTTCTCTCCTCTCCTTCCGTCCATGGACAGAGGTCCAAAATTTTTCGGATTTACTGACGCGACCGGCTGCGGCTCGGTGCGTAAACATGGGTGGATTATACTAAGATTACACATAAGTCAGAGAGAAACACGTACAACCTGTCGACTTAAGTGGGGCTCATTCCGTGAAGGGACTCAACTCCTCCACTATAACAATTCCACTAATAATTTTGCGATTCAGAAATCCCCTCACTTGTCCGGACCTAACGTGTCTGCCGAAATGTCATCCAATGGTACAGATGTATTTTATACTTAACTGATAGAGTATAAGAACAATTATTACTTACAACCTACCTACCGTCCAAAGCAAATGGTAAGCTCCCTTAAAAAAAAAAATCCATGTTTCAGATGAATCATGTTTCGAAAAAGTCTAACATGTGGTTATGGAAAAATGGGTCGACTGGTGAAATTGCAACCGACTTGAAGCCGACATCAGGGATGATAAGAAGGCACCGATTCACTGAGAGCATCGAGCCGCAGCCGGTCGCGTCAGTAAATCCGAAAAATTTTGGACCTCTGTCCATGGACGGAAGGAGAGGAGAGAAGAAGAGATGAATTCGTGCGGCTCGTGTATGAAAAGGTACAAGCGAGTCACGCTTGTTGCGGAGCTCATAATTAAAGGGGGACAAATTTCAGTTGACATCCTCGACCGATTTTGTGATTTCAAGTTCATTCGAGGGATTTATCTCAAAATCGGTTTTTTATTTATTTTTGGCAAGGGATTTATTTTTTTTTGGAACTTTTTGATGATTATTAGTCGTAGTGGACCTTGGGAATTCATCAAAGGTTTTTGCCTATCTTATACTTGATTAAAAGGAAGTGACACGTCAATTTCCTCGACCGGATTTTTTGCCCGAAAAATGTTTTTGAGGGTTTTTGTAGTTAGTCAATACAGAATTGTCATCATTCTGAGTTTGACCAAGTGCATCCAAAGCGTCCATGTGGCTAGACAAAAAAGACACGAAAGTTCGGAGAGAGGAGCCGGAACTCATAGAGACAGGAGCTGCATCGATGATCTTGCCGATATGAAAGGTTACAATCCGTCTTTTGTTGCTATATCGTTTAGTGAGAGTATCCCAGGCGATTGTGTAATTTGCTGAAGTGAGGGGCAAATGCTTGATAAGAATGAGGGGTTCGCTGGAAAGGCATCCCAAAAGATATTGAAACTTTTCAATGTTGTCTAGAGAGTCCTGTTTATGAATAGTAGACTCAAAAAGATTTTGAAACGTGATCCACGATTCTATGTCACCAGCAAACTTAGGTAACGTTAATTTTGGTAATCGGACGGAGGACTTGTTCAAAAATGTACCCGTAGTGTTATTCGCACTAGGAGTAGAGGGGGGGGGGGGGGGTTTCGTCCGGGAGCAAGGTAAGGAGCAATGCCGTGACAGCAGCATATTCTTCGTTCTTTTTTACGTCAAGAGTGTCGAACCCATCTTCATCATAGTCTTCGGGGAGGTCATCCTGGTACATAAGCTTTTTATATAAATCCAGGTATGAGTTATACTTCGAATGCACCTCCTCCTTATATGCTTTGATTTGATGGATGAGGAGCGAACTCAAGGGATGACTGAGTTTTTTAGCGGTTTCTTTTATGAACGCCAGCCGCTTAATGAATAAGGCGCTTTGGCGAGAGTAAACAGCATATTTCATTTTGAACTGAGGTGAGGATACGACAACTTAAGTAGCAATAATAGAGAGCGTAGAGCGGAGGTATGCCGTGAAGCATAAATTGCGTGACTTACAGTTGAAGGCGCTTATCGAAGTCCGCTGCTAGAGAGAGCCGGAGACGGACGCCGTGAGCCGATGAGACGGAGAGCGCCGAGGAGAGAGAGGGGGGTAGTCGCGACAACAGCGCAGGCGTCGGACAGAGCTTAGAGAGACTTATCGTAAATCGAGACTATGACAAGTCGAGGAGCGACATAATTGATCGTACAGAGAGATCAAGAGAGGAAGAGAGTGGTCATTTTTCATTTTTTACTGATTCATAGAAAATTACAAAACAACTAAAAGAGAGATCCGGCCCGAGGGACCAAATTTTGTCGGGCAGGACAAACCATTAATAATAATAAAATAAATAAAAATCGAAAAAAAAATAACTGAGAGGTGTGGACTGTATGATTTTTGTGTTAAAGGATACCAGGCTGCGCGGAGCCGGCTTCAGAACGAGTCTGGGTTCCCTAACTTTTTGAGGCGAGATCGTGATCGAAAAAAAATACTAAGAGATGAATGAGTTGATTGAAAAGAAGTTTTACATAAGAGGCGGAAGGCCAAGAAAATTAGCTGACGAATGGCTGGAAGAGCCTTAATAAGAAACTAAACGAAATTATACGAATTTTAAAGTGACCTTTTAATGAGAGCAAAGAAAACCTAACTAAAACGCGGCACCTCTGGAAACCAGTGGGAAAAGTCTCTACTGGGAATCCAGTAGGAAAACCGAAAATAAAAAAAAACCTATTTAAGAGAAAATAAAACACTGCTGGGAACCAGCAGGAAAAACTTATAATGAGAAAATACTTACTTAGCTGCTGGAATCCAGCAGGAGAGAGAGAGAGCTTGAGCAGAGAGGTGATTGACTACTGGAAGCCAGTAGTTATGGCAAGAGATCGAATACTTACTCTTGGACATGGCCCCAGAGGGGACCCTAGTTAGAGCCATGCCAATCCAATTAATGAGAGACGTGAAAATAAAGTAAAAAAAACCAACTAGAAAACAAATGATAAAAAAGCTGGGCAAAGCAAAGGCAAAAGTTACATACCCTAATCAGGGTGAGAACATAAAATTAAATTCTTCTTAAGATTTCTCCGGGAAAAACGGGAGCGGGAGAAAACAGGACAATCAAAGCGATACCCGCGGCATCTACCGGCGCGACGCGGTACCGCGGGATTTCAGTCGGTCCAGCGCGGGGAGAGATATGCGCTGGCCGTCGGTGACGGCGGCTCATTTCGACGTTGCCGTATAACGTTCCAACTGGTTGAACATAAACCAATAGCTTTTGAATCCAAAACCTCAGTGATCTGAAATCAAATTTTTAAGCTGTTATTAATACCTGAATTAGCATATGATAAATAAAAATATTGGACATACCTAAAAGCTTAATCAATTTAGTAATATTTATTCGTGGAAGTACTTTTATGGAAGTAGTAGGTAGCAGTTTTCTCATTTTTTATTTAAAGGTGTCTATTTTTGCAAGAAAATACTGCCTCACATTTGTCAGCAGCCGGTTGACAAAACCCTGGTACAGTTATCTAATGGGCTATTTTGAATTCTTCAAAACATAGGTATTTCTGTTGTTCAACGATTCTTGCTCGGAGTTTGTTACTTGAAATGAGTCTATTCACATTGCAATTTTGAGATCGTTTGGGATTTGGAATTTTGAGATTTTTTGGATCTGATCAACACATTCATGTTTGCTTACGGCTCAGTCCTCTATTAATGGTAGTGATTGAGCATTGAGCTTGCTTGCACCAGCCCAGCCTCGAGGATAGGATATCCTGTTTCTGGTGCGGATATTCGATACTTTTCTTGACTACGTAGGTATGGTTTATTTTTTTCTTCAAAAATCTTGACAGTTCTTGTACTTGATGATATCTTTGTAGCTTTCTACTTCAATATCAGTTGAACGGATTTAAAGCAAAAGGAAGTAACTCTGTTGTGGCATGGGCCCTGTCATATGTTAGGGGTCTTGAAACTCAGGCTGCGGTAAAGATTCATCATTTTGATTTAAAAACATCCAATTTCTGCTGGAACTTAAAGCTAAGTAAAAGAATGCCCTTGTAAAAGACATGTAGTATCTGATCCATTGTGAGTAGTATGCATGATAAGCACTGATGCTGAAACTATCAGACCATGTATCTCGTTCGCGGGTTTCAAAATTAATTTGACTTACCAAAAGTAGATGCATGTTCATTTAGCAAACGGCATCCTTCAACATTGCCTGAATAGGCTGCCTCATGCTGCCTGAGTGCACTCCACATTTAGCGTATTTCTGCGGAATGGAACTATGCACATCAAAAGATGAGCCCGGAGACCCATGAGGATATATACGTAACAAGGCTCACATCATAATGATCATAGTTTTCTTCGGCCGAAATACCTTCATTTGGGGTCCTGAACACGTAGCACACACACTGGAATGTCAAGTGTGGATACTACACATCCAAGCTGCTATAAGACATTTTCCTAAAGAGCAATGTGGGTAGCAATTTATTTGACTTACCAAGAGTAGATGTATGTTCGTTCAGCAAACAGCATCCTTCAACATTGCCTGAATAGGCTGCCTCATGAAACTGAATCCGTCAACTGATATCACAGACCGTAATGTTCACTGATGGGACAGCTAACAGATTTTGAAGTGGGCAGTTTTAAAATATTGAGCCTTTTATGTTTTTACATGCTTCGTGCAGATTCGTTTCGCCTGTGATTAAAAATAAAATCCGAATTAAATTTCATTTTGATTTAAAAGCATCCAGTTTCGGCTGTAATTTGAAGCCAAGTAAGAGAATGTCCTTGAAAAATACCTGCAGCATCTGCTCTATTGTGAGAAGAGTGCATGATAAGTATTGATGGTGAAACTACCAGTTATCTCGTTTGCGGCGTAGGAAAAACTCGACTCCCTGCTGATCATTTGGGCGCATTTCTGTCAAATGGAACTATGTGCATTACGACATGAGTCCTGGTATGCATATATTCTTACGGGTCTCAGGGCTCATGTCTTAATGCACATTGTTCTGTTTGACAGAAATACGTCCATTCTTGTCAAGGAGAAGAGCCAATGTCCGAAGGGTGGGGCTAATTACTACTCGGAGAAGGCTATGAACTTTCTGCACCCCTGGAGTCTATGCCAAATAAGTTTACTCACTTGTAAACTGCAACAGTAGATCATCTAACGTACCTTTTACTTTCAAAGTAAATGGAAGAATGAAGATGGTGGTTCTTCTTCCGCAGTCTAAGAGTGCGTAAACTTACTTTGCATGGGCTCCAATATGTATCTGATGATCAAGACCTTTAGGTTCATTTTTTTAAAGAACCCATACACTTGATTAGTTCTTACTGATCATTTCATCAGTTAAAACAATGTTTTAAAGAGCTCTAACATACAAGCCAGCAACAAGCCGCTCAATGAAAGCTCGTAACAGCATAACAAGACATTGAAATTTACTATACTGTCTACTTTAGATAGGGCTATGTCTTCTCTTGTCGTGTCAGCAAACATTCATTGATGAAGCCGCATAAAGGCGTAAGTGCAACGTCAAATGTTTTAATTGGGAATCAATCATACTTACTGCGATGACATGTCTGGAACTTCAGAAACCAGCAAATAATGATAACATACCTTTTATTACCACAATCCGAAAAATCAAAAGAACTTGATACATAAACAAACAAAACACTAAACTACACTGAGCAAACGGTAGAAGCACTCGCAGGGTTACATGTTTTTATTTTGGTTTGACATAAAAAGCGTGCCAACAATAATAAGAAACAGCTGACTATATCCAGTAATGCCAGTTGTTCAAAAACCCGTACCTTAGAACTTTAAAAAAGTGCCTTAAAAAATGTACTTTCACTAAATTTAGCAATGTCAGAGGCCAGAATATTCTCTTTGCAACTCATCTACGTTCCTCATGTCAAATTTTGAGTCCATCCGTCGTTTTGTTTTTTTTCTTCAGATAAGGGAAACTCGATAAGTGTCTAGAAAACGAAGGAAGTCCGGCAGCGTTTTATAATATTTAAAACGTCATATCTCCGTTAATAATTAGTTTTAAAACATCAGACACCATAAGGTGTGGCCTTTAAATCTTGAAGAATCATCATGCCAAATTTCAGCATGATCCTTTGAGTAGTTTTTTTGCTACAGGTGCACAAAATTTAAAAAGCAGCGAAAATCGGCAATTCCTAATATTTTCTGTATATTATACCGTCTGCCGACGGTTATCGGGTTATCGCCCCGCGTGTGTGTGGTTGCTGCAGAGTCGTTTGAAGGCGTTTTCTGGTCTTACTCTGGGAGGTTTCATTTGGTTGTTCTCCTTATATTTATATTTTTAACTTGGCGGGGAGATCTACCGATCTCCGTGATACGGAAAAGGGCTTATGTCCTCTTGATTTACCTTTCGATCATCAGGTTTTACAGCTTATCTCTAAAATCCAAATCATGGTTGATTTATAAGTTTGAAAATCATTAGTTTTATCCCAACTTAAAATTTATAGTAGCTAAAATTATCAACCAATTGATTAAGTATCAAAAATCTATACAAACCAAATTTAGGTGAGAGACGTCACCTTTGCAATTTTTTTTCCCCCTAATAGAAAAATCTTTGTACATCAAAAAAGATAGATATCAAAGAAAATATCATGATTACTACAAACATTTTGAAATTAATAATTAAAAGATGCGAAGTTACACTTCATTAAATTAAAAATCCTGGAAAGGGGAGGCAGGTCCTAAAATCTTAATCTGTGAAAAAACATTAATTTATCAGCTAAAAATATTTCAGTAAACTTACTCTGATCCCTTCTAATCTCTGACTTTCTTTGTCACATATTTAATGCTCAAAAATCTCCCTTTCAAAATGGTAGTTAGGATAGAGATATAATGAGTTTTGCTAAATATCTCATGATTTCTTATTTTACAGGTATGAAATTTTGAAAGAAGAAGAATCTAGGACTGATTATGATTATATGCTCGATCATCCTGAAGAAGTTTACAGTCATTACTATCGCTATTATCGACGAAGAGTAGCTCCCAAAGTTGATGTTAGAATTGTTATAATAGTTACATTGATAGTTATCACTGTCATTCAATACTTCACTTCGTGGCAAAGGTACTGTCAGCATGCTAATTCTCAACATACTTAGTTATCGTGGTTTTGCACGTAGTAATGGAAAAAAATCCAATCAATTTCAGTCAATGTTTTATTTTAAAATGTGATGAGGGTGCAGATTTTCCGTGATCAGGTGCACTGTTGTTCCATAGTCTGATTAAAGTAGCAATAAATAAAACAATATGGAAGTTAGGAAAAGTCTGATTTTGCAATGCACATATATAGACAGTGCATACTCTAATGAAGATTCCCGTAAACATTTTCCTCGACTGAAACGCCACTATGACAAGCATACAAAGTACAACGCACCAGGTCTTTTTTTTTTTTTTTTTTTTACTAAATATTAGTCATCCAGCATTTACATACTAAAGTCAGGGATGCAGCATTTCACGAAATATTATACAGGGTTATCCAAAAGTCCAGGACCCCCCTTATACTTTTGCACAAAAAATGCTAGAGATTTGAAATTTGGGGAATGCTCGTAGGTCAAAGTGAACTACTTTTTAGCGTTCCCAAAATTTCGAGAGGCAGCCCCAAACTGTTTTTTTCAAAGGAGAACCCCTATTTTGTGATACATCATTCAAAAGGGCTTTAAAAGAGGTTTTGTGCAAAAACCGATTGTTGATATCTCAATTTTCAACATAATGGCCGCCTTATCCAAGAGTCCACCCCCCCCCCCCCTCTTAGGTTATGAACAAAAAATGCCAATGATTCGAAAATGTTCGCAGGTCAAAGGGAGCTACTTCTTGGCGTATCCGTTTCGAGGGGCTACGAAATTTTGGATAAAAGGTCCATGGACAATTGTTTTGGGACAGCGTATTGAAAGCTTTTACAAAACTTCGTTAATCACTTTTTTTCCGGCTCTTCAGGTATAACACGGCTCTCAATTATTTGATGACTCTTCCAAAGTATAGAAATAAAGCAATAGAAATAGCTTTGGAACAAGGATTAATTGATGATCCACGGAGAAAAGTCAAAGGGAAGAGCAAAATAGATGTGAAAGAAGAAACTGATAGAGCAATCAAAAGCATCCTGGAAAGTAATTTAGACATCAGGTACGTATCATCTTTTCATTTTTTTATTTTTTAGGAAGGGCGGGGGGATTGTTTGCTTTGTCTCTTACAATTGGGTAAATGTTTTAATATAATTCAAGTACTATTTCTAGTACGTTCCCGCGTAAGCGCTGCAGCGTCAACGTTTCAGGGACATTTCGGCGTCCATGTTGCTCACTATCAATAATGCTTGGGTTGCAAAGATTTATGAGCCGGCAAAATTGCACTAAGATAGGGTACCCATGAGACCTACTGTTAATTCTATCAACACACCGTTTAGGAATATGTCGAAATTTTTTGCGCGTATTCTCTCCAATATTGTAGGGAATACTGAGTATCATATCAAAAATTCCTTCGAATTTTTTCAGGAGATCAACAATTCAGAGGGTCCTGGTGGGTACAAGGACTGTTGAGAATGTACACTAACATAGTGTCGAGTTAGCATTAGAGTGTCATTGATAGATGGGAGGAAATTAGTCATTTTTGTTCGAAATGTAAGAACCTGTTTCAGTGTATGTTAAAAACGTGTATCTCAAAGACCATTTTTCACTTTGAAGAGGATCTGTACCAGCAAGTTAAGGTTTAGCCATGGGAGGTAGTTTGTCGGTTGCTCTCACTAAACCACAGTTGTTAAGTACGTCTCACCACCATGCTCCTTTAACTGCTCAATTCTGTCAGAAATTCAAACAGACGGATGTAGATCAGGATTTAGCAGCCAGCTACATCCTAACAATCACCTATCGCGAAACTCATCAAACTGATGCCGTACTAAAACTCAGGCTGATCTTTTATACAAGGCCCTTGAGCGTGAACTAGGGCCTCATGGCAAGGCTCTTGCGTGCCTTGAGGCTAAGAAGGAATGTATAAGTGAACTGTGGCATAGTTACAGTCATCCCTCGATAATTTAAAACTCTTTAATTTGAAAATCTCGATAATTCACAGTAAAGGGCTCGTTCCGTGGTGAACTCTCCCTACTTCAAGAAAATCAATGCATTTTGATCCCCTCGGAAATTCGAAAGAAGGAGTATCGTTTTGGGCCTTTTCTGGCCCCACCCGGATTTGGTGAATGTTTCATATTTTCAAAGCGCTAGTACTAGGTAGACTCTATGCTAAATATTTCACCGAACGGAGCCCATGCAAAGGTGCAACAACGCCTCAAACACAAAATCCTGGCATCGAAAAATAGTTATTTTCATCGACTTTTTCGGCTGTTATCAATCTTCCAGCAGACGATTCCTACGTATTTTTTTGCGCACTTTCCGTTTCTGGCCTTTAAAAAGGCCTCCGATGTATTTTGAGGGGCCTTACGGTCCATTATTGCCATATTTGGCTCATTTTTAGGGTTTTTTTCAATTTTGCACACAAAGAACTCAATTTAAACTCAGAACCGTATACGTTTTTGAAAAGAACGCAAAAAAATGATTAATTAATGTTCAGTGAAACTTTTTTCTATGTTGCCTTTTGGAGAAAAATCGTTCCAAAGCGGCAAAAATTTGATAGATTGCCCCGCCTAGGGTTCAAGAAAGTGGGGTACAACTTTTATATTAACTTACATAACAGCTCTTACCCATATATACAACATATCAAAAAATTATAGTTGTACCTGGATTCCCACGCTGTGAAAATTATCCGGGATGTCGATTTTAGCGGCCTTTTTTTACTTGAAGGTATGCTCTTTTGAATATTTTTCGACCTTAGTCACCCTCCGTTTGTGAGTAACACATGTAATTTTCTACGTATTTTTCATATCTGGCCATAAAAATGGCTTTCTATGAATTTTATAAGGCCTAACTGTCCATTGTTGCCAATTTTTACCAATTTATAGGGATTTTTTTAAGTTCACATGTAAAAAACTTAATTTCATCTAGACATTGTGTAAATTTTCGGAAAGAACGTAAAAAAATACATGCATAATGTTCTTTGTCACTTTTCCCTACGTTGCCAAATTTTCGAGAAAAATCGTCCTTCAGTGCCAAAAATGCCAAATATTGGATTAATCATCACGTCGAAGATTCTAGGATGTGAATTAAGACTTCCCAAAGGATTGTGGGACGCTGTGCCCACGCAGTTTCTGTTGTTTGGTATTTGGCCTATAGCAGGCATCTTGAGAACCAAGGACTATCTCGAGGTTACAGGAATATACCGGTGAAATGGAGTGAAGGAAGAGGTGGAAGCATCTTGAGGGTCCCTTGCGTCATGTTCATGTGAGCCATTACATGTGTGGTGAGACACATTGCAATTTTCCATGTTGGATACGTTATTTGTAGTGAAAAAAACACTTAAAATTCACATCCTAGAATCTTCGACGTGATGATTAATCCAATATTTGGCATTTTTGGCACTGAAGGACGATTTTTCTCGAAAATTTGGCAACGTAGGGAAAAGTGACAAAGAACATTATGCATGTATTTTTTTACGTTCTTTCCGAAAATTTACACAATGTCTAGATGAAATTAAGTTTTTTACATGTGAACTTAAAAAAATCCCTATAAATTGGTAAAAATTGGCAACAATGGACAGTTAGGCCTTATAAAATTCATAGAAAGCCATTTTTATGGCCAGATATGAAAAATACGTAGAAAATTACATGTGTTACTCACAAACGGAGGGTGACTAAGGTCGAAAAATATTCAAAAGAGCATACCTTCAAGTAAAAAAAGGCCGCTAAAATCGACATCCCGGATAATTTTCACATCGTAGGAATCCAGGTACAACTATAATTTTTTGATATGTTGTATATATGGGTAAGAGCTGTTACCTATGTAAGTTAATATAAAAGTTGTACCCCACTTTCTTGAACCCTAGGCGGGGCAATCTATCAAATTTTTGCCGCTTTGGAACGATTTTTCTCCAAAAGGCAACATAGAAAAAAGTTTCACTGAACATTAATTAATCATTTTTTTGTGTTCTTTTCAAAAACGTATACGGTTCTGAGTTTAAATTGAGTTCTTTGTGTGCAAAATTGAAAGAAACCCTAAAAATGAGCTAAATATGGCAATAATGGACCGTAAGGCCCCTCAAGATACATCGGAGGCCTTTTTAAAGGTCAGAAACGGAAAGTACGCAAAAAAATGCGTAGGAAGAGTCTGCTGGAAGATTGATAACAGCCGAAAAAGTCGATGAAAATAACCATTTTTCGATGCCAGGATTTCGTGTTTGAGGCGTTGTTGCACCTTTGCATGGGCTCCGTTTGGTGAAATATTTAGCACAGAGTCTACCTAGTACTAGCACTTTGAAAATATGAAACATTCACCAAATCCAGGTGGGGCCGGAAAAGGCCCAAAACGATACTCCTCCTTTTTTAGGCAGTTTGGTCCCTCTTTAATTCGAAAAAGACGTTCCTCTCCCTCTGTTATTCTAATTCCCTCAATAATTCGAAAAGAGGCCCACCGTCCCCCTCTATAATACGAAATCGTTCGTCACGTATTCAGTGCACCGAGTTTCGGAACCTAAGCGGTGTAAACAAGTTTTAAATCAGATATTTGTTAAAACTGTGTCGCTTACTCGAGAAGTGAGTTGTGGAGGTGAATAGGTTTCGGGCAAGTATAATTCCCTCGATCTTGTGGGGGGAAAGGGGAAATTATCAAAACCATGGAAAGTGGAAAAGAAAGGAGGATGTCACTAAAATATTTGGTATTTCTTCATCAACACCATCAACCCTTCTGAAAAACAGGAACAAGATTCCAATCGCAAATGGCAAGCTGAGCAAGAGGAAACGCATTTGGAACGGTGAGTTTCCTAAAGTCGAGGCATGTTTGTTATCCTGGGCGGCCTAATGCAGAGCACAAAATACTCCTGTAGATGGTCCTCTCTTCAAAGGCAAAGCATTGAAGTTTGCGTCCGAGCTTTGCGCAACAGATTTCAGAGCAAGTGAAGGCTTAATATGTAACTTAATTGTTCTCGTCAATTCCGTAAATATGTGTATTAAAAATTTATTGATTCATTAAATTTATTAAAGAAATGCATGAAAGTACTTGCTCTCAAAATCTTTCACTTAAAAAATTCCCTCTGTAATTCGAAAATTCTCTCTTATTTCACTCCACAATTCGAACCTCTTTAATTCGAAATATTTTCACGCAGACTCTCTAATTCGACGCTATTTAATACGAAACCTTCTTAGTTTGAACAAATTCCCTTGTCCCTTTAATGTCAAATTCGAGGGGCGACTGTACTCTTTTATGAAGTACGACATTTTCAGCGACTTGCTAGTGAGCAGAGTGGTTCTGCACCCAAGAGCGCTATTGATTCTGAGTGGGAGGTCCATTTAATCTTCCAAATTTTTATGCAGGTTTTGCCATAAGAACTCTAAACTCCAGGCGTTTTAGGCCCCCTATTGTTATATAGCAGATGCATATGTCAATTATAATGATGTACTATTTTTTCAGGGGAGGTTATGCAAAACCTGAGTTGACAGATTTGTTAATTTTACAACTAATCCTTTTACCATGTAGAGCTTTCAAGTATTTCAAATGGTATACACGTTGGATTTGGCGATTTAACATCAACCATGAAGAGTACGGGGATGAGGAAAAGTTATACCTCATCAGAAAAAATATGAAACTTAGTATTAACCAATTTGACGTAAGTGAATAATATTTTTTACGATGTTGTTATTTATTTTTAGGAGATGTACTATCGACGAAATTAGTTTCAGGCATAGGCCGTTTCAAATCAAATGTAAACTGTGCGACGAGGCGCAGCGCGGCGCACGGTGGATCGAGTCAATGGGAGGGGTCGGTCATCGCGCATCACGCGTCTTATTTTCTCTGATTACAGAGATTTTCCACCCTTAGAATAGAGCAAATTACTATCACCTCGTGTATTTTTTGTCGTAGATTCCATTTTTTATCATATTTCAGCCGAATAACGAGTTTTAATACGACTTTGACACACTTTTTCATAACTATTGAAAATAGGATCCTTGATAGTTTATTTTTCACGTTACTTTCGGCGAATGGGACCGTAAGCATCTTACATAAAGATGAATTTTACAAAACTTGTCTCAAAAACATTACTTGAGGAGTGAGGGAGGGCGGCTTCACAGGCCCCTCACCACGAATGTTGCCATATTTCTTTCAATTTCTGCTAACATCTTTTTTTGTTCATGTTAATTGGTTTCTCGCAATTGCATACTGACACATATACGGAAAATTCTGATAATGCTCATTTTTCTTCTCTTTTCTTCCAGCCAGTCAATAGACGTTTTCATTTTCATGAACCCTCTACTCTTTCAGTTATTCAACAAATATGCATATTTCAAATAATAGATCAATATATTAAAGAAATAAATAAGAGATGTATATACTGTAGCTTCTTTTTATCGAGTCATCCTAGAAGATTATTATGGGTACTTACCACAAGATATAAAAAATTGAATGTGCAGTAAAAAAAAGTAAAAATAAAATAAAAAAAAAAAAAAAATTATATCATCTTCCATTATTTCGTTTTGTTACTCGAAGTTTGGAGTGAAGTTTGAAACATTTTTATTGAAAAAATATTAAAATAGGAGGAACTTTATTTTTCATGCAAGTTCTGATCCCTAGAACTCCTTGAAGAACCTCTGAGAAGGACCAATGTCTTTTGAAGAAATTTCTTGTATTTATTCTTTTTCAACCCACAACCGATTTTTATTTGTATGGAGCTCATGGAAGAGTTCTAGGTACGTTGAAGACATTTTGGAAAAAACGGGACTTGTGAAATATACAGTGCGCAAAACATACACCTTAAACTTTATCGCACTGTATAACACTAATCAAGTTAGCTTCATAGACTAACAGGAGGTTAATGTCTCGTCCAAAAATATCAACAAATCAGCCAAAATCAGTAATCAGTAGAAAAATTACCGAGATTGAAGGATATCGTGTGATGCACGATTTTATTGATGACATTAGAGCAAGATCAGTTCCCAGCAGGCGCGACTTCCTATCATTCAAATGGACCGTTTTCGCAGATTAGCGGATATTAGCGGCTAATTATTACATAATATCATTCCTGATAGTGTACTGGAAGCAACCCAACAAAGGATTTTGCGGACACTTGTGGACATTTTTTTATCGAGCTATCTAAACATTTTTTTGGGCGTTTTTTTAAAGCAAGTTTTGGAGGTGGTTTTGATCCTCCTAAAAATATGCCAATGTACATTAATGATATACCAAAATGTTCCTTAAAGGGAGAAAAATAAGCATGTTTAATTGAAATTTTGATTCATCTGCCACAGAACTCATGCAAAAGCGAAATAAAACCTTGAGAATCAGACGGCAAATTTGATACCACCTGCAATGTCAGCTTTAGGCAACCCGCATGTCAAAGCGGAAGGATTCAAAGACCCTTGAACCATGGATTCATTAATTTTTGAAGCTTAACTACTAGAAAACCAAGAAAAAATATTTAAAATCCGACTTTTTTTTTTTGGCCCATGACCGACCTCTACCATTGACTCGATCCACCGTGCGGCGTGGCGTGTTACTTTCTCGACCTATCTCATCTCATGTCAACGAGGAAAACGGAGACACTTAAACAATTGACATATCTTCTACTTTTCCAAGAAAATATCCTTCAGACAAGCATCTATAGGTGCAAACTATAATAGACAGCGCAACATCGCGGTCACTTGATAATACATAGAGCTAAAATTTCATGAGGTGCAACTGATTTTGTCTTCTAGACGCCGCGCTGTACCGGCGGGTTAAATGGAGTTCTTTGGAACAAAGACGTATGTTCGCATCCGCCCTTTTTTGGAAGAACGCGTTTTCTGAAACTGTATTCTTCCTAGTTTCAGGAAATATACTATAAAGCCCCCGCCCCCTTTTTTTACACAACTATCCATGTTATCCTGTAGGAATCATAGGGGAATGTAGTCACAATGTCCCGTTTTTGCAAGTTTACTCTCACAGACTTGTTCTTTCAAACTAATTTAATTTCGTGCGAAGATATTGGCTGGAACCAGCGGTATACACTTTTGAACTTTCAAATGCAATATCTGTGGAACTATTTTTAGTGTATTTTCCGAAGGAAAAATACACTATTGCGTTCTCCCTCATGGTGGGACCTAGACCTGGGACCATGTAAAGAGGACCGATCTCAAGTCGTAGATCACGAATAAATATGTCATTCATTATATATATATATATATATATATATATTTGTTTGTTTTTAGTGTATTTATTTTGGCCTACGATATCATTAATCATTAATATAAACTTCGAAGGATTCAGACTTTCAGCGATTCTGTCTTTTTCTATTTCACTCGAGAGGTTGCCAGATTGTGCGATAAATGTGATTATTTTACATGGATTTGAATTGGAGAAAAGTGTTAAAAAAGCAACTAATCTGGCAACAATATAGAGTCCGGGAGGGACGAGAGGCAGCCTTCCTGGGAAAACCCATGATGTAGCCGGAAATGTCATTCCGTTTGAAGCATCAATTGTATACTAGGGGAAAGCTATTTTAAAATAATAATTGTAAATGAACACAGATGCTACAGAAAGGGAAAAAGGAAAGGGAAAGGAAATGAAATGAGGATATGATTACTAACATGCAATCAGAGAGAATAAAACAAAAACATCAGAGAAAATATGCGATGAAAGTATAAAAAAAAAACACGAGTGGGCTCATTGCGATTCGGAACTCGAACTATACTATTGTTGAGCAGTTTTTAGACCCCTACGCCACCGATAATCTTCTTAAGAGGTAAAGATGAACTTTTGTTACTTCAGCAAGTCAAAACACGGAAGGAGATCCATGGATTGTCTTTTTCCGCCACCCGATGGGATGACGTCCCAGTCAAATGCGATTTTGAAGAGATGATCGATCCCCATCATCGCTTCATCTCCACACATCTATTCATGTGCAAATGATGGCACGCTCCGGCATCAAGGCTCTGTGACGGAATCATTTTTGCCTCCAGAGTCTCCAAAATGTATACATCTTAGTAATCAAATGTCTAATCACTGAGGAAAATGGCTCGCGGAGCGAGCCGAATGTCACTCGCGTAGCGAGTGATCGGGGTTCCAGGGCGCGCAGCCCCTTGGCTGGCCGTGACGGACGCGCAAAGCGCGTCCAGAACGACTAGTACATATATATTTATATACACGCTCATAACAATCATTATGAGCATATAAGCCAAATGGAGTTGTACTAAGGCAATAAAACCAGGGAATTTTTTAAAAAAATCTCAAAATTTTATTGTTATCAAGATGGAAAATTACGTACCTACCAAACGTTTCGACTTTGAACATATGTCTTCATCAGTGAATAATGCACAAAACAAGTACAAAGACCACTACAATAGAAAGGGCCGAGGCAAGACGAACAAGCAATGACATGGTTGCAAAGATGAGAAGTACAACGGTTGGTGAAATTACAAAATAATACAGGAAAACAGTCTAGCGTGCTAGAGTACAAGTGAGAAAAAAAAAGAAAAAAAAAAAAAAATTTTAAATACTTCCCTGGTTTTATTGCTGTAGTACAACTCCATTTGGCTTATGTGCTCGTAATAATTGTTATGCATTTATAATATTATGCCAATATTCACTCTGTTATATATATGTGAGGGTGCGTGTGTGTATGTGAGGGAGAGGGTGTGTGTGTGTGTGTGTGTGTGTGTATTTCAGCCAGCGTGAGAATTTTTCAGTTTTCAGAGCTTTGAGCAGCAGTTAATTTTTAAGTTTCTTGAAACGAAACTTCTGCGGAAACTTCTTCTATAATCTCAAAATTTAGAAACAACCACCAGTTTTCAGACGATAATAACAAAATTGGTCCATTTTGAAAATTTCATCCATTGTTGCCTTGTTGCTGTAGCTCAAATTTTCAATTTCTTATATTTTTAGCTGGGGTGGTACTTTTTTAGGTCACTCCTGGAGAAAATCATTCGTCAAAAACGACAAGAACAGGATACATGATTAATATGCAATGGAAATAGGTGACTCAAGGTTTTCGATCTTTAAAAAAATTAATGTTTACCTTCAACGGTTCTCTGTGTAGAAATAAGAGGAAAAAAGAATTGCTAACAAAAGCGTACCATTTGAGCTTTTTAAAAAAATTAAGTCCATCCTAGAGAAACGATTTGAAGCCGTCATGATTTTTTAAAGTTGATGCAGCGAGCGTCAGCTAAGGCTAGTCCTGTAACATTCATGTGCCTCCATATTTTGTTATTTTATAATAATTTTCCTAGGGAATGAGCTAATGGGGTATAAAAATGCATAACCTCGCAATTCGTGGTCGGTTTGGGGGCATGGGTGATCTTAGGACTCTGAACAAATCAGGTCCCAGTGTATACTGCATGCACTTTGACAAATCATACCTTTCCTCCAACTTGTTTCCTCAGGATGAACTTCTGCTTGTTTTAAAGTTCAAACGGTCTATTTTCATCAGAAAATATTAGTGTTACTTTTTGTGCGATTCCTTCAATGTCACAGCTGAAAATTTAAGCTCCAACAAGGTGGCAGCTATGGATGAAATTTTCAAAATGAACCAATTACTTAAACATTGCCTGAAAGCTGGTGGTTTTCTCTAAATTTTGCGATCAAGATCATCTCTCTGCAACAAACCATTAGCGAGATATGCGAGTTTAGTTTTTTTACTTTGACTCCCCTCCCCTGCCCCCGTAATTGTTCGATTTTAAAAATCGTCGGTGTTTTGTACTTGAAAAGTAATCATCTATTAATTCTGAAAATATTTCGAAAATCAGGCCAAGGTTGGAGATGGCCGAATTTGACTAAGGTCCTGTCTTTCCTTGCTCTGGTCACAAGAACGAGAGGCGAGTGAGGATAGAAATCGATGCACAATACGTCATTAAAAATCTTTGTTTACATATCAAAGATCCGAAAACGTGAATTCTGTCGGTGAATGAGCGAACTTGTTTGTATGTGTTTCATGTGCGTCTGCGTTAGTGACAACGCGCCCATAAAGGAACGAGTGCGTTTTTATATGAACGTTATCAGGCAACGCGCCGCACCGCGCCGTCGCTAAGTAGTCACCAGAGACTCTGCGGGAAACTAAATTCGTCGATAGTACATTATGAGTTGTAGGGTGAGGTCGGGTAACTGGGCAAGATTTCGGAGAAAAATGTCAAAATTCTCAACTTCATGATTTCTTTTTCCCATCATTATGTTGACTGACAGCAGAGGCTTTTTTTTTTTTTTTTTCCTAGTAAGTGTAACACCTAGTCTCAATGTAGGATGAGTCAAAAGTCGAATTTCACCTCTTAATTTTTTCCCACAAATCAAAAATTTCCTGTTTGTTTGACCCAGTTACCCATCATCGTGGGGTAACTGGATTACCCCCCCCCCCCTTAATTTTTAAGGTGGAATTAGTGTTAATTCTCATTGGCCAGAAGGTGATGTCCTTCTCACGGAGGTTTAAGAAAATGTCATTTAAATTTATGTATAAATGTTTAAGTGGTTAAAAATGATGTTGTGTCAGTTGGGGGCAAAAAAACCCTCAAATCTGAGAATTGAATAACGGTCAAAAAGAATTTTCCTTCTAGATAAATGCCTAGGACTTTTAGTATTCCTACTTTTCAGGAAGTATTATATTTCAGGACACTTTTTTGCCAGTTCCAGTGAGATTGAAGATGATTAACTTTTAAAAAATAAGTAAAAAAACTTAAGCCGCTAGGCTGATTACGGTAGAGTAAAGCGCAAAAAGTTCCTGTCCAAGCAAAATAACTTTAGGCATTATTAAATTCATTATATGATAAGGTTCATGAATGATATTTTGACTGAATGGAATGAAATAAAAACTTTTAATAAAGATTTGAACGGGGCAGGTGGAACCTGCCCAGTTACCCCATGCAGGTCAAAGGACATTCATGGAATTTCTACTGCCATAGAATAAATAGACTACGTCAACATAAGCGAAAGCCACCGCCATTTTTATGTCATCAAAGCGAAACTGAGTCAATAAGTACTATTTGTGTCTGCGGCATGCCAACGTTCTGGAGAGGCCAAATAATACTGGATTCAGACGTTTTTAGGAATTAAAATACATTTTTAACACTAATTTACCGGTAATCCGCATTGACGTATAATACAATCTAGACCGCACATTAGGAAATTTCGGCAAGACTAGAGTCCCCTCAGGCGAGACGATAAGCAACCCAGCAACACTCAGTAAGTGTACCGACCGAGACAATGGAAATGCCAGTCTTATCAGTGCCGTTGCCTGATACGGGTACACTTAGCTCGTATATCCGGCGGTATCAACTAGGCTGAAGGCGCGTCTTTACCCCCCTAGCTGTCTTACCTTCCCCGCCTAATGTCGGGCCCAATGCGCGGTCTAGATTATATTATACGTCAATGGTAATCCGGAGGAGCACCGTAAAGTTGGCCACAATTTTATGTTCTGTTCCAATTTTATAATTGTAGGTTAGCCTCAAATCAGGTTTCAATAAGTACGAAGATTGATCGACCGTGGGAAGAAAAATGTTAACATTGGGTCGTACGGAGCTTTCGCTTCAGTTAAATTAGTGTCAAAGAAGAAATATACAGAGAACGTCTAGAAACAGTACCTACTGAAACGTAGCTGCATTATGCAAGGTATATTGTTGGAGCACGTAAACATGCACGCATGTTCTTCAGAATCGGAGAATACATGGCAACACTTTGAATACACCGCCGCCGCCGCCGCCGAATACAACAACGCCGCACGTGCAATTTGAAATAACTGATTTTTTTTTATATTCGCTTCTTCCTGCTCTTATAATTTGCGAACAAAAAATTTTTCCACCATACAGTGAAAAGCTAGAGGGGCCACTGAAACGTACGGGAGAAAAAGAGGTCTTTGTTCAGCGTTCTGGCGCATCGAAGACAACAACTTTAGCTGAAGTTGACAAAATCCTACAATGTTACATACATTCTGAAAGATTTCTCCACGCTGAAAACGCTCGTTTAAACCCCTTTTCGCGAAACTTCTTACTTTTCGAGTGAAAAATTCGCGGAAATTTTGCCGTTTTGCAATTTGAACCCCCCGCCACGTCTCCCCAAAACTTTAGGAGGCTTAAAATTTTAGAAAACGATGCGGTATTGTTTACTGAATGAATAGGGCAAGTCGCAACAAACGTATCTGGGACGAGCGTGAAATGACTCATTTTGCGCGACCCTTCTACTCCTTTCTTCTACTGGAGAATCCTTAGGAACAAGATTGCCTGGACAACCGTCCAAGAAATGGGCACAAAGCTTTGGGTTAATTTTTGAATTTCTAATGTATTCTGAGTGAAATTTTGATATGAAAACATGTGCTGTATGTACTTACCCTATCTAGTATTGCCCATCATAAACTTTCGGTTAAAACTGGCGTTTAAGATAGATTTCTTTATCATTTTAATATCCTCTCTGTCCTTGATATAAAATACAGTAGCGAATTAGCAACCTTAATGACGCATTATTTCTGTAATGTCTTGTGATATTTGTTTCCTCATTTTTGTTTTTTTTTCAGGATTTAGAAGAAAATGACAAGCAGCAGTTTCTTAAAAATGAGCTTTGGGTCAAGGACAAGTTTGAGGTGAGATTTTTCTGCATAATTTGAAGATTCAAAGTCTCATCGACTCAATGATTGTCTTTTCAGTGTGACTTATTTGAAGTTTTAGTCCGCTGAAGCAATTGGTGCAAGTTTAGGTTTATTAGAAAACTTAAAAGCTCTTACTTTTTTTTTGAGGTAGAAATGCTACAGATAGAAAGAATAAATCGATGATAACCTGAAAAAATATGTATCCCGGTTGCTATATCTCAGCACCTATTTTATTTTTTAAAAGAGACCCAACAACCATCATGACTTGAAATTTTCAGAGAATTTCCTTCACATACCTAGGAAAGAAAAATTATCGAAGTTTTCAAGATATGGCGTAAAGTAATTTTTCATATAGAAAATAATGTATAACAGGAAGTCTGCAATGCCGCAAACCAAGAAGCGTATTTCTCCAGTTACCATCGAAATAGCGCATTGCCAAATTCTCGGATTGGACAATTAACTGTTTAATGCACCTACAGGTACAAGGCGATCTAAGGTTAAACCAAGGCAGGCCAGACTGCAGGTGCGTTTTCTATGGCATGGGTCATATTCAGATCTTTTTTTCTACTAAATTTTTTCCTATAGTGATTTTAAAGCTAAACTGCAGTCCCCCCCCCCTTCAAAGCTCTGAGAAATAAATTGTATTCGCATTTTGGCAACAGTAATGCAGCGAATCTCATGAAAATTGGTATGTATTCATAACTAACTTACTAAATCAACCAAAGCTAAAATCATTTTTTAGTTGATTTTAGCTCTAGTTGATTTAATCAGTTTGCTGTTTTTTAGTTTCATTTTTATTGTGTAATGTATTCATAATTTGATTGGTATGCTCAATTCATCAGTACCATCAGAAAAATTAAAATCTCAGTCAAAAGTGGGGTCTCGGGGGGGGGGGGGGGTCTTCTTTGTCTCAGGCTTAAAAAGGACAATGCTTATATTTTTTTGGTGTAGAAAGGGAACGTTTTGTGGACCCCTAAAAACTCTCTTTTTAACAGGATTTCCATGTCTTTAGTGTCGCTAATGAATTCAGCGTTTCAAATTATGGGTGCATTCCTATTTTCATGAGATTCGATGCATTGTTGCCAAAATGCAGGAAAATTTATCTATTTTCCAGCACTAGGAGAAGGGGGGATGTAGCCCCTTAAAAATTACTGTGGAAAAAAATCTCCTACAAGAAAATCTTCAAATTTTAACCCAAAGAACACGCTCCTGCAGTCTCACGATTTTACCTTGGATCACCCTGTACTATTATTCGGCCAGAACTCACATTTGCTCATAAGGATGGCCCAAAACTCGCATGCTGACAAAAAATATTCAAAAGTTTAAGTGCCATTCAAATTTTCATCATCATTTTTTGGAACCGACTGCTTGAACTAAAAGTAGTTTGATTTTATCATATAGCCCTTGAGTTTTTTAATTACTTTAAGCACCTAGGTTTTGATGTCTATAGTAGATCTATTTAAATCATTTTGATTTTCCATAAAGAATTGGTTAAATTCCTCCATCCTGAATAAAATTTTGTATGTTGGTACTGTGTATTAATGTCTGACTGGTTTATTGAAAATATCCAAGAAGTTCTGCTGTGTTCACGATTCTCGATCCAACATCATCCATTTTGAATTTTTCAGTAAGCATGTTTTTTCTATTTTTGAAGTTTTTGATAAGGTTCCCGAATTTTTGGAGGGAAATTTAGTGTACAGTCCAAAGCAGGAAAGGACACCTTTCTTATCTCAACAATTATCGTCTCATCACTAGTACCCTGACATTGCCATCTAGAGCTGTTAAGTAGGTAAACTTCTTAAGAAAAAGTTGCATCAGATTTTTGACTTGCTTCTGTTTAGAAATGGCAGAAAGAAAAAAATGAAGAAGTAAAGAAACAAATGGCTGAAAATGCTCGTTTCAAAGCATACAGAAGGTATATGAAAAACCATGGTCCAGGAAGAATGGTGTTTGATGACTCATAATCCGTGCTCACTTTGGCTCATTTTATTTCAGGTAAAGTTACATATTTTATTTCTCGCTATTTTTATTTTCAGTACCTGCTCTCACATCATTCATGTTCAATTCAATTTATAGTATGTTTCAATGAGCTATAACAGCTACCTAACAAAATAATGACTACCTGAGCAGCAGAATGCAACTTGATTCAATTTCAAATCTAGAAATCATCAAAGTGGATCTACCAGTTTTTTCAATATTGTTGTACTATTGCCGCATGATGCAAACTACAATCGAGAGCATTATGCAATCATATTAGCTTGATTAACCTTTTAATGGACTCGTCGGAAACTTTGTCAAAACTCTGTTTTTAATACCATTTTAAGTTTTTACCTATGTCACAATGGCCATTTCAGGGTTATCACCTCATCTTCAGTTGATGAAGTAAAAACATAAATGGAAGTAAAACTTCAAGTTTAAGGTAAAGTAAATCAACGCACCCTGATTGATATCTCGATCTTAAGAGCCAATAGAGCTCTTACATGCCGCACCCATTTGCAATTTAATAATAAACGGCATAACGAGATATATATATATATCCAATGATTTGTTCTGACCGTCATTTATATGAAATGCAGTTTTTTACGAGGTATCGGTCACTAATATTTTTTTTGTATGGATTTTTCCATACTAGCGAGAACCTCATTTGAGGAGAGTTGGGTGTGGGTAAAGAAATCGGGCCTGTTGTCAGCGCCACTACCGGTTTCACGCTTGTTAGCAATCTTCAGGTGTGCATAGACAGCCAGTTCCGATTAGAAGCTCGAACACTCTGAGATGCCGTGCAAATCAGAATGTCTATGCACACCTAAAGATTGCTAACAAGCGTGAAACCGGTAGTGGTGCTGACAACAGGCCTGATTTCTTTACCCACATCCAACTCTCCTCAAATGAGGTTCTCGCTAGTATGGAAAAATCCATACAAAAAAAATATTAGTGACCGATACCTCGTAAAAAACTGCATTTCATATAAATGACGGTCAGAACAAATCATTTGATTTGTATAGGCACAGAGGCGTGAGTGCTGAGCAACCTGTCCGTAAATGGATTGCTCGAATTTCCTCTGTTGGAGGCCTTCGGGTTGGCTTATTAGTCGCGTTGCGGCTAGCCGCCAGAAGTAAAACTTTAGGAGTTGTTGGGTGGCTAACGGTAGAGGGCGTGAGCCGCGCTGCTAGTGTGGCTCCCGCCCCAATGCCCCGTCAAGGATCTCCCAATTATGGGATAAGTGGATGACTTCTAAATGTGAAGGACAGAACAGCAAATTTCAAAGTGTGATAGTAAAAAATCTTTGAAATAAATCTAACAGTTTTCTTAAATGTTCACAATTAATATTACTCCTCAATAAGAGCTGAAATCGAGGATGGTGACTATCTCCATTTGAAGAATCGATAAAACGACCCTACAAAATAAATGTACAATTCAAAGAGAGACTACTGAATAAGCGATATTTACATGCAATGGACCACTAGATGAGGTACGAATTTCAGCATTCTGATACATGTTTCTAAACCAAAATTTCACGTAAAACACGATGCACACAACAAAATTTACCGAAATTAACTCCTTACGAAGATATTTAATGATTCTTGATGCGTGAATTCAGACCACCCGCTCATGAAAACTGAATGCTCTACGTGATTCACATCGCACGCTAAACGTTATCACGAACATCTCTGCGATAAAAAAATCTGGCAACCTCAATCTTGACGCTTAGGCTCAGCTATAGCAAATTATTCATAGTTTGAAAAACACATGGTGGGAAATGAACATTGCTCGATTGAGAAGCTTGCTGAAGCCGTTGTAGTGCGCGATTTGACTCACGTAGAGCTTTGAGTTTCTTGTGAGCGGACAGTTCAAATTGCTCGTAACCAATGTGAAATAAAAATTTTAACATTTCCATTAGGAGTTGGTTTCAGTAATTTTCGTTGCGCGAATCATGTTTTAAGTGAAATTCTGGTTAACAAACATGTATCAGAATGCTTAAGTTCGTACCTTGTCTAGTGGTCCATTGAGTTACCTATTACTAAAAGAAAAAGAATGAAAAAATGAAAACATTGATGATTCATACCACCGGATGATGTTCCTCAGTATATTTTTTGAACAGTGGTGTCTTCAACTTTTGATTTTAGAGAAAATTGATTTTTTTTTTTTTTTTTTTTTTTTTTCTATCGTGATTCTCACGTGACCTGATTTGCATTATTCACATTTCGAATAAAAAGAGTCTTGGTTCTCGGGGGAATAAAAGGATTTTAAACGCGGATATTACTTACATGGAAATCGGTACCTTATTTTCGAAGATGTATATTAAAAGCATATTTTAAAATACGACGTAATGCTAAAAACAACTATGTTGCACGCAAACACCGTTCAGATAATGCCTTCCAGCATTATACCTACACCTCCGGTTAACACTACTGCCTTTTGAAGGCAGTCATCGTGGATTTGAGACGCCCTGTTTGACCATTCATTTTCCACTTAATTTTTTACTTCACATTTTACCAAAATTACACAGGGAATGATACTTCACTTCACTCATTGCGTCATTATTTAACTTGCATAAGTCCTCCCACCCTTCAAACTTATCAGTCTTTTTTGAGTTTTGGGCAGCCCGATTAACCAGGTGGTATTCATCACGTCATACTGGAAATCTACGACCAAAATTACGATGAAACAACTAAAGCATGTATCGGTTAGCGATGTTGCAGAATTCTTGGAATTTTCAAATATTGCAAACGAGATACCTGGTTTGGGAATTTTGCCGTCGATATTCTTTAAGGAAATAATACCCCACTTGACTTATCACGCGAAGAAGTGGCACTAGGACGAACTATCAGGGTAGAATGTGAGGGAATAAGGGACAAACATACCCTCCTGCCGTTCAAAGTTAGCCGCCATCCTGGATTTGATGCACCCCGTCTGACCAGGGGCTTTTTTTAACACTATATTTGAAATTTACGACTATAAAGACATAGGAAACGACACCTCATACCACACGAGATGCACATTTTAAATTGCCTTGATGCTTGATAATCTGGACACGGCCGCCTTTTTGAATTTTAGGCATTTTAAGGGGTGTTCCGCGGTGGAGCTGTGGAAAACATTTTGCACGTTTTGTGTTATTCAGGCCAACCCGATGATGGTATTCTTGTAGGAAAAGTCTATCACGCAATTTGTTCCGAGTTAGCCCTCTTTCTCCCGTATTTCTCCCGGACTGAACGAGAGTTTGTGTCAAATTTCCGGAAAAATACGGGTTTTCGAATTTTACACTAAAACGGTTGCACTTACAGAAAAAACGATAAGAAAGTGATTTGTTGGAAATTTAATTTCCAACAACTCTGATTCTATGCATTTTTTGTTGCCAAGTTATCGTCAAAAAAACCCGGATTTTCCGCTAATTTTGACGTCAACGTCAATCCGGGAGGCCTAAACGTTGACGAAAAAATTCAGGAAAATTCAGGCAGTACTTTTAGACCATTTCACAACTACTGTGCTATGTCCATTTTCAAAATAAAAAAAAAGCCCAAAAACGCTCCACCCTAGTGAGGGTGTGTGTGTGTGTAGGTGTGTGAGGGTGAGGGTGTGTGTGTGTGTGTGTGTGTGAGGGCGGGTGTGTGTGTGTGTACTTTATTTCCAGTCATTTCAACCTCTTCAGATTTTGGGGTATGTTCAATTTCTCACTCGGTTCGTTGTGCATTTCCCAGGGTCGGTCGTTATCAACGCACGGCTGCATGGAGCATGGATTGCGGTTGAGGCCACGCATCGGCAAAAATGAAGGTGATCTGCGGGAGGAATATTGTCAGGCACTATCTTGCTCCCTCATCGATTCAAGATTAAATGGGAGCTTAGAATGAACAACTTTGATCTCATTCAAAAATCCTGAAAAATTCGTCCGCACACAGTGGGTTTTTCCTTTTTTTTTTGTAAAAATGTAAGAATTAAAAATCTCTAGACAGGATCAAATTTTGCTATCCAGTTTTTTCCCACTACTCTCGATGTGTAAAAAATTTGACTTTTCCTCTCTCTTCTTCTGCCCCATGTAGCAAAATTTGAAACATGATTGCTAATATATTGATAATTTATTTACAATTTTATTTTGGATTTGAAGGAGCGCATATTGCATCTATGAAACTTGATTCGGAGAGAGTAAGGTACGCCAAGTAGATGCATAAATTACATTTTTCATTTACCCAAATGCATTTCAGCCCATAGGGCCATCTTCAGTGGTATACATAAGGATCACAGACGACAAGCAAGTACAAGTACATGCATAATCTAAGGACATGCTGATGAGAATTAAAAATTACGGGTACTAACTACATTATAGCATACAGGTGGCAATTAAATAAATAAATAAAGAATTTGCAGGTTAAGTGAAACTAAGAAACCCAACATTCAGCATAAATCACTAATGAAGCAACAAGCATCAATAATTGGAGTGGCGGCAAGATTCAAATCTACTTGGGCATTCAATAAGTTACTGTTGTTATAAACTGCTTTCCGGATTTCAAAGGATTCTAGGACTTTTAGTTTTTTCTTATTGCTAGATTTATGCAAAATATCCATGTTGCTTTCGATGTTGTGAATTTTATGCTTATTAGTAATTAAGTGTATGCTATAATGTAGTTAGTACCCGTAATTTTTAATTCTCATCAGCATGTCCTTAGATTATGCATGTACTTGTACTTGCTTGTAGTCTGTGATCCTTATGTATACCACTGAAGATGGCCCAATGGGCTGAAATGCATTTGGGTAAATAAAAAATGTAATTTATGCATCTACTTGGCGTACCTTACTCTCTCCGAATCAATTTTATTTCGATTTGATTTCCATCGATTGGTAATTTATTGCCAATAATCGACAAATCCGAGAATCAATAGTCGACCAATTATTTGAAAATTTTTTTGCCAATCGAATTGCATTAAAATTGGAATATGTTGGCAATGAGATGGCAATAAACCATTAATATCTCAATTTTTTTGCCCCCAGGATGATGTTGAAAACAATTTTTTCCTGGAAAACTTGCGCAGAATACTAAGAATGTACAATTAATACTTACATAGCCCAGGATGATGTTGAAAACAATTTTTTCCTGGAAAACTTGCGCAGAATACTAAGAATGTACAATTAATACTTACATAGCAGTACATACATTTAAAATAATCGTTTTCCCTGGTTTTTCTATTCTCCCCTAAGAAGTAGTGTTTAAAGTCTTTGATTAAGAAATTTTTATATTCAAATATTTTTACTTTCTCGCTCCCCTTATGGTCAGAGGAAGTAAATTGTCCTCCTTCAAGAAAAAAAAAAGAGAAAAACAGTTAAAATTTCATCATTTCTAGACGTTTTAAGATCCCTAGAGTCAAAATAATCATACTTGAAAAAATGTGTGTCCATCTGCCAGGCGTCACCCAAATCAGTGTACAGCCATATCTCAGAATCTATCTGTTCAATTTCATTCAAAATCTGTAGAGAAAACCATATCATGGTCTCCTTATGCGCATCAAACGATTTTGGGGTACGCCAAAATGGGGGGGGGGGAGGCTAGGGGCCAAAGTTGATTCTTAGCAAAATCACACGGAAAGCTCATTTTGAAGGACTGTAAATTTTGAAAAATGCCTTTAATTCTTTAAAAGTGAGCATTAAGCGCACCACCTGGGTCATTAATTTAAGTTCCTAAAAGATCTTTTGAGTACACTCAAAAGTCAAGGGATGCAAAGCACAAAAGAAGGGCACTTTGCTCCATGAGATCACGCACAGGGCCCGCTCACTTTGACCGACTGTAGATGCTGTGGAAAGCCTTTAATCATGTGAAAGCTGGCATCAAGCACTACCTGGGTCATTCATATAAGTTCTTATAAGATCTTTCAAAAATAGTGGCTTCCTAAAAATAGCGTCAGACCGAAAACAGTTCAACAAAGGACTACGTGCAAACGGGCCATTTGGGGCTCGGGGCGGATACCTTTGAGACTTGCCCTATTCATTAACCTAATAATGCCCCATCTTTTCCCAAAGTTTCAAGCCCCCCAAAAATTTTGGGGAGACGCGGCGGGGGGTCAAAGTTAAAAACCAGCAAAATTTTCGCGAATTTATTACTCGAAAACCAAGAAGTTTTGGAAAATGCGGTTTAAACGAGCGTATTCAGCGTGACGAGAGCTTTCAGAAAATGTATAACATCATAGGGTTTTGTCAACTTCAGCTCGAATTATCGCCTCCGAAGCGCCGGAACGCTCAAAAAGACCCCTTATTTTTTCACGTTTGGGCCGATTTAAAAAAAAGCAATTTTTTTATTTTCGTGAAAAACTGATATATTGTTACTGACTCTCTGTAGCCCCTCTAGCTCTTTACCGCATGCTGGGGAAATGTTTTGGTCGCGAGTTATGAGAGCGGAAAGGAGCGAAGGTCGGGAAAATCGGCTATTTTAAACTGCGCGCGGTGACGGATTAGGAGACATGTGGCAACAATGCGAGGTCGGCAGAGGAGTGTGATTCGCCCAACTGAGTGGGAGGGGACGTTTTCCCTCCGATCAACGCCGCGCGCGCAGTTTAAAATAGCCGATTTTCCCGACCTTCGCTCCTTTCCGCTCTCATAACTCGCGACCAAAATATTTCCCCAGCATGCGGTAAAGAGCTAGAGGGGCTACAGCGAGTCAGGAACAATATATCAGTTTTTCACGAAAATAAAAAAATGGCTTTTTTTTAAATCGGCCCAAACGTGAAAAAATAAGGGGTCTTTTTTGAGCGTTCCGGCGCTTCGGAGGCGATAATTCGAGCTGAAGTTGACAAAACCCTATGATGTTATACATTTTCTGAAAGCTCTCGTCGCGTTGAATACGCTCGTTTAAACCGCATTTTCCAAAACTTCTTGGTTTTCGAGTAATAAATTCGCGAAAATTTTGCTGGTTTTTAACTTTGACCCTCCGCCGCGTCTCCCCAAAATTTTTGGGGGGCTTGAAACTTTGGGAAAAGGTGAGGCATTGTTAGGTGGATGAATAGGGCAAGTCTCAAAAGTATCCGCCTCGAGCCCCAAATGGCCCGTTTTGCACGTAGTCCTTTGAATGGCAATGTACATGCAAAGTCAGAACAGCAATACTAGTAATTAAAAATTAAGACAAATTATTAAAAATAGTGCTAGAACAGCCGTTGTCTTCCCCTCAGAGGTTCCTCGCGTTTTTGCTTTGACAATAAAGTGGTATCATCAGATCGGAACAGTAAATCAATGAAGCTTGGAAAAATAGAAAAAAATAAGTAAAAGAAGAAAATAAAAAAAAATCACCGTCATGGCGCAGAAAAGGAACAACTTCTGCAATTTTATCGGCCATAGGTAAATGTTTTGACTTCCGCTAAATCAAAAGCAGATCCCGATAGGTATATCCATCATAAAAATGGTACACCCAATGCTAAGTGATTTATCATACCTTTCTCAAGTTCCCATGACGAATATTGCTATCGTACTGCGATTGCAGACACCAGCTTGTTTTAACTTTCTACCTGCCCTAGAACTGAGGTTACACTGGTTCCAAGATCAATAAACTCACAATAAGTGAAGTTTTCAGTTGCGATCGATAAAGAAAATTTGTGCTAATTAATTTTGATAAGCAAGCAACTTTGAAAAAATATTGAAAAAACTTAAGGAGCTCTTAAAAAATTAACAGGTACATCGTTCATTTTAGCAGCATCCAAGTAATTATATGAATATACAATTTGAAAAAAAAAATGAGAAAAATGAGTTTTGAGACGTGCCTAATTGAACGTACAAGGCTGACATATTTGTCCTAGAAAATTCAAACACGGCATAAGCGCCATCAATCGAGTCCGGGAAAAATCTAAAATCCATGAAAGAGGGAAGGTCAAAGTCAAACCTTATTGATATTTTTAACGTCGACACCAATACGGGGTCCTCAGTATTGACCTCCAAGCCCCCCTCGAGCTGATTTGAAACTGCATTCCACTGTTATTCAACCCAAGGAAGGGTTTTCGTTGAAAAGGGAGGACGTTTCGTTGGGAGGACTAGGGGGTGTCAATGGAGGTCCCCGTGTTGGTCTCGACTTTAAAAATATCGAAAATGTATAAAATGACCTTTCAAACCCTGCGTTTCAGAAAACGACAACAACCAGAAAAAGTTATGAAGCTTGCTTTTGACCAGACTAGACTGATGGATTATAAATTAACTAGGTAATCAAAAAGCTCTAAGGAAAATAGTAATGTCTACGTAATGATTACTTAATAATGCAGGTTACTTAACGTTTATATAACGATTAGGTACGGCCAAAAAGGACGAGGTTTTTGCTCGAGTGGTTGCTCAGCAAGAAAGGTATAACTTCTCTCATGATGCAAATATAATGCAAATGTTTACTTTTTAGCACGAAACTAATGTACATAGTTTTTCAATTTTATTGAATGATTGTAATTGAAATAAACAGTCATAACTTGTAATGAAAATTTTGTAACGTGCTTATTTGGTATAAACTTTGTATAATTTTGTATAAAATTTATAATTATATATCGTTTAAATGAAGTTATGCCTTTCTCATAAGCATAGAAGCTAAAGGGGGAGAGTAAACAGCAGCAGGGAGGGAGAAAGTAGATAGCAGCAGGGAGGGGGAGAGGAGATAGCAGCAGGGAGGGAGGAGAGTAGGTAGCAGTGGAGATGGAGGGGGTGGGAGAGGGGGAATACCATTCTCTGGTGAGGAAAAATTAGCAAATATCAAGGTGGATATACAGGGTGTCCCAAAAGTCCGTACCCCCCCCCCCCCCTCGTAACTTTTGAACAGTTAGAGATAGAAAAACGAAACTTTAAGAATGTTTCTACCTTAAAGGGGTCCATCTTCTAGGGGGCTCAAAATTGTTGTCCCCCCTCAGGGGGGGGGGGCGGGCGCGGGGGCCCCCAACTTTTTTTTCAAATGGCAACCCCTATCTTGTGATACCTCATTCGAAAGAGCATAAAAAACTAAGAATTTTGGCACAAACCGCAGATCAATATCTTAATTTTAGACCGAGTTATGATAGGTCAAAAGTCAAATTTGACCTATTTTCAAAAAATCATAACTCCAGTTCAAATTATCGTAAAGGAAAAAATAAAACGGGAAAATTTACCAAATTTTGTCCGCTTTTAAGTAAAAATTGCAGAAACCACTTCGATTTAATTTTAAGGGGGGGCTCGGACCCCCAAATACGTCAATTCAAAGGTCATTCAATTTTCCCGCGAAATAAGCTAATTTCCCCTAGATTTGCCTACACATTATCTCAGTAAGGTCAAAATCAGTTCAACATTACGTTGGCAAGTCCCCAAATTTCGGGAAATGAAAAAAAAAACGAAATTTAAACGGTCAAATTTAATCACCTTAAATTTCGTTTTTTTTAACTATCCCCGAAATTTGGGGACTTGCCAACGTAATGTTGAACTGATTTTGACCTTACTGAGATAATGTGTTGGCAAATATAGGGGAAATTGGCTTATTTCGCGGGAAAATTGAATGACCTTTGAATTAACGTATTTGGGGGTCCGAGCCCCCCCTTAAAATTAAATCGAAGTGGTTTCTGCAATTTTTACTTAAAAGCGCACACAATTTGGTAAATTTTCCCGTTTTATTTTTTCCTTTACGATAACTTGAACCGGAGTTATGATTTTTTGAAAATAGGTGAAATTTGACCTTTGACCTATCATGACTCGGTCAAAAATTAAGATATTGATCTGCGGTTTGCGCCAAAATTCTTAGTTTTTTATGCTCTTTCGAATGAGGTATCACAAGATAGGGGTTGCCATTTGAAAAAAAAGTTGGGGGCCCCTAGGGTGCGTCAAAAAAAAATGAAAGTCTGAAATGTTCCGCTCCCCAGGCGGCAATCGATGAAGTTTGGTAAATAAACATGTTTGCCAAAATTTGGGCCAATTTCAACCATTTTTAATGGTGCCAAAGGTCAATTTTGTGATGAAATTATGATATTTTGGTTTAGACCTCGATTTCGTACAAAAAACTCGATTTTACGCTGAAATCGTGCGTTTACGAGAAAAATGCCAAAGAACTCGACTTGTAGAGGATGAAATTTTACACTAGGGGAAGGTCATTGTAACCGATAAAAATGAAATTGAACTAGAAAAACTCAACTCGGTATTTATTTTTTTGGTCCTCAGAATTTCCGAGGTCCTACAAAGTAGAGGTTTAAAAGACTAATTTTTCACGAAAATAAGTCGAAAGAGGGTATAAATGAACTGTAGGCAAGTGTTAAGGATGCAAATGTCATCAGAACTTCCTCAGTTTCAAAAAAAGTTCCAACAATTTTGCACAATCCTCCAAAAAGTGTACGGCTCGAGAAGCAGGATCGTGCTATAATAGTAAGGGGAAAGTGCGGTTTGACCGGGAAAAATTGCGTAACAAACTTTCCCTATGTAATCGTCATCAGTAGGTCCCCCTGAACAACTTCCTAAAAGTTAAAAATGGCCCGACCCCGGAACACCCCTCAGAAAAGTTAAAATTGAAAATGGCGGCCGTAATAAGAGGGTCCGGGAAATCGGTATTTTAAAATGCTCATTCTGTCTCATCATGTTAGGTATCATTTCCTATGTAATTTTGGTCGTAAATTTCATAAAGGAATTCCACAAGGTCCTCCGGCCAAAGGGGGCGCTCCAAATCAAAGATGGCGGCCAAATGTGAAAGGCAGGAGGTTGCATTTTTTTAAATATTCACCGAAGGAACAAGGAAAGTGAAGAGTCTTTATTTTCATGTATTTATGGCCAAGAAACCTACATTTGATGTTATAAACGTATTTAATAAAGGAAATTAAAGGAAACATACGACTACCGAGAGAAACGTAAGCTCAGAAGGGGCCTTGCGGAATTCATTTATGAAATCTACGACCAAAATTACATAGGAAATGATACCTCCCACGAGACAGAATGAGCATTTTAAAATACCGATTTCCCGGACCCTCTTATTACGGCCGCCATTTTCAATTTTAACTTTTCTGAGGGGTGTTCCGGGGTCAGGCCATTTTTAACTTTTAGAAAGTTGTTCAGGGGGACCTACTGATGGCGATTACATAGGGAAAGTTTGTTACGCAATTTTTCCCGGTCAAACCGCACTTTCCCCTTACTATTATAGCACGATCCTGCTTCTCGAGCCGTACACTTTTTGGAGGATTGTGCAAAATTGTTGGAACTTTTTTTGAAACTGAGGAAGTTCTGATGACATTTGCATCCTTAACACTTGCCTACAGTTCATTTATACCCTCTTTCGACTTATTTTCGTGAAAAATTAGTCTTTTAAACCTCTACTTTGTAGGACCTCGGAAATTCTGAGGACCAAAAAAATAAATACCGAGTTGAGTTTTTCTAGTTCAATTTCATTTTTATCGGTTACAAAGACCTTCCCCTAGTGTAAAATTTCATCCTCTACAAGTCGAGTTCTTTGGCATTTTTCTCGTAAACGCACGATTTCAGCGTAAAATCGAGTTTTTTGTACGAAATCGAGGTCTAAACCAAAATATCATAATTTCATCACAAAATTGACCTTTGGCACCACTAAAAATGGTTGAAATTGGCCCAAATTTTGGCAAACATGTTTTTTTACCAAACTTCATCGATTGCCGCCTGGGGAGCGGAACATTTCAGACTTTCATTTTTTTTGACGCACCCTAGGGGCCCCCCGCGCCCCCCCTGAGGGGGGACCAAAATTTTGACCCCCCCCCCCCCCCAAAAGATGGTCCCCTTTGAGATAGGAACATTCCCAAAGTTTCATTACCCTAGCTCAATTCGTTCAAAAGTTAGCAGGGGTGGGACGGACTTTTGGTACACCCTGTATGATGATTGTAATGCCACTTCAACCTTACTATCAATGTTGTTGCAATGTTCAGGCAAGTCTCTGGCAGTAGCACATCAACATTGATGCAATCTTACCTTATTCTTACTAAGATGGATATAATACGGCTGCGACGTTGATGTGTACCTAAGATGTGCAATATTATACTAAGATTGGATTAAGATTCTATGCTGAATGGGTAACCTTGAAGTATAAAAAAAAATCGAAAATCTGAGAGACTGTTTTTTAGATAATTCAGTTTGAACATTGAATGGCGAAAAAATTGTAAATTTTAAAAAAAACCCCTAAATTACGGCTATATAAATATCTTTTAGCTCAATTTCTATGGCATACCCAGAATTTACACGAAAAATTGGACTAGAAGCACTTTTGTAAAGTATGATGGATTGATACAGAGTCTCGCTATGGAGAGTCAAAGAGAGGGAAGTCGAGAAAATGAGAATCGCTAAAACGGGCTTTTTTGAAAATCGCTAAAATTCACCCCATCTTTGGGGGTCGATATCTCGCGAACGGGTCGTCGGATGGAAAAACCCGTCGAATCAGTTTCTTATAATGATGTAAAGACCTCGTATACCAATTTTAAGCCAAATCGGAGGGGGTCGGGTTCCGAGCCTGGTACCTACAGTTGACGTGGAATGACCCATGATGATTGACTGCTGCAGACCGTGACAGTTTGAAACGGATAACAGAGTGAGAGGTATTTTTTTTCTTCTTTTGTAATTTTCTAGGGATCACATTTCCCCCCTCTTCTTTTTAAAATTTTTTTTTAGATGCATACATCAATTTTGCGATAAGATTTCATAGGGATGACGGGGTTTTTTACCCTTTTTGAGGGTTTTTTTATTCTACACAGATCAGTTTTTATCGGAAAACAGCAAGAACGATGAGCTAATTGGTGTTGCTAGACTACCGAGATAATTACGCAATTTGAAGATTGCCTTACCACAAGAGGGCGTAAATATGAGGTAGCCTCAGGGTCCACATTCTCCTCTTCATTCATTATTAGTAGTCCGTGGGCCTGAAAAACCAATGAATAAAGAAGTAAAATAAAATTTGTTGACTTTTCAAATTTGTTCTGATAACTGGACGTATTTCTATCAAACGGAACTAAGCGCCAATTTGAGTTCCTTTCGAGGAATTTAGAATCCCGGATAGCGCGTTCTGTCAAACGGACCTAAGCGCCATGAAAAAGCATTGCGAGTATAGGACGGAATAAGCCAGACGCCGCGCCCAATTCCGCCGCCAATCCAAGCCCCCCTCTACCTTCCTCACCCTTTGGCGCTTAGGTCCGTTTGATAGAAATACGTCCAACTGTACTTCTGTTTTAATGCATGTATGCATGTTATTTCAAATCACGCTCACCTGAGAAATAATATATTTGTGGAATATTATTACTGTTGGAAAAAAAACGGCAAAGTCACCCATATTGAAAATCAAGAACGAACTGAATCAGCTTGGGCTAACTATCGTGACTATGTGATTATCGCAAAAAAGAATGATAACGAGAACGCTACATTGAGCATTAAAACTGAGATAAAATTATTTTCACAGAATTGTATGAATAAAAAAAATCAACTTGCATGATTCTGACGAATTGATGTAATCTCATCATACATACAGAGCGTTTCAAGGGAAAGTTTTCAAGATGATTTTTTTTTTTGTTTCTTTTTCTCACATGTACGTTGCTCTAACGTCGCCCCTTTTTTCCTTCCGTGACAACAACCCTTAAAAAATAACTTCAAGTAGGTACTTCTTTAAAATGCAATCTTGCCTTTTCTGTCCTGAAAATTAGTGGAACATATGAGTTTACAAATACGGTGTGCCATTAGGGTGCAGCTTATTTGTATGCTAAAAAAAAAGTTGGAAAAGTTCAGCTCCCCGGTTTCTAATAGGTGCCAATACATGAGAAAATAATTCCTGTAAAGTTTCAGACCGATCGGAGCATTTTTAGAACTTCCGCCGGCGACGTTTTTACAAAACAATCGAGTTTTCAACTTTCGCCACTAAATAGCCCGCCATGTAATCAAAAACAGCTTTTTTCTACAAGAAAAGTGCGTCGTAGCGAAGAAGTGCTTCTTTTCAAAATTGAAAACCGTGAAATTTTACATAAGAATCATGTTAGATATGAAGACAAGTTTTAAAAACATCACCAGTAAAATTCATCCATCGGGACAGCTCTTCTCTAAGCTTAGAAAAATGCGCCTGAACTCCAATAGTATATGCCAAAAAAAAAAAAAAAAAAAACAAGCAGTGAACTCCAACACAATGTGTTGATAAGGCGCGTCATTAACTCGCACATATTAACCCCTTTAGTTTGCATTTACAGAGATTTCAAAATAGGCAAGCAGCACAACAAGAGAATTCACGATCCAACACTGCGAGGCCAACGACGCACCTTGACGAGACCGTGTATTGTGAATGTAGAAAGCTATTCGAACGAATTTAAGTTTTTAAGAGTTTTTAAGAATCTTGAAGGAAAGTGCTACAGAATAATTTAAGCGAAGAGAGGAAAAATTCTGTCGAACTCCTAGAAGATAAAGTCGGTTTAAAGGTATTTTGGGGCTAAAATACCCGAATCACCGGTAGTATAAATCCCGTTATATTATTGAAAAGAAATTGACTCGATATAAATGCAATTACATTAAATATGTCTTGATTTTGATTATTGATTCTGGATTATTTACAAACCGTTCCTGTACTCATCTCAAAATTTTTCTCAGAGCTTTGTGTTGTTATCAGCTTCCATTTAAACCCCGGTTCGATGGCCAAATCGGCGGCCCAAAAAGTAAACCATTTTTGAAGGGTTCTATGAGAAATTCGTGATATTATCGGCTCTCAGGAAATCACCCCAAGGCTAAAATTGGTCGTATAAATGTTTAAGTGCTTAAAATAATCGTATTCAAGAAACTAAGGCATTAAACTATGGAGTCAATTTCTTTTTAATAATATAACGGGATTTACTACTGGTGATTTAGCTATTATAGCCCCAGAATACTTTTAAAGCGCCTTTACGTTCCAGAATCTCGACGGATTTTTTTTTGGCTTAAACGATTTAAGAGACACCGTAGTTAAAAATATAAAGATTTTCGATTTGGACGTATAAAAAATGTTTAACTCGTTCAGGCACACCGTGTATTGTATTGAGTACTGCTGCTATTCGACCTTTGTCTTCAGGTCAAAATTCTTACAAAGAAACCCATTGCAAGAGGCGAATTTTTTGTAATTTCTCCCAGTTTTTTCTCCGTTATAGGTATAATTGAATTGCTTGTCAAATTCTGAGGTCAATTATATTTAATTGTAATTTATACATTTCTTTTTTCCCCCTTCATTTTATTTTCTGTACGGTGAAGTTTTGTTGATTTCTTCGGATTTCGAATACTTACTGTAACTTCTCTTCTATTTGGCCGATTTTTATGAATGTCGAGGTCTCTTTTAATTTGTGTTTTAACGGAGAGTAAGAAAAAAATTGCTAAATATAGGCGAAACAATTTTTTTTGAAAATTGGATGAATCTTAGCGTGACGGTGAAATGGTTAATCCAGCGTAAGTAATTGGGGTACGGGTCTCGGCAGCGCCGGGACCCACGGCGCACGGTGGATCGAGTCAATGGTACAGGTCGGTCATGGGCGATTCGGGCGAATCGCATTTTTTAAGGGTTAAAAGTGTTCCTCAAGAGTTATATTTTAAGGATCTGACATTGATTTGGAACGAAACGTGTTCATTTTTGTGACCGAAGGCATCAAAGAGGGGCTTTGCGTAACTTTTTATTTTAGCGAAAAATCGTCCGAGTCTTTCTGTTCCATTTAACTTTCTTCTGTTTAAATTAATACTAATTTCATTGACATATTCTTGTTCTTCAGAGTCTGGAGAACACATTGCACTAGTAATTTTTTGTGTTCGGCTCATTTTTTCAATGATTATGTTTGCGCTAATGTGCTCATCTCTAAAAGCGAAAAAAAAAAGTTTAGGTAAACTTTTAACTACCCATCCGCCACCATCCGCCAGAAAAATTTGTATAGGCATGTTCGTAGGAGTCCTGAGAATACGATCCCGCAAAATTTGGGTGCCACTTTGCGCCACTTTGGCCGTGACATCACTTTTTCTGTTGCATTCCGAGATTGCGCGCGAGCTTTATCTCGAAAATCAAGCGACCAGTGAACTCTCGTAACTGCTAAATGACCCAGGTAGGTATGATTCCTGTTCATCAGAAACTGAAAAACAAGTTTCACCATCAAGACGTGCTCTTTGGCCCGTTTTTCGTATTTTCATTATTTCCTAAACTACATATCTATAGGAGAACTAAAAAAAAAATCGGGCATATTTTCACTCGGACATCCCTTTATATTCCTTATAGAAAGCTTTTTTGGGACGTATGCGTAGATAGCTAGCTTGAGGAAACTTTTAGCAAGTAACCCCCCCCCCCCCCCCCTTTACTTGCCTGGCCCCTGACTATGATGTCATTTTAACTGTTGGCCTCCGCGATCGCGCGCGACCGGTCACTGGTGAACTCTGATAACTGATGCTTCTTTCAAATACGTACATATTTTTTAATCTTTCACCTATTTCGATGTAAACAAAGTGCAGTTAGTGCGAAACTAATTACACTGCGAGTACGTTTTAACGTTACAAGTCCGGGAAATTTTGGAATTTTTGCGGTTTTTGCGTCGCTTGTTTTTTAAGTTTGATGCGGTTTGTGAGCGGAAGACGAGGATGAGAGTGATGGGGAACTGAATATGAAGAAGAAGAATAAGGAGAAGCAGATGACAGATGACTGTTACATGTTTAAATTTTTTTTTCTTTTCTTTTTTTTTTCTAGCCATCTAGTGTTTTTCCTACTCTAAGTCCCTGTTCCGTCATCTGAATGTAAATATGAATTTAAAGTAAAAGTGATCTTGAATATTTTCAAAGAATTCATAAATGTATTTCATTTGTTTTCTCACCGATCTTTATGCATAAGAATGATATCTTATGACAAAGTTTCGAAATTAACTTTGCAGTGAAGGGAATGATTTATCTGATGCAGCAGCTCATAACTGGGGAGGTATTTTTGCGTATTTGTGACACTTATTTATTAGTAAGTTTTCATAATGTTATTCATAATTTATCCTCTTCCATCATGAAAAATTAAAAACTCCGTCCTAGGAAGTAAAACACAGACGCCTAAACTTTGCACCTGTAGGTATAGTTTTCCCGACAAAATGCACAAATACGGGTCTTCAGGTACGTTGTTCACCAAAAATAACATAAAAAATGAATTCTACGCGAAAAATTACATGATATATGTGGTACATAATCGATCAAATGACCAGGAATATTCGTTATCCTCGTAACATTGGAAGCGCAACGCTCCATGACCGACCTCTCCCATTGACTCGATCCACCGTGCGGCGGCCCAAAGCCCATTGTTCTTCGTGACGCCGACGACGCAGTGATCAGGAGCGTGGGGAAGAGAGGGGTAAGTGGATTCCTGTATGAGCCACGTTTAGCAAATGGTCTAATGAGTTTCAAGGCTCATCACAGATTGCACTTACGACTGCCCTGCTGGCCCTGGCTATCAGTGCAGTGGTACCAAATTTTGAAAAGCATAACAGGGGTGTGGAGATCTGTCAAAGCAACGTTTTGAACAGAACGGAGGAGTGAAATTCTCATTCGAAGAGTGCCAAACTGATCAGCCATCCTCGAATCAGTTCGTTTGCTTCCGCCTATATATGCATATTTTAAATTAGCGCTAAGCATTCTCAGGTTTTTTTTTGAAAAAAACCAAGTAACGTAGACTCTTGGTATTCATTACACATAGGTAAACTAGAAAGCTCCAGCATGAGAAACAACTTTAAATCATAATTATTGACGGATAAGTAAACTTTTTACTTGCTTTGGAAAATCTCAGAAGTTCGCGGTAGTCACTTTCCGGTAAGGAACTAAGGGACTCGGTTATTGTATCGAGTGGGGGGTCGAAACGATCGCAAAGGCGGTATACTACGTATACGCGCCAAAAAAAAAAGAAAAAAAAAAAAGTTGGCCACTCAAATAGGTTCTGGGGGTTATAAAACTACAAGTAGTACACTCTTACAAGTAAATTTTTTTAAGTTTTTCTTTGTTATAGAAGTAAGTCCAAAAATACGACCCATTACTTTCCTTATAGCGCTTTAACCCAAGCTTTACCAACCGGGTCAAACGGACTCGGTCGCGGTGGCTCATAAAAATGTTCGTCATTTTCCTATTTTTCCACTTAAAATGTTTTGCTTCACAAGAAGATCCTTAAAAAGTCAAAAACCCTCTAGAAATGGGTTCTAACGTGGTTTTGAAAAAAAAAAAAAAATTGTGGCCCCGGCGAATTTTTATTCATCGCTACCCCTCAAATTGCCAACCGGGGCCTTTTTAGACCCGTATTTAAAATACACACAGGGTGTAACAAAAGTCCGTCCCACCCCTGCTAACTTTTGAACGAATTAAGCTAGGGAAATGAAACTTTGGGAATGATCCTATCTCAAAGGGGACCATCTTTTGGAGGAGTCAAAATTTTGCCCCCCCCCCCCCTCAGAGAGGGACGGGGGCCCCCAACTTTTTTTTTTCAAATAGCAACCCCTATCTTGCGATACCTCATTCGAAAGAGCATAAGAAACTAAGAATTTTGGCGCAAATCGCAGATCAATATCTTAATTTTTGACCGAGTTGTGATAGGTCAAAGGTCAAATTTGACCTATTTTCAAAAAATCATAATTCCGGTTCAAATTATCGTAAAGAAAAAAATAAAACGGAAATATTTACCAAATTGTGTTCGCTTTTAAGTAAAAATTGCAGAAACCACTTCGATTTATTAGCAATTTTAGGAGCAATTAGTTGAATCTATTTAATAATGATGAATAAAATGTCTGTAACAATATGTGTTGTTAGCAATTCGCAATACTGCAGTTAATAAGTCAGGGTCAGTCAAGCCGCAGAGAATAAGATGCCAGGATATCAAGAAGCTGTGAGGCGGAGCAGCCGAGGGATTGCGAACATAGAATAATAAAGCTAACGCCAATAGAAGGGACACTCGCGTAAGCGGCCGTTGTGACTCTCGCCTGCTGTGTCCAGGTTTGGTTAGGTCTCGTTGCCCTATACTTTTCTGATTCCGCCAGCTCTTTGCAAGGTTGTCAAATGTAATAGTAGGGCCCAGATAATTGCAGGGTTGCCAAATGTAATCAGTGGTGCCAAAGAAGAGTCTAATGTTTTGCAAGTGTAAAAGTCACTGCCACAGAGTAAACGAGTTTAAGTATCAGAATTTATGTAACGAAAACGATTTCCACAGCCTCGTCGTGCTCATGCTGGCCAGATGACTGATAAAATCACATGTGATCAGCTACAGTTAGAGTGTTACAGTTGGCTATTGCCGCCATTTTCATTTCTGAATGTAAACAATACCCGCCAGCTCCAGCTCAAGAGCTCCAGGTCCCTGTTCTTCTTCTTCGTCACGAAATCTGCGAGAGTGTCCTTTCTATAGGCGTAGCCTTATTATTCTATGATTGCGAAGGAATGTGAGTGGCGAGTGACGAACGACGATGCGACCCAAACCTCTTTCTTTGAGGTTAGAGGGAGGAGAGCTATACGAAAGAAAACGGAGACAGCCGAAAGAACGTGGCGGAAGGGGTGGCTGAGACCGTAGAGGGGGGGGGGGTACCTAGGGACGGGCAAGCAGCTAACGGCCGGACGAAACAGGTGAACTTTACTCGCCGATAAAAGTAAGAAAACTTGAGAAAATCGAAAAAACAATTACAGCCTGCAAATCTACAGCTCAGGGGCTTTCATTTAAAAAAAAAGATCAGGTAAATCGGTCCGGTGGTTCTCTCAAAGTTAACGCCCAAAGATTCGGAACTTTGCATTTTAATATATAGGATTGCAGAAATCACTTTGAACTAATTGTTGGGGGGGGGGGGGGTTCGGACCCCCAAACACGTCAATCCAAAGGTCATTAAATTTTCCCGCGAAATAAGCCCATTTCCCCGAGATTTGCCTCCATATTTTCTCAGTGAGGTCAATATCAGTTCAACATCACGTTGGCAAGTCCCCAAATTTCGGGAAAAGTTAGAAAAATCGAAATTTAATGTGATTCAATTCGACCATTTTTTAGTTTTTTTTAACTTTTCCCAAAATTTGGGGACTTGCCAACGTGATGTTGAACTGATTTTGACCTTACTGAGATAATAAGGTGGCAAATCTTGGGGAAATTGGCTTATTTCGCGGGAAAATTTAATGACCTTTGAATTGACGTGTTTGGGGGTCCAAACCCCCCTTAAAATTAAATCGAAGTGGTTTCTGAAATTTTTACTTAAAAGCGAACACAATTTGGTAAATATTTCCGTTTTATTTCTTTCTTTACGATAATTTGAACCGGAATTACGATTTTTTGAAAATAGGTCAAATTTGACCTTTGACCTATCACAACTTGGTCAAAAATTAAGATATTGATCTGCGGTTTGCGCTGGATTCTTAGTTTTTTATGCTCTTTTGAATGAGGCATCACAAGATAGGGGTTGCTATTTGAAAAAAAAAGTTGGGGGGACCAAAATGTTGACTCCCCCAAAAGATGGTCCCCTTTGAGATAGGAACATTCCCAAAGTTTCATTTCCATAGCTTAATGCGTTCAAAAGTGCGCAGGGGCGGGACGGACTTTTGTTACACCCTGTAGAGTTCACAAGTTTTACTCGCTTTACTTCGTGTGGTGGTGTCCATTAACCCCCACGGGTTCACTTCCCCCCCCCCCCCACCAAAGTGCTCCTGTAAGATGTAGGATATGCAACCAACCGTTCAAAATCATTGCCGGTTGCATAACCTGCATTAGGCAAGCTATTTTCATTGCTTGTTTGCCTGTTAGCGTTACAAGGTGCTCTGAGTGAATAAAAAAACAGTGTCACAGAGAAAAATTGTAAAAAGTGAAATTATGTAAACATGAACACAGTTTCTTGATAATAAGTACTTGTGTCTGTACTGAATGTGATTTAGGTATAGTTTGTTCCTCATTAATTCTAGGTAAATGACTATAATATTTTCACTGGTTTCTTATTGCTCTTGGACAGAGATTGCTCAAACCCTGATTCTTTACAGTGATCTTTTGAATGTGTTGAAAATGGACAGGATTCTTTTCAATGGCATCGCTTAGAGTACCTATATTGAGAGAGTATGGCCACTGGGCCCCATGGAGAGGCTTAGGACCCAAAAATGGCGGTGCTTTGTTTTGGTTTTTGTGGATGGGAGGGGGGGTCATTGCCAACTTTTGACGGTTATCACCAACCGCACTTGCTGCCAACCTTACTACATCTAAGATAATTTTTCTCAAAAATTGCACACGATTAGCCTTAAAAATATGTAAAGATGTCGCAATAGTGCATTTGAGTAAATTTCTCGTTACGATAAGCAAAGAAAACTACATTTTGAGTCATTTTGCATTACATTAATTTATGGCGTCCGCCATTTTTGGGTCCTAAGGGCTCCATTTAGCCTAAGATGGCTGAGCCAATCAGAGGTGGTAACCCCAGTGGCCATACTCTCTCAATATAGGTACTCTAGCATCGCTTACTCATCAGAACTGCTTTTTAAGAAAAAATAAATGGCTTCTAGTTGCATACCAACTTGTCATATAAAGGGTGGCCCAGACCCACCGAGAGTCCGCTTTGATAAGCGGCGTGTTAACCTAACGCTCTCGATGAATCGCCTCCAGCTTCGTTCTGCGTGCCCGTATCGACATGAAACGTTGTGTGTGCGTTCCATCTACCGTGTCACCCACCCTGTGCTGGTCGCTTCGCGATAGGTGCAGTATTCCAGTAAACGAAGGCATATAGGACACGTCTCCGGCCGAAAACGAACATGCGGCTGGATTTAGGCCCAATCGATTCTTCTTACGAAAAGGAGTTTGTAGCCCAAAGTCCCCATAAATCCCCTTGGGGAACTGCGCACAGTGGTCCGATGAAGTTGAAAATTGGACATGTTTTCAAAAATTCACCACGAAGCGAGAAATGGACCTAGAGAGTTCATTTTTTTTAGACTGTAGGTAATTAAGTCTACTTTTCGAATAAAATATAGTTTTGAATGTCAAAGTACTTAATTTAGGTGTGAGTAAACTTAAAAGAAATTGAACATTGAGAATTATTGACCGGCGTTTTCTGTATGTACGTCCTTATGAAGACCCAAATCGAAAAAACCTTCGAGTAAAAGTTGTAGATCGTTCTTTTAGCGTTGATTTGGTATATTACATCATAGGTTTATCTTTAAAATTGAGGGAGCAAAAGCGCAAAAACGGAGCGCGTTGGCGCGCGACCGACTATGTTTTGAATCCTAAACTGGCGATTTTAGGTGGCGGATGATGGCAGTGATGGTTAATTCACCTATGCTCGTCTACTTACGACCAAAATTAATCATTTCCATTATAAATGCTCTTACCTAAAGCGCCATAGTTGCCAGTTTTCGCTTTATTATTTAACTGTTCACTAATTTGTTCTGGTATAGCGATTCAAGTGATACTTACGGCTTTTTGGACGACTTTTTAAACCTCCACCCCTTGTAAAGCAACAGTGCCACTACTTTTCAATCCCCTTTGGAATCAAGTAACTGCCCTGATCTCCTCCCCCCCCCCCCCTCCATTTCCCAGAAAGTGACAGAGAATGTGTGAAAACTGGCGTCTTTTTGTTTCTATTCAAAATTATTATTTTTTCTTAAAGTGGGAGGCTCACGTAAGACTTGACTTGACTTGACTCTCCTCCCCCTTCGTAAGACCCCGTGAGCCAAACTTAGACCTTAACCCCCCCCCCTCCTTTGAATAGCTTACGAAAGGATTTTATTGTAGGGTAATTTTTCAGGCTTACACTCTTCAGTTGTGTACAAATGGACTTTTTTTTTTAATTCATGCGTTTTCTGTAAAGAGTTACTTCACCAAGCGCGGGCTAGCTCGCAGACTTTATCTGCGGGCCCACCTCAATATCGCGTAAGGCTCGATGAGGGGATTTTATTTCAAAATTTCAGAAAGTGACTGGGCCCTTTAGAGCCTTGGGCTTGCCCTCAGTGCGACCTTTCATTTACGCCATTGCTGTAGAATCATTCAAACTTTTTATACATAATAAAAATCGCGTTTAGTCCTTATTTCTGGATTTGATACTTGCATCTGGTTGTTCATTGAACAGTGCTTATTAAATGTTGGATAAAAATACCTAATTTATTGTCCTACATATGCCCTAGAAAAGCTGGATACACAATTGGGACCGCCATTTCCACGATTTTATAGATTTCTTCAATTGACTTTGCAAACATGCAGAGAATCTGCTTCCGGTTTTTGGGGTAACATTTTCATTATGAATCAAGATCTACTTATTTTTGGTTTCCTATGCCCGGTTTCTTGTTCCATGTGTAAGGGTGATTTCACGATAACAGGAATAGTTAAAATGTGAAATACCTGAGAAATAAAAGTGCACCAATTTTAACAGGATTTCATTACCTCATTCTAAAGGTATTAAACTTCCTTTTTCCAGCTTTGGCACGCTCTATTTTGATTCAGTGCAAAGTTAAAGTGATTGATAAACAAGCCATTGAATCAGGTATCAGCGCTTTCCGCGGGACTGCTGGAGGTCCACGCAAACATGGCGGCCCTGCCAAATTGTGTCGGTTACGTAACAGACACAGCGTAACCGACACTCAAAAATGTGAGATTAAAGATGATACAAAAGATGAAACTTGGCAATTCTTGAGTTATGAGGTGGAATTAATGCTGCCTTAAAAGTTTTCTAAACTTTGGAGACTTCGTTTTAGTTTAATACTATTAAATTGAGGTTTTTGCGTAGTGAGGAATTAGTGCTACACACGTAAAAATCACTGGTTTTCATAATAATTTAAGTTTTCATTGTAAAAAAAACTGACTTATCAGTAATGGTTTTGTCAAGAAGACTTCAGCGAACAATTTGATGGCAGTTTTGAAACTCCTGACTCCATCTGGCGAGATAAACACTGCACTTAATACAACTGCAAAAATTTGTTGCCAAATGTGGCGACACCTCTGTCTTATGACTTTTCTCGCTCAATAATAAACATTTCAGTTCAAACTGGCAATTTTCTTGAACACTAGAGTCTCTTTTCAGCAAATATTGCCAAAGAGTTCATGATCAGTACTGATATGTTACCGCAAATTGCTCTTTTGCTTCAAAATCGGGGTTGGCGACGCGTAACCGACCGGACATTTTCGGCCTTTAAAGTCTCATATTATTAAATATAATAATAATTCATCATATTTTTTAGCATGGATAGGTTCAGGGACATCATTCCTATTGATTAATTAATTTGGTTTTCAATCGTTTTGCCCTATGTCGTTCATAACCCACGGCGACACGACTATTCCTATTATCGTGAAATCACCCGTAAGCATGTAGTTCAGCTGAATCGCTCGATCGGGCTTAAGACTCTTCATTTTTGCTTTCTACTAATTTTCAACCCGGCTTGGAAAGCATGAAAAAATGAGAGTTTTGTTATTCCTAAAAAGCCTATTTAAAAGACATTAAGAGGCTGTAGTGAGTATATTAATGAGCAGGTTGGTACTAATCAATCAAGGTCATCAGTAGGGTGAAAATGGGAATTTGAGCGCAAAAGTTTTTAGCCAAATTGTGCAGAAAAATATGAATTAAATTACAGCGTTGTATAGGGATTATTGTTAAATATGGCAACGCTGTAAAAAGAAAGTATTGCATGTTGCCCCTTCAATATGCGGGTTATGCAATCGTGTAATAATGCCCCTTCATTTTTCGGGTTATGCAATGGTGTATTTTTCAAGATGGCGCAGCAGTGTTGCCGAACGGGGCACGTAAATAAATGATTTATTTATTGGTGAAATTTTACAACATTGCATTTTACAGTGTTGCCAGATGGGGCAAGAAATTAGTTGATTTTTCCGTACAGTGTTGCCAGATTGTGCAAAAAAATTCGGATTTTCGGACTTGTAAAATTTTTCAGTTTCGAGAGACCGTATCCTGCAGTATGGGTCGGTATCAGATACTGTAGATTAGGGTCTGATTCGGTAATTTCAAATTTTGTACTAGTGTGCGCTTGGAATGGATATTGCAATGTTCAGTTTGATGAATTAAAAATGTTTTATTATTTTTTATTGGATATTTTCAGTTACAGTTTAAAAACAGTTTGCGTTTGCATGTAAATAAATGATTTATTCAACAATGTCGTGCAGTGTCGCTTGCACGTTATGCCTGGTAACGCTAACGAACGCTGGACTATACGAGGGTTTTCCGATGCGTATCGGGAACCTTATGTTTTGGGAATGGATATTGCAATGTTCAGTTTGATGAATTAAAAATTTTTATTATTTTTATTGGATATTTACAGTTACAGTTTAAAAAACAGTTCGCGTTTAGAAAACGCACTAAAAACGTGAGGGTTGTCAACCACAAACATCGATTCCTTCTCCTTCTCCGAACTTTAAATCTACACTTATGTCATCGACTTTCCGATTGTTATTTTTCCGGGCCATCCTGATGAAACGGAACTTGCAGTCGGATGAAAGGTACTTGGAGTACAGGTACGGTGCGGAGCAAATGAGCGCCAGTAAACTCAAGATGAATAGAAGAACGTCCGTCAAGGTAGAGGGTGCGCATTTGATTTCCGGACAGACAGGGCACATTATGATGTTTGCTTCGGATGAGTTTTCCACCAGTGAGGATTTCACTCCAACAACAGCAATGATGATGGTGATGAGAATTATTTTATCAATCATGATTTCTTCCTTGCGATACTGAGAAGAGAATGCATACTATTTATACGAAATCCAACTGCTAGACCCGCTCTCCTCTCTCTCTTGTGTATAATACTACGCGTATTGCACTTAACAGTCTACCTATCTTCCAGTCCTCTTCGTCTACTTTCTTGTACCCCTGCTTTAGGAAGTAAATTATTTCGTGCTCGTCTGCAACACGTTCTAGGAGAAGGCAAAATCTTTCCGTTATCTCAACTAAGCCGTAACACCCGACGGGATCGGAAGTGTCTATTGAGCTGAGTTTAAGATGGTGGAATAACTTGTCAGGAAAAAGGAGTCGGGCAAACTTGTTCAAAAGCTCTGCTCGTATTCCTGTAAATTTGAAAGTGAGAGCCTCATATACCATATCCAAGGTGTTCATCGCTCTGATCGATTGTGATTTGAGGGTTGGAGCGTCCATACTTGACGAGTTCTTGTTTTGAAATGATCGATCACACTTCCTCGACACTATTTATACGTTCCCCCGACTCGCATTGATAATTTTCCCACTTGTATGAAAGCGTAGTTTTATATTGCGACTACAAATTATGACTACACAGTTTGCCCGAGTGAAACCGAGTTTGGTGATTAACAAATACTACTATATTTACTTTGAGGTAAATCATGAGTCTACAGTTTCTTTCCGTTCGGTGAGGAAACTATATATATTTACCTCCGCGTAGAAAACTCATCAGTCTCACTTTTGATGATATTGGAAACCCTCGAGCTTATAAAAGTATTCACTCTGAAATCTTTTCAGAGAACAGAATCTTACAAACGAGAAAATAGTGTTGATTTTCTGTTCTGACGAAATCAGAAAATCTCGAGCTTATAATAGTATAAAACTTTGAGCTTAAAATAGTATTCACTTGTTCGCTCTGAAATCTTTTCAGTGAACAGAATCTAGCAAACGTAAAGAGAGTGTAAGTTTTCTTTTCTGACCGACTCGGAAGACTTTGAGCTTAAAAAAGTATCTTTATCATGGCTGCTCAAGAACAGAATGTTGAAACTTTCATCCAATGTGATATTTGTGATGAATTTTATAAACAAGGTGAAAAGCATGAACATGGTGCGGAACAAATTAAGAAGGAGGAGGGTACCAACGATGAAACGTATATTAAACAGGAGCTCATCCAATGTGATATTTGTGATGAATTTTATAGACAAGGTGAAAAGCACGAACATGGTGCCGAACAAATTAAGAAGGAGGAGGGTATCAACGATGAAACGCACATTAAACAGGAGCACAACGCGCTCATCCATTGTGATCTTTGTGATGAGTTTTATGCGGAGGGAGAGAATCATGAGCAATCTCCCGAACATATTGAAAAGATGTCCACCTCATCACCTACCGATGACAACAACGATCAAGAATATTGTGACACGTGTAAAATATCATACCATAAAAGAGAAAAACATGAAGAATCTGCAAGTCACATAAGAAATTTGTTCGAGATGAAAGTACCGATTGTTCAAGTTGAGACTGCTTGTCAAAGCAGGTTGAAAACATTTTTCATCACAAACTTCCAGCCAGAGAATCTCATCATAGATGAGTACCTCCTATCGGCTAAAGACCTCATAATTAAAAAAATAAAAGAAGAACTCACCGGCGAGGCATTGAAGGTTAATATACTAGTTTACGCCGAGTACGAGAAAGCTGACGATAAGGACAAGGAAGGAATGCAGTTGAAAAAGTTTAAGACTAAAAACGAAGCTATTTTCGCGTCAACGGATCTGGACGAGTATTATGAAAAGTTCAGGGCCAAGATCAATAAAGAGTCATTCGATTTTCACATGAACGGATCCGGGTGGGTGCTGAAGAAGATACAAGGTATGGAGCTACGTATCAACCGCTATTACGCGTTACATCGAGGAGGAACGTACGTTAAGCTTCCGTTTCGAACGAACAATGTTGTCAATGTAAATAACGGTGAATCAAACGATTGTTTCCGGTACGCAATGTTGGGAAAGTTTCTCCCAAGGGATGCGAAGGATAAGCAACGTCCGGAAAAATATTTAAATCTGTTCGATCGTTACGATTTCTCGGACGTTCGATTACCCACGAGCATAGATGACATTATCAAATTCGAGAAAAGGAACAACGTATCGGTTTCGGTATTTGGCCTCCGTGAGAGTTTGGTGTCCAACAAGAAAAAGTATACAGTTTACCCAATTAAAGTTGCCGACCCGGAAAGAGAGGACCACACCGACCTACTATGTCTCTCAACCCCCGTACCTTTAAGTTACCATTATTGCTGGATCAGTAACTTTGAACAACTTGTACGAAAACAGTTGACAAACCATCACGGACAAATCTTTATCTGCAAGAAATGCTTTACGTACAAGAACTCGATGGAGGAATTGAATCAACATAAAGTTCTTTGCTCTTTAGTAAGCAAAGACGCATTCCTAGCTTCATTTCCAGACGAGCGATACCTCAAATTCGAAAATCACCACAAGGAAATAAAACATAATTATGTAATTTATGCAGACTTTGAAGCCTACTTAGAGCAAATTCATGGTGACTCGGAGCATCCAGCGTCTGCGTATAGGCGGCACATCTCAAATTCTTACGCTTACCTCCTCGTCACGGAGGATCCCGAATTTAAAATGACGGAACCGAGACTGTACCGTGGCGAAGAGGCACATATCAAATTTCTGGACGATATAATCACTCTCGTAGGAAGAATCAGTGAGAGTTACAATGACAAAGAGAGTAAAATAGTAATGACACATGAAGACCGGGCCACATTTGAAGCGGAAAATAGGTGTGGACATTGCGAGGTGGATTTCTCACAACCAGGTATCGTAAAGGTAAGGGATCATGACCATCAAAAGAGAGCGGGAGGGAAAACAGGGTCCAATTATCGAAAGGCGCTATGTTCAAATTGCAATCTTATTTTCCGACATGAGAAATGTGTTAGAGTCGTCCTGCACAATGGTAGCAGGTATGATTTCCACGAGGTAGTGCTGGCTCTGAACAAATATCCTCATCGCGTCGAAATAATACCACACACGGAGGAAAATTACATCAGTATGACGGTCCATCTGGGAAACAGGTTTTCGATCAAGTTCATCGACTCGTTCCGATTTCTCCCCGCATCGTTGGATAAACTGGTTCAGACGATCCCGCGCGAATCTTTCGTTCGCACGAGGAAACTCACTCGCACAGACAATGAGTTCGATATGGTTTGTCGGAAAGCTCCGTTCCCGTACGATTACGTTGACAATCCGGCCAAGCTGAACGAGACGCGTCCACCACCGCGAGAGGCTTTCTTCAACACCCTGACTCAAACGGACATCTCTGAAGAAGAATACGAACGGTTTCTCCAAGTTTGGCAAACTTTCAATTTCCGTAATCTCGGCGAGTATTCAGATTTCTACTTGCGACTCGATGTGTGCCTCCTCAGCGATGTGTTTGAGGAGTTCCGACTTTTCGGAATAAAAAATTATAGTTTGGACTGTGCCAATTACCTGACTCTACCCGGTTTCGCTTTCGACGCCTTCCTAAAAATAACTAATGTGAAAATTCAACTCTTCAATGATATGGATATGGTATTCATGATTATGAGCTCGATCCGAGGTGGGATAACACAGGTGGTGAAACGGCACGCTCTTGCAAACAATCCTTTGATACCGGATCAGTTTGATCCTAAAAAACCAGTGAACTATATACAATACTTGGATGTGACGGCACTTTACGCACACACCATGAGAAAGCATCTGCCCTACGATAACTACACTTGGGTCCCGGAAGGAGAAGAGTTGCTAACTCTGGCGAAAACTATAATCAACCATCCCGACGACGCTCCTTTCGGGTACATACTCGATGTAGATATTGAATATCCAGAACACCTCCACGACCTGCACAAGGACCTTCCGTTCTTGTGCAAGAACGAAATACCACCATCGGGAGCGGGGAAATGTACGAAACTATTGACGACTCTAGCTAATAAAAACAACTATGTTATCCACTATGTAATGTTGAAAGAAGCGCTCGGTCATGGATTAAAACTCCTGCGCGTCAACCGGGCCATCAAATTCCGTCAGGCTCCTTTCTTGGCACCCTTCATCGAGCTGAACGCCCGGTTGAGACGGGACGCTACGAATCCGTTCCACCAAACGCTCCTGAAACTGTGCAGCAACGCTTGCTACGGAAAATTTATCGAGAACCCGTTGAAGCGAAAGAATATTAAATTGGGTACAAACAGCAGACAGATATTGAAAGCCATCTCACGGGTCGATTTCGTAGATCGCACGATTTTCGCAGAAGAATTGGTAGCAATCCATTTACGGAGAACAGAGGTCGTCATAGACAGACCAATGATTGTTGGTTTTTCAATCTTAGATCTGAGTAAAGTACACATGTATCAATTCCACTATAATCACATGCTTAAGAAGTACAATCCCGACCAAGTTCAACTTCTCTATATGGATACGGACTCGTTCATTTACGAGTTGACTACACCGAACGTCTACGATGATATGATGTTAGATCTACACTTGTACGACACCTCCAACTTCCCAGAAGGTCATCAATGTCGCAGCGCGACAAACCGTAAAGTAATGGGTAGTTTTAAGGATGAAACGGGTGGAATACCCATCGCTGAGTTTGTCGCGCTGCGACCCAAGATGTATGCGTATCGTTTTAGCGACGGGGAAACAGAGAAAAGGGCAAAAGGGATATCAACACCAGTGGTAAGATCGCTAAACTTTGCCAATTTTCTCACAGTATTAAAAGATCCTGAATCGAGAATGACCGCCTCGATGCGCAGGATCGGGGCGCGGAAACACCAACTATACTCCTTCGAAACTACAAAAAGAACCCTCTCTGGCTTAGACGATAAACGTTGTATTTTAGAAGACGGTGTTAGCACTGTTCCTTGGGGTCATCGTGACAACAAAGATCCTTGCATGGTGGATGAAAGTTGCGGAGCCGAGACCGAGTTGAGAAAAATCCTCGCTGTTAAACAACTTCGTATAAATAGTATAGATAATTCTGGAGAACCGTCAGTTAAGAAACCTCGAATTTGAAAATAGGAACATCCTCGCTGTTAAACAACCTCGTATAAATAGTATAAATAATTCTGTTGGAGAACCGTCAGTTAAGAAACCTCGAATTTGAAAATAGTAAAAGTGCAACTAACGGAACGAACAAATGATGGCTTGTCTCGATGTACAAGGTTTTTGGAGCCAAGGAAATTTCATCGTCAAAGAGTTTGGTCTTGTGGACATGAAGTGTACTCAAACTGAACTCTATTTATTCAAACCTCCGTTCCCGAGCAGCATGTTGAGCGCTAAAGACGTTGTGACAAACAACTGGTTAACACGCAATTATCATCACTTGGAATGGGAAAGCGGGTTTCTCGAGTACGATGAATTCACTTCAAAAATGAATAGCATCGGGAACCGCTACGATGTACTTTATGTTAAAGGTGAACAAAAACGAAATTTCATCAGTAGTTTCGTGCCGGACAAATGTATCGTTGTAAATTTGGATACTAAAGATTGTCCGTCCTTGCGACTATTGGCTCGTTGGTCGACAGCATATACGTGTCCTTTAGTACATCCATTCTGCGCAATGTCGAACGCATTCCGATTGTGTATGTGGATGTCGGCATCTTATTATCGTGATTATTTCACAGATGAAATCATGCAATGGCAGGAGAAGATTATAGTGGCAGACGAACAAAGGAATCACCCCGATAATAATAAAGGAGTAGTAGATGAAAAGTCAGATTGAACGAACCGAAATATTGCGGACGAAAAGTGAAATCATCCGTGCTTAATATAGCAGACAAATCGTCGAATCAACCCGACTTAATATATATATATATAGCACACGAAAAGTGGAATCATTCGCAGACGAATTATCGAAGCGAAATATAGCAGTCGAAAAGTATCCGTGCTTAATATAGCAAACAACTTGTTTCACTCGAAATATTTAGCGCACGAAAATTGGAATCATTTGTACCTTGAAAGAACTGACGACATGGAAGTTTTCAACAATTCAATCTTGATCGTCAACGCTAAAGAGCTGACTGTAAACGCCCGCTACAAGATGAACAAACTCATCAAAATACCAACCAAGTACGGGATCACCGTTGCCGCCGATATCATCTTCGAGAATCATCATCGTCTCCTCTTCCTACCTTCGCACATTACGAACCGTTTGACGGACGATGCAATTCAGGATATCAACGCTGGATCCTTCGATCTCATCTACGAAGGCCCGATCGGAAGAACATATAAATTCGCACTCGTTCCAAACGTTGCAGCTTGATTTATATTGTATGTCATGTTTGTATTCTTTGTAAATGATGTAATGGTTGAAAAAAAAAAAAAATAAAATAAATAAAAAAAAAAAAAAAAATGAAAAAAAAATAAACATGTTATTTTTTTTTTTAAATTTTTGCTTAAGATCAATCCAATTGCCTCACGGTTCCGTGCAGTAGTTCGTACGAATACTTCACAGGAGTGATCAGAATCACTTGGGCTGTAGTGTTGGCCGGGAAATTCTCTTTTACCACAACGGTCAACGTGATATCCACCGGAGCTGTTTTTAGATCTTCACCTTGAACGCATTTGATGACAAAAATCGCGCGATCTTTGAAATTTTCAAACAACATAGCTGGCTCGCAGAGTTTCTCACCTTTCCAGTAGTCTCTCATAAAATCGGTGTAGTTCAGGTAGGCGTGATTATAATCCATAGTCGGGAAATCGTAGATCGTATCAACTTGAGGAAACCGACGCTCACCGATTTGAACGCTGACCGAGCGCACATTTACATGGTCGAAACGAGAGGAATCCTTCAGGTGATTGTCCCGTCGATCCGTTTGAAATACCAACACCACGAATTTGGGCTTGTGCCTGCTGGTTGTTCTTACGCTCCATTTGAACGTCTTGGTCGGAAAAATCCCAGGGATGTCGTGCGATTCCCAATTCATGTAACCGAAACTCATCTTGTCGTTCTTCTTCATCTTGAGCAAGATTTGTTTTTCCAGTTCCAACGTGAATTTGACGACGGGAATCTCCCAATAGATTTCGATTATTTTAAATTTGATGGTGTAACCGTCCGCGGTCGCCGCGTCGGTGATATAATATGCATTCTTATCCGTACCACTGCGCACTAGGATCAACTCTTGCGAGCATCTGACTAGAACGTCTTTGAAATGTACTGCGAATCCGCTGAGTGAAGACAACGGAACGACGGCGCACTGAGTTTCATCCAACGTTGTCATATCCCATTCGGCCCATGAAGAAGAGATGTCACAAAACCCGGCAGTTGCGAGTCCCGCGGTTTCCGCTCTAGTGTATGTGAGATAATTTTTCACGGTCGATGTCACTCCGACACACTGCATGCTATCGATTTCCGTCCCGTTCACTTTGTACTGCATACGGTCGAACAAGTGCAGGGGATAATTGTTAGCCCACTTGACTTTAGGTTTCGCAGCATCTGCGGCGGCTCCAGGATTTTTCTCGAGTTTCACTTCTAAACGCATGAAGATCCTCGAATCTTGAGGCACGGTGATCAGACCGTGGGTATCGGGGGTGAACCGGATCGAATCGTTGTTTCCACGCCGTTCGTCGACCGGACCGAAACGGATGTATTCGTATTCGATGATCTCTTGTCGCCAAGCTTCCATTTTGTTCTTATTTCGGATTTTTCACCACGAATCCGAGTTGTGTGAGAGCCCTCTTGGAATATTCGCTCAAAGTTTTCCTCTGTTGCTGCTGTTGCTGACAACTAGTCCGTGGATTATCAATACTATTATATGCGAGAGAATTTAGGAACGTATCGTCGTTCTGGATCCTTCGTTTACCCATAAGTTACTGGTCTCACGTGCAGTCGAACTGTCACTTCTTCACCACCGAAATTGATCGCTCTTCCTTGTTGGTCTACTATATTAACGAGCAAACGTTGGATCTTATCACCCAAGACGGGTAGTAATGAATCGTCGACGGTTGCTCTACCATTTTGAATCCTGGTTCGATATCGGGAGCAAACGCATAAATGTGATGTCCGCGCACCCCGTTCACGTATCCACCGTCAGCGATGCTGCATTCGATGCATATCATGTTTACGGGCGAGATGTTGACGCGATAGTCAGCTTCGTGCCATTCGTCCGGTGCCAAGAGACGCTTTCCGAATCCGAGCACCTTACGTAAAGTGCCGGGTCTGCGGAAATCGATCCAGTACTTGGATTTGATGCTTACTTTAAGCGTAGCGTTGTTCGCTTTGAGTTTGATAGCTTCCGCTCCGCCAAGATCTCCCTGCAAGTATTCTTGTATACCCTCGATCTCGTAGGCTCCGATCGGGAACGAAATTGCCGAGTAATTCTCTTCAGGGCTCTCGGAGTAGAAAAGCAGTCTGTTCGTTATATCGATGTTCGGGATGGAATAATAAGTTACAAAACCCGTCAGACCGATCTCGCAAGGTCCGAACAACTCGAGAGGTCTAGGCAGTGCAAACTCGAGAACGTTGCTCCTCCCCGTCAACATGAACGTGTGACATCTTTTCTGAGTTTCCATATTCGGGTTTCGAGAATACTATATATTCCTGGTTTGTACGAGCCATTCTAAACATCGTTTCCCGCAGACGCTCGAGTTGAAATTTTGTTCGCTATCATAATTGTATCCTATTGTCGTCATCGTTGAGCTACCGCGTGAGCGTAAAATGTATCGCGTAATTTCAACGGGTGGTGGTAAATCACCGAAGCTGTCGTAGTACAATGCATTCCCGCACTTTGAAATCCGGTATGCTGTCCAATGTGTACCGGCTCCATCGCTTCGGTCCAGATTGATGATACCGCACTCGGGACGTTTGGGTTTCTTGGTCGCCAATTCATCGATCATGAACACACCGCGGAAATGCGGGATTCGTAATTGTTCTGTCGCAGCGATTCTCAACTCAACATCCGTCATCGCTCGGCGCGGTAGCTCACGGATCAGTTTAAATTCTTTCGGTAAGGTCTCAAGTAAAGTCCGTAACCTTTACGGTACGGTCGCAAGTACAATCCTTCACCGAGGTGTACGTTTTTCTTCAAAGATCCGTCGATGACAGTCTTGATCATTTTCGCTACCGGTGTGATTGTTCGCGCGGCCAGTCCGATACTCGTCAGAAGATTCTTGACTCCGGCACCCGTCTTCGGGATAGCCAAGATTCGCTCCGCCGGTTTCTTCTTCTTCTTCTTCGACGCTCCGGCACCCATCTTTGGGAGAGCCAAAATTCGTTCGATCGACCGCTCCACCGGTTTCGTCTTCTTCTTCGACGCTCTCTTCTTCTTCTTCTTGGGTTTCGGTTTTTTCGCTGCCACCGTCTTGTTTAGTCCCATTCCGAGTTTGGCTTTGAGTTTCATAGCGTTCGTTACGGCGTATGCTGCCGCTCTTTCACCCAACGATGAGTCGGACGCTTTCACACGTTCCCAAGCTCTGTCGGCAAGTATGAGATCGGCTTTGTTCCTCTCGGTGGTGTCTTTGGTCTTACTGTAAGCGATGTCGTGGGACTTGCAAGCTTCGTCGAGCGGATTTATACCCGGATCTCCGCGTTTCAATCGTTCTGCGAGGCGAGTGCCCGGTCCGCAGTACCTGTAGTCGCCCGGTAAGTGTAGTTCGAACGGTAGTGAATTTATCAACGAGTTTAACAGTCCACGTCCTCGATTGGTTTTGCTGCAAGTTGATGTTCTTCTCGGTGACATACTCTGACGAAAATGTCCATACTACTTATACGGAGAAGTAAAAAAAAAAAAAACTATCCGATAAAATAGGGAACGAATACGATGCGACTCGTCAAGCAAAGAAAGTCACTGCGAGTCCGGAACCTCGACAAACGGAAGAAGCAAAATGAAAACCGACGACAACGACGACGACACAGTGAACTGTTACCGAACAGTATCCGTTGCATTGTCGTTGGACCGTCCAACTGCGGTAAAACAAACGTGATGGTTTGCTTGCTACAACATCCGAACGGATTGAAGTTCCGCAACGTGTACTTGTACTCCAAGACACCGTTCCAACCCAAGTACGAAGAACTGCGTCAGATATTCGACGGAATCGACGGTCTCGGATACAACGTCTATTCGGACACGGCCGAGATTGTTCCACCAAACGATGCCGCATCAGACTCGGTCTTCATTTTCGATGATGTCGCTTGTGACAAACAAAATGCGATGCGGGAATATTTCAGTATGGGAAGACACAGCTCGGTCGACAGTTTCTACTTGTGTCAAACGTATTCTCGCATACCGAAACAATTGATTCGCGATAACGCTAACCTGCTCGTAGTTTTCAAACAGGACAATACAAACTTGCGACACATCTACGACGATCACGTCAACACAGATTTCACGTTCGAAGATTTCAGACACATCTGCTCGGTGTGCTGGCAGGATAAGTACGGGTTTTTAGTCATCGATAAAGATAGTAATAAGAACGAGGGAAGGTACCGGAAAGGTTTCGATACTTTTATTGAACAAGATGGATAACTTATCGTTGTCGACGATTGCTCAGAAATACGGTAGTATCGATAAAATCCGTCAAGATATCAAACGGAAGTTAAATACCATTCGCACCGGAGAGGCGGACGCTCAGGTGACGTTGAAGAAAGTTTTCAAACCGTTGACAGATCCGCTCGCAGCGTTGCAGAAAACTGTGTCGTCGTCGTCAACTCCCGCACTTGTCGCTGCTCCTCAGGAAAAGAAAACCAAGATCGAAGCTTCAAAATCGGAAACGAAAGATGGAACAACGTTTGTTGATAGTTTATTTGCTTCGTTCGGATCACCGAAAAATATAAACAACGATGATGATGAAGATGATGACGATTCAAAGGAGGATGATGATGATGATGACGATGATGAATCGTTCCAAGATGCAACGGGTAAAGAACAAACAACGAGTCGCACTGAAGACGACGACGTCGATTCTCGAAACACAATCACTGCCCCGCACGTACAGTTCTACTTGGACGATCTGGAGAAACAACCGAAACAATCCGATACCACGTATGGTGTGCGGAAAGCAATCAACGGAAACTATCTTATCGGAAACCGAACCATAAGTTTCGATTCGGACGGACGACTAATCTTGGACGGTGGCGATGAGGTGTTCGAACCGACACCCGGGTTCTTGGAGCTCATTTTCAAGAAACATCCGCGTAATTACACAGCAGATGATCGTGCTAATTTCCAACGAGTAGTTACGCTCACCAATGCGCATTGGAGGAATCACCATCCACACGGTAGACCCAACTCGAACCGCAGTCAAAAATACCGCGATCTCATCAAACCTTTGTTCGCTACATCTACTCCGAGATCAACGAGGAAGTCATCGCGTAAAAAACTGAAGAAAGGCTCCGGTATGAAAATTCACCGTGCGAAACGGGAACTCGTCTATTGGGACGATCCGAACGAATTGGTCCAACGTCTCGTTTTACTTGTAGCTTCGAAACAAGCTGGTCACACCGATCACGATCGTGAAATTCTGAGTATCGTCGAAGAGCTTCGCGAAGCAGATTACATCCACTAAATATAGGTTCCGCACAAAAATGAGTCACACCGACCGGTTTGGAAGATCGAAAGGAACTTACGTTCGCAACACGAAGCAAGGTCTCAAAGGTGACGGTTTCTTACTGGATCCGGACGGAAATTATCTCGTATCCAACAAACGGATCCGACAACTGCAAGATCCCGAAGAGGATACCGACGCTGTGAACAAACAATGGACAGACTCGAGGTGGACGGAAGCTATGAATTTAGCACAGCTTTGTTTGGAGAAAATGGAAGAATACAAAAGTATCGCGCAACGACTCGAGACGAAATTATCACGACTGGAAAATAGAATCAGTCAATTAGAGGTTGTGAATCGAATGAAAGGAAAATAGTGTTGAGATGAGTCACACGGACGGTTTTGGCCGATCGAAATTCCGCCGCGGTCCAAAAGGTGACGGATTCTCACTGGATTCCGACGGAAATTATATCGTATCGAACAAACGGATTCGTCAAGTGCAAGATCCCGAAAGCGATGAGGATGCGGTGAACAAACAATGGTCCGAACGGAAGTGGAAGGAAGCCATGAAATTAGCTCAACACTGTCTGGAGCGTATCCACCAACTTCAGCAATCTTACAATCGTCTGGTTAAAATAGTAGCAACGAAACATCATTTGAATCGAGAGAGCGGACGACGTCGACGGTAATTATCATGTCGGCAGAAAAACGTGGGATCGTCGAGGAGCTACATAAACCTGCACGACGAAACTATCCGCGTCGTAAAGTACGGATTCTCGGATTGTTCGATTTATGGCAAGCCGATCTCGTCGAGATGCAACCGTACGCCTCGGTCAACAAAGGATACAGATATCTCCTCACCGTCATCGACGCGTGCTCGAAAAAGGCGTGGGCCGAACCGCTCAAATCGAAAACGGCCGCGGATGTTACTTATGCTCTGCAACGCGTTCTCAAAGCAGCCGGAAAGTCACCGAAACATTTACAAGTCGACATGGGCTCGGAATTCTACAACTCCAAATGTCAGGCATTGATGAAGCGTCACAAGATCAATATGTACAGCTCGTACTCGACAACCAAAGCCTCTATTGTGGAGCGATTCAATCGAACGCTCAAAACGAAGATGTGGAAAGAGTTCAGCGCGCAAGGATCGTACAAGTGGGTAGATCTATTACCGAAACTCATCCGTGAATATAACGGGAGCGTTCATCGCACAATCGGTATGAAACCAATCGATGTCACCGAAAAGGATGTACCGATGATCCTGCAAAAGCTTCGTGGGCCGCCGCCGAGTAAAATTGAAAAGAAACGTCTGGCCAGACGAAAACTGAATGTCGGTGATCACGTCCGGATCTCGAGACTCAAAGCCATGTTCGAGAAAGGATACACACCGAATTGGAGCACGGAAATTTTCAAGATTGTCAGCGTCAATCCCACCGTTCCGATCACGTACGATCTGAAAGACGCACACGATACGATCATCAAAGGAAAATTCTACCGCGAAGAACTCCAACCCACCAACTATAAAGATACGTTCCTGGTGGAGAAAATTCTGCGTCGCAAGAAAAACCAGGTCTTTGTCAAATGGTTGGGTCTGGACGCGAGTCACAATAGTTGGATCGATAGTAAGGATTTCGTATAAATAATAATATGCAACGTGTTTGCGTTTTCGGAACGTGTTTGCGTTTTCTAAACGTGTTTGCGTTTTTTAAACATGTTTGCGTTTTTTAAACGTGTTTGCGTTTTCGAAACGTGTTTGCGTTTTCTAAACGTGTTTGCGTTTTCGAAACGTGTTTGCGTTTTCAAAACATGTTTGCGTTTTCTAAACGCGAACTATTTGAAACTGTAACTGTAACTGAAAATATCCAATAAAAAATAATAAAACATTTTTAATTCATCAAACTGAACATTGCAATATCCATTCCAAGCGCACACTAGTACAAAATTTGAAATTACCGAATCAGACCCTAATCTACAGTATCTGATACCGACCCATACTGCAGGATACGGTCTCTCGAAACTGAAAAATTTTACAAGTCCGAAAATCCGAATTTTTTTGCACAATCTGGCAACACTGTACGGAAAAATCAACTAATTTCTTGCCCCATCTGGCAACACTGTAAAATGCAATGTTGTAAAATTTCACCAATAAATAAATCATTTATTTACGTGCCCCGTTCGGCAACACTGCTGCGCCATCTTGAAAAATACACCATTGCATAACCCGAAAAATGAAGGGGCATTATTACACGATTGCATAACCCGCATATTGAAGGGGCAACATGCAATACTTTCTTTTTACAGCGTTGCCATATTTAACAATAATCCCTATACAACGCTGTAATTTAATTCATATTTTTCTGCACAATTTGGCTAAAAACTTTTGCGCTCAAATTCCCATTTTCACCCTACTGTCATCAATACTATCAAGATCGCAAATACCTACGATTTTTATCGACTTTACTTTGCAGTGATTTTTGTCAAATATTTTTAATAATTTGGTAACTAAGCAAGAATTGGGCCTTCAATTTTCAAAGAATTTTCAAAGTTGAAATAAAAGAAGCTTTTAAAATTATCTGGCAATGATCGCGCGTTTGGTGCCATCTAAGAGGCAACCGGAAGGTTAATACACATGGATTGCATTTTGCAAAAAGGAACCACCAGCATTGCAATGCTGTTTAGATCGTGCAACTTCTTTTGTCTTAGAGGAAAACCCCGATTATCCATTAATAGTTTCTATTTTACTCGCTAAAAACTGTAAATTTAAGACAAAAATTACCATCTAAATTTCATAGTTTTTCACGATTTCCGCAATTTTATTGCAAAGGATGAAGTTGCACAATCTTAGCATCATTGCAATGCTAGTGGTTCCTTTTTGCAAAATGCAATCCACATTATCATCGAATTTTAAGCGATTTTCTCTTGTCTTTTGCTATTGCCTCTGAAGTGGTACAAAACGATTATTATCACTATTTTAATCTTCTATAATATAGTCTCTAAAAATTGGAGGCCCAATTTATCAGTCTGCACAGTCCCCCCCCCCCCAAAAAAAAAAAAAAAATATGGGAAATTTGCTTTAAAAAAATCGATTAGAACTAAATCCTTTGACCCTGCTTGGCTCTCCTCCGAGGCTCCGAGTTGGAGCTACGAAAATATACCTTGATGAAATAATTCTTGCACCCTCCTCATCTACCATGATAAGGAGTCTTTTTAAGTCCCAATTTTCACGTGCTTGCCAATTCACCAAGAAAAATTGATAAAAAATGGAAAATTGTGTTATTGACCGTGCTATTTGTCCGTCGTATGGACAAAACCAGTGTCATATTTTTTATGGCCCGTTCGGTCGCGCACTTTTTTTGAGGCAAATTCTAAGCATCGATAACGCAAGAAAAATGCAATATTGCCTTCGTGTCAGTGTCATTCGTGTAATTAATCGTTTAGCGATACGACCAACATAAAAAAGCTTCTCGTCACCATTACCTTCCCACTTTTCCAAAATTATCCTATGCTACGGTCAAATTAGGTATACGATACACTGAACCAACACGCAGAAACGAACAAGTAAAACTTTTGGTAAATTGTATTTTTCATGGTTGGTACTTTCTATGCTTCTAGGGCCGATCTAGGAACCCGTTTAAGTATCACGTAGGTTTCTCAAGAGGGAAGGGGTAAGGTCCACGTTTGGCTCACGAGGTCACACCGAATATTGAAATGGAATCCCCTCATCGAGCCTTACGCGATATTGAGGTGGGCCCGCAGATAAAGTCTGCGAGCTAGCCCGCGCTTGGTGAAGTAACTCTTTACAGAAAACGCATGAATTAAAAAAAAAAGTCCATTTGTACACAACTGAAGAGTGTAAGCCTGAAAAATTACCCTACAATAAAATCCTTTCGTAAGCTATTCAAAGGAGGGGGGGGGGGGGTTAAGGTCTAAGTTTGGCTCACGGGGTCTTACGAAGGGGGAGGAGAGTCAAGTCAAGTCAAGTCTTACGTGAGCCTCCCACTTTAAGAAAAAATAATAATTTTGAATAGAAACAAAAAGACGCCAGTTTTCACACATTCTCTGTCACTTTCTGGGAAATGGAGGGGGGGGGGGGGAGGAGATCAGGGCAGTTACTTGATTCCAAAGGGGATTGAAAAGTAGTGGCACTGTTGCTTTACAAGGGGTGGAGGTTTAAAAAGTCGTCCAAAAAGCCGTAAGTATCACTTGAATCGCTATACCAGAACAAATTAGTGAACAGTTAAATAATAAAGCGAAAACTGGCAACTATGGCGCTTTAGGTAAGAGCATTTATAATGGAAATGATTAATTTTGGTCGTAAGTAGACGAGCATAGGTGAATTAACCATCACTGCCATCATCCGCCACCTAAAATCGCCAGTTTAGGATTCAAAACATAGTCGGTCGCGCGCCAACGCGCTCCGTTTTTGCGCTTTTGCTCCCTCAATTTTAAAGATAAACCTATGATGTAATATACCAAATCAACGCTAAAAGAACGATCTACAACTTTTACTCGAAGGTTTTTTCGATTTGGGTCTTCATAAGGACGTACATACAGAAAACGCCGGTCAATAATTCTCAATGTTCAATTTCTTTTAAGTTTACTCACACCTAAATTACTTTGACATTCAAAACTATATTTTATTCGAAAAGTAGACTTAATTACCTACAGTCTAAAAAAAATGAACTCTCTAGGTCCATTTCTCGCTTCGTGGTGAATTTTTGAAAACATGTCCAATTTTCAACTTCATCGGACCACTGTGCGCAGTTCCCCAAGGGGATTCTAGAGTCCCTTTATACTGAGAGTCAAGACAATGTGAATCCATTTCTGATTGGTTCCCGTATTTTAGGCCTTCACAGTGTCACAAACGGGAATAAAGATTACATTTTCACCGATTGCAAAGATTATAATCTGGAATGGACCGGGGAATTACGGGTTCGGCAAGGAACAAACGGAATGAGAGAAGGAACGGCGAAAGATGTTTGTTGAAAATCGGCCGATCAAAGATTACAAAAAACGTTTAATTTCTGTAATCTTTATTCCCGTTTGTGACTCCATGAGGGAGTGTTGTCTTGATGAGTCTCTCAGTATAAAGGGACTCTAAGCGCGAGTCTCAGCCAGAGTTGCTAAAAGAAATTTCATCGAATGAAATTTCTTTCGACCGACAAAATGTCAAAAATGCTTATTTTTTCTAACAGAATTTGTTTTTATTTTCAAAGAGAATAATATTCGTCAATTAGACCAGTTGGAGCGCGGTCTTCTCTCAGCTCTTCTCTTCTGGTCTTCTCTTACTACTCTTTCTCTTCTGGCAGTTCTGGCTCATCATGGGGAGGGGGACCGGGGACCCTAACCTCAAATTTCAAACTGTTAATTTCTGAAAAAATCAGAGACAAATGAAAAAATCATTTAAATTGTTTCAAAGATAGTTCAAGATCCCTCCCTTTTGTACCAAAAAAGAACGATATACTATTAGGGGGTACTAGGATTCTTTATAGTCAAGAAATTTGTTTTGCTCCAAATATGAAAGCTAACGTCTTACTTTATCCGTAAAATTTATTTTGGTGTTCAACCGGTACGGCTGTGTGTTCAACCAAAATTTAAGATAAAAAATTCAAAATTATGTTTTTGCTGTTTTACTCAACTTTCTGGGCATTTCTAAAGTTCCCTTTCACAGTTTGCCACGTGCCTATAAATGAACTTAAGGAGATTCATAAGTTTCAAGGGTTTAATCCTGAATTCTGCGTGTTAAATGAAATTTCACGAAATTTCATGAAATTTCATTATGAAATTTCTTTTTATAATCTTTCATGAAATTTCTTAACTCTGGGTGCAGCGCCGGAAAAAACAGTTTTGACACGATCGGCGAGCAGGAATTGATATATCGAAAATTCTGCGCGCGGAACAGATTTGGAGCGCCGCGCCGGAAAAAATAGTTTTGACACAAATGGCGAGCAGGAATCGATATATCGAAAATTCCGCGCGCGGAACAGATTTGAAGCGGCGCGCCGACAAAAATAGTTTTGACACAAACGGCGCAAATAGACCGAAAACCGGCGCGGAATCCGGAAATTCAGAGATTTTCATCGAAAACGGGTTTCTTCTTTCCGCGCGCCGAAAAAAAATTCCGCGCGCAAGAAAAGAGTTTTGATACTACGGCGTTCCATAGGCAATGCCCCCCCCCTCCCATCCACAAAAACCAAAACAAAGCACTGCAGGAAACACAACATACTAGCAGGAATCCTCAAATAAATTTTCTATCTTGTACAATGTCTGTTGATACTTAAGTATTTGATGATACCTACGAAGTACAAAATTTCTGAAAAGACACTGGGAATACCAGCAGAGTCATCTCAAAATTTTCTCTCATGAACAAAACTAAAAATTGTGGAAGTTTCCTAAGAATGCTCTGAAGACAAATTTACGTATTATTAATAGATGAAGTGTAGCCTGCTACATATCATGTCGTATTCCTCTTCAAATGTACATGCAGGTGAGTAGATTTTGAAATTTTGAGCGCACAATTTGCTTAAGAAAGAAGCGAGCACTACCACGATTTCCACTTACCATTACCACTTCCTGATAAATTTTTATAAGTTGATGCTTTTGAAAGTTGAGTTGTGATGTCGGTTCAGCCGCAGCACTCACCAGAAAATTCCATCTTCGATCGGACCTTTGATGATTCATTGTCGAAATAGCTTTGAACTAATTAAAGATAAATGACACCGCACGAGTGTCATTTAGTGATGAATCAGAGATCAAAGTATAAATTTGAAGCTGCTAGAGCAGTAATTTTATCAGACAAGAGTGACCGTCTAAATGTGAAATCCACTTATGACAAATCTCAGAAACTTTGCATCACCGCAAGGAGACATTAACAGAATATCTGTACACCAAATTATTTACGCAACTAGGTGAATTTCTTTGGTAAATTATTGCGCTTAAGAGAAAGTCCTGACTGTAGAAAACAAGAAATAATACCTGTACCGATACCATAACTGTGTATATGCACTACAGTGGTCACTTATAAAGAACAGACACGAACAAACACTTATGACAAACATTGAACAAGAGAGCAGAACTGGATTAAGTGACTGTAGTCTCTGATTTAATTCTACACTGCGAATTTGAAGAGCCATAAGACTCACATCAGATGTGTAAGTAATCACTTGGTTTGGGCCAAAGAAACCTCGAACTACATGAGATCATATCGGTAAAGCTTAAGAGGTCAAAAGGCTATAATACTAAATAAATCGTGAACTTCTAACTCTTGAATGAATTCAGGACCACTTACTTAAGACAAAAAAAACTGCAAAACATTTGATTTGAGGCGAAAATGAAAAGAGAATGGTCAAAAGAAAGTAAAAGAAGAAAGTCTGGGTTTGGACACTGGACTTGTAAGACTGATTTTCAGAATGCACCTTAAAATGAGCCGATAGGCCGTGGCTCCTGGTTGTAAAATACGATGAATATTATTGCCAAATGCTTGGTTGAAGTCGAAAATGGATTTAAATTAATTAAAATTAAGAGATTTCGAGTTGTTTGGATCATTTGTGTTATCAATCATGTTATCAATCTGCGTTTGTTTACACGACCCACATACGGTAGAGGCACGCAGAGGATCGATATAACTAGAGAGATATAACGGCATGGGAATACTGCATTACCTCCAACGGCATTACCTCCACAAGACTCCCCTGCGATATATCGAATCGATTGTGGCAATGTGACCCAAGAGGGGTTGCGGCCAGAAGCCGACAGAGAGCGCTGAAACTCATACAATGTTGCCAGTCTGTGGTGTATGATGTGTTGCTTGTTAAACGAAATGAAGGCGGGAGACCTATCGGCAAATGCCCGTTCTTCTCAACAACAAGCCAGTTGGGCGGTGGATTGATCGCAATGAAAATTGATGGCGATACATACTGTTCAAAACAAATAGCTTTCTCGACTGACCCCTTTAGTCCACATAACTCTGCCGAAACGACCCCGAACTGTGTTGCTTTTCTTATGTGCGTCGCTTCGTTGATCTTGGTTTGATTTTCTCGGACCGATAATGGCCCAGCCCATATATGAAGGATATCAATGAAATTAAGTATCTCTTAAGCGACATTTGGACTCTCTTAATAAATGTTCAATGATACTACAGAACATGGATGATCGGATGGCAATGCTGAGATTGTGGCAGTTGGTCGATCAGTCCGTCGACAGCAAAATATATTCCCCTGCTCTCTGCTCTCATCAGCCGGTAAAAAAACGATGGCGTTACGTCCCCCTGCGGTTTTGGGCGTTGGGCGCAGAGATGTTAAAATTCATGAGGTCTTTTTTTTTTTTTTTTTTTTTACCACTTCAAATAGTGCACAAGGGCCAATCCTTGCCCTTTATTCCCGTCCCCCTCCAACCCCTCAATCAGTCCCAGGCAACAATTATTGTTTGAGACCATCAAACTCGGATCGTCTGGCCGGGAATCGTACCCGGGACCTCCCGATCATAGAGCTGGCGCTACAACCATTACACCATACTGCCGTGCAAAGGAAAAACGCCGTATGAACCTTCAGGCGTTGCCACATTTCCTTTGAAAAACACGAATTTCCTGGTAAACTCATGAATATTTTCCCTCCACTTTTTCAGACAATTTCGTTCGTAATTCCACCGAAAAGTCCTGAAAATTTCAAGGGAAAATATTCATAAATTTCCTCAAAAATTAACATTGTATCGAAGGAAATTTGGCAACCCTTGAATGTTCATACGGCGTTTTTCCTTAGCACGGCAGCTTAGGAGGCCGACTATTTCGAAATTTCATTCAAAATTCATTACTTAGAGAATACTAATTCGAGGAAGGGGATCATACAAAACGTTAGGTTTTTTTTCGTCTTCTTTTTTGAGTAGTGCAGTATGTTACACAGGTGGGTTATGGGTGATTTCACGATAATAGGAATAGTCGTGTCGCCGTGGGTTATGAACGACATAGGGCAAAACGATTGAAAACCAAATTAATTAATCAATAGGAATGATGTCCCTGAACCTATCCATGCTAAAAAATATGATGAATTATTATTATATTTAATAATATGAGACTTTAAAGGCCGAAAATGTCCGGTCGGTTACGCGTCGCCAACCCCGATTTTGAAGCAAAAGAGCAATTTGCGGTAACATATCAGTACTGATCATGAACTCTTTGGCAATATTTGCTGAAAAGAGACTCTAGTGTTCAAGAAAATTGCCAGTTTGAACTGAAATGTTTATTATTGAGCGAGAAAAGTCATAAGACAGAGGTGTCGCCACATTTGGCAACAAATTTTTGCAGTTGTATTAAGTGCAGTGTTTATCTCGCCAGATGGAGTCAGGAGTTTCAAAACTGCCATCAAATTGTTCGCTGAAGTCTTCTTGACAAAACCATTACTGATAAGTCAGTTTTTTTTACAATGAAAACTTAAATTATTATGAAAACCAGTGATTTTTACGTGTGTAGTACTAATTCCTCACTACGCGAAAACCTCAATTTAATAGTATTAAACTAAAAGGAAGTCTCCAAAGTTTAGAAAACTTTTAAGGCAGCATTAATTCCACGTCATAACTCAAGAATTGCTAAGTTTCATCTTTTGTATCATCTTTAATCTCACATTTTTGAGTGTCGGTTACGCTGTGTCTGTTACGTAACCGACACAATTTGGCAGGGCCGCCATGTTTGCGTGGACCTCCAGCAGTCCCGCGGAAAGCGCTGATACCTGATTCAATGGCTTGTTTATCAATCACTTTAACTTTGCACTGAATTAAAATAGAGCGTGCCAAAGCTGAAAAAAGGAAGTTTAATACCTTTAGAATGAGGTAATGAAATCCTGTTAAAATTGGTGCACTTTTATTTCTCAGGTATTTCACATTTTAACTATTCCTGTTATCGTGAAATCACCCTTATGAAGATGAGGGAGAAAGAAAAAAATCTGAATTTCAGAATTACGTATTTTATAGCTCTCCTAAGCACCCACCCACCCACACACACTTTTTTTGAGGCGAACGTGCGGCGTTCGTCTTAGAAATTCACATGAAGTATCAAATGGACCGCGTTAAACAGAAAGGAACCAAGCCACATCAGCTATTGCCAAATTTAATTGGGCAATTTAATTTTTTATATGAAAACGGTTGTGTGGATTTTCGTGCAAATTTCAGTGAAAATTCTCCATGGTACGAAGCAAATTCCTTAAAATTTTCAAGGAAACCCGAACAAATGTTCTCTCGTAAAAACTTTAATTGCCCAGTTAAACTTGGCAATAGCTGATGTGGCTTGGTTCCTTTCTGTTAAACTCGGTCCAAATTTGGCATGCGGCACGGAAGAAAATGAAATTGCTGATTCAACAATTTTGTGGTTAAAAGAAGTGTTCGACGTGTTTCATTGTAAATTTTACAATTAAAAAATGCTAATGCAACCACCCCCGTAGCTCAATTAGCTTTCCATTATTGAAAAAGGATATTATTGGGGGGCATAAGTGCAGTTTTTGCTATTTCGAGAAATGCGTGTTTAAAGTTTCGAAATTACATGGATCCATATGGCGGAGAGAAAGCTCAAACTGACTCTTTCATGCTTTAAAATTGGAAATTTGGAACGAGTTTTCCACAGAATATGCATTAAGACTAGTTTTACTTAATATCATTAATATCTTAATTTTTTCAAAAACTGCATTTATGCGCCTTGTCCTCCAAACCCCTCATTTGGAACAAGTCGGACAGTTTGTAGGTAAGTACAAAACTGTTAAATCAGCAATTTAATTTTTTCGGTGGATATTCACATGCATTTTAACTCACTTTTTACGGGTTGGTTCCGCAGCCTGTAACAAATCACGCCGACGATTTGCAAGTTCAACTAACAATGTTTTTTTTCCAACGAAGTTCATCTCATAAAAAATTCAAAATTTAATTTTAATTTTTTTGGTTGGTTCAGAAGCAGCCTCATTCATTCGCATAAGTTAGCATAAATTTCATAAGTTTTACGTGAAATTGCCACAATATCTCCCTTGAAATTTTTCGTCACTCTGCGGAGCTCTTGATATGATACCTAATTTATTAACCAACTATTCCTATTTTTTTTTTTCAAATTTTTCGCGAATCGCTGATTTTTTTCCGTAAGGAAGAAATCAAATTTCAAAAAAAGCTCTAATCAGGCTGCAATGATGGTATAGTTCTTAGGGCTTCTATAGGGGAGAGTTTACCTCTAACTACTCTTACTCTATGCTGCTATCTATATATATTCTACACAGATTAGTCCAGATCGCTAACGTCCAATCTAGCCAATGCTTCGAAAGCGTGAGTAATTTTGCTACAGGTTAGGCAACTTTAGAAAATTGATGGCCCTACCTGTAGTGAAAGAACTTGACCGGGGCGAGAGAAATTTCCTCTTGAATCTGATTATAAAGCTTTAATAAAGTATAAATAGTAATATGTAATAATGGTTTTTGATCAAATAAGATTTTATCAAGTACTGTTATGCTAAGTATTCTGATTCAATACTCTTACAACAGTTGGTAGCAAATTAACTGCTCTCATGGGGGCCTGGCGGGAATTCAAAACTAGGAACCAAAAGTCTCATTTTGCTAGGATTTTTCTTTAACTTTCGGTTTCTAAGGCTTTAAACTTCAAAAATATGATATATAATAATCTGGCGGTGAAGATCGATTCATCCAGAATAGATGAGAGATAGACATGCCAAATTAAGGGGGAAAGTGCTGCATCTTTTAATCTGGAAATATTAAACCACATAAATTCTACTGAGAAACTAATTCTTGAATTCTTCGGAACGTTTCATCTCACAAAAATCTGTAAAAGAGGTATTCTCCCGCCGAAAATCTGCTGAAAATAGCCAAAATTTCAGTATTGGTTCCTAGTTTTAAATGCCCATGGATTTTCCCGCCAAATGGCTTTCACAAAACTTCTCGCGCTCTTCCGCCGATGTTAGCGATCTGGACTAATTATCTGTGATATTCTATTATCTCTTTGTAAAAGAAGAAAGTGAGGTTATGTTTATATTAACTGATGAGTACTCACCGTAAGTAAATATCAGAGACAAGAGACCCTCCACTGGCCTCCTAACGACAGGTGGAAGATTTTACTTTCGGGGATTCAACAGTTCCTTATGGACAATTATTAGGGAGCAACAGTCATCACCTCAATTTCGGCTGTTGACCTACCTACATGGTCGATGATGAGCTTCGGGTGACGTCATGAGCCAAACAAGTCTCGCAAACTTCGGCCATTTTCGACTTGTTTGCAAAACGAAACTGCCAACACGTTGTTAAACATCAACCATGTAGGTAAGTCAACAGTAGAATGCTGAAGTCCCGAAAGTAAAAGCTTCCACAATGGCCAAGATACTAGTGGAGGGTCTCTTGTCTCTGGTAAATATATGTACTTGGTGAATTACGTCTTTTACTAATCCCTTGTCGACTATCCTCTGGGTTACGTGTGACTTTTCCACCTCTGTTACCCTGCGCGGGTCTTGAGGACTCTTGAAGACCCACTCTTCTTGAAAACTTTACTTTACAACTCTTAAATCAAGATCTATGCGGGGTATATATTTCAGAGTCAAATACTGATTAACTGCCACATCATACAATTTCACGGTTAACAATCTTTTTTAGTTTCGAAATTTTCATGTAAGTCACTGGAACATCTGAAAGAATTCTAAAAAAGGTAGATCATTGGCTGAAAGTGCAGAATTGGTTCTCTTTGACAGAAAACTTGCGCTCTAAAATGTGCTGATAGGTGGAAGGCTGGTACATGACTTACTTTAAGCCAGAATTGACAAACCTTCATGCAAATGTACTTCTCCTTCGATGCTTGGACGGACTATCGACGTGCTTTTCCACAACATTGTCGAACATTAATTAATGGAGCCCATTAATTTTTTAAACAACAAGAGTTGTGGAAGAGCATGGTGACATCCTGGATGAACTAGCTTGGAGAGAATAAACTGGATTGTTTTAATTGTTTCATAGCCGCAAGAGAGATGCTGTGTTCTTCAGCTGCAAAATATTATTTTGCGTACACTGAAGTAGAGAAATTCCAACTGAAGAGAACTTAGGTATGATTAGACTTTCCACAGGGGGCAGACTTAGCAAGCAATCTGCATAGCTAGGGAACACGGCAGCCTTGTGATTTCGGAGCGGAGACGCCAAAACATAAAATTTAGAAAAAGAATAACAACTGAAGTAGGTAACCATTTTTATTCTTCATCTGCCTTCTTAAGGGTGCGGTTGTGTAGTAGAGGAAACAAACTGATGACAATTATTGCATCAATACGATAAGCGCTAGTTAAAAGCAAGCAATGCGGTTACACTTTTTCACGAATCTAATCACATCACCAGTACTAAATTACAAGTCTCCCGATCCACGAGTACTAGGGGAAAAGTCTATGTCGAGATACTAATTGATAATTTCACTTAATGGATTCTAACCTCCTCTAACTCTTAATTCACGCTCATGATCATGTTTCGAGAGTTATCAGCGATTATCAGCTGATTGTCTCACAATCTCACACTGACTATCGACAGTCAAGGATCGACAGTGGTAGAAAGTCAGAAACACCTATAAAGAAATCTCATGCTTACTTTTTGGTTTGGCAACATCGTAAAATTCGAGACAGCCTTACATCTCGAAACATCGACCGATCGATTTGGGCACATTGCCAAAGTTTCGATCTCTCGCTCGACCATGTTGGATTTTTGGAGGTAATGCCGTTGTAGGTAATGTCCTGCCCCCATTATTTTCTGGTGCAGCGCCGGAAAAAAACAGTTTTGACACGATCGGCGAGCAGGAATCGATATATCGAAAATTCTGCGCGCGGAACAGATTTGGAGCGCCGCGCCGGAAAAAATAGTTTTGACACAAACGGCGAGCAGGAATCGATATATCGAAAATTCCGCGTGCGGAACAGATTTGAAGCGGCGCGCCGACAAAAATAGTTTTGACACAAACGGCGCAAAAATATCGAAAACCGGCGCGGAATCCGGAAATTCAGAGATTTTCATCGAAAACGGGTTTTTTCTTTCCGCGCGCCGAAAAAAAATTCCGCGCGCCGGAAAAATATTCCGCGCGCCAGAAAAAATTCCGCGCGCGCAAGAAAAGGGTTTTGACACTCGTTCCATACAATCCTGGATTCCATCTGACACTAAACACCTTCACTAGAAAATAACGTCCTACGTTTAGCTAAATAAGGATAAATAAGCCACATATAACTGAAGGAATCACGTAAAAGTGCTTAAGCAAAGACATAAAGACGGAGGGCTAAAAGCAAAAAATGAAGCTTCTTTTCAACCACCTCTACTATTGGCTAGAGGATTGGCGGCGAAATCGGGACAAGTTTGAATTCAAATGTAGGGCGGGAACTGAATAAAATAATTGCGGAAACAAAGTATTCTAGGTTGATTTTTGCCCAAATTCACTTACCCACGCATATTTCTTTAACTTTAGGTTAGCTTTGGTCCGTCGTCGACCGATTAATTTCATTTTGGAGTAACGGTCATCTAGAACTGTAACGACCTGTTTGAACCTGCAGAACCACCATGAGCAGAAGAAAAACTAACTTTATCGGAGATTACTGCCTATTACCAAGCAAGAGTAGGTGTAATATAATAGGACGCAGTCCCAACTTTCTTAATATATTCGTTTTAGGCATTTAAAATACGTTTCGAAGAAGAAATATGGAAAAATTAAGAGGACAAGTTCAAATCAAATTTCCGTTTGCCGTCATGGATTCTCGCGCTCATTTACACGCTCACACAAGCACCCAGCGCCAAACCAGGCTTCACTTTTTCCCCGTGCTTTTAGATACGAGCACTCCGTCTTTATGTCTTTGTGCTTAAGCAACAATTAAAGTAAAATTATGATTGTTGTAGGTTAGAGTCCCTTTATACCCAGAGTTACGACAACTCACTTTTGGTTGGGCCAGGGTTGGGCTGAAAGTGGCCTAAAAAAAATCCAATTCTGATTGGTTCTCGCTCATGGAGGCCGAAACGAGTGCACCAAGATGGCGGTACCTCGAATGTGAACAAGAATAATGAAAATATCACCTAATTGTGGTTTATCAAGAGTAAATTGTCATTTCCATCGGTCCAAAATGAAAAGAGAATAAGAAATTATTCACAAACCAATCTCATTTTCTTTTTAATTGATCAATTTGTTGATGTTGTTGTTTTTGTATGACAGACATCGCAGGATTCCTGATCCTTATCCCTCAATATCGTTCGTTTGGGTGCACTCGTTTCGGCCTCCATGGCCAGCCAAGGCCGGCTGCCAGTCAGCTGATAATCGAGTTGTCTTAACTCTGGGTATAAAGGGACTCTAGAATGTGGAAGTCATCGGCCCGATGCCTGAATTTTGCGCGTGACGCGCAAAATTCAGCAACGATTCTCAGCAACCATCGGACCAATTTTGAATTTGTCTGAACTATTCGAGTAGATTTAATACACATCTGGATGAAAATAACTCGAATTTGCTAAATTTCAGCCGTTGGGCGATGACTGTTGACTTCCACATTCAGGTGCTAAATTCAGCGTCTGATTGCGGCATGAGGGAGTATGGCCACTGGCATAGAGAAAAAAAAGGAGGTGTTTGCATCTTGAGGATTTGTACCCACCTACGTCATCAATGTAAACAAGACGCTCGTTGAGGGTTATGTTGACGCTGTAAAAACGGACCATAATGTCCGATTTTTTTACTTAAATCAACTCTTTATTTAATTTCAAGCACTTTTTATAGAATGACTTTTTCCCTTAAATTACACCATTTCCAAGAAAATCGACAGGATAAAAACGTCGCTGTACCCAATGACGTCATCAAAGCTATAGATACTCTATGAAAAATTCCAAGATGCCCGAAATGCAAACACCTCCTTTTTTTTCTCTATGGGCCACTGGGCCCCATAGAGAGGCTTAGGACCCCAAAATGGCGGTGCTTTGTTTTGGTTTTTGTGGATGGGAGGGGGATCATTGCCAACTTTTGACGGTTATCACCAACCGCACTTGCTGCCAACCTTACTACATCTAAGATAATTTTTTTCAAAAATTGCACACGATTAGCCTTAAAAATATGTAAAGATGTCGCAATAGTGCATTTGAGTAAATTTCTCGTTACGATAAGCAAAGGAAACTACATTTTGAGTCATTTTGCTTTACATTAATTTATAGCGTCCGCCATTTTTGGGTCGTAAGGGCTCCATTCAGCCTAAGATGGCTGAGCCAATCAGGGGTGGTAACACCAGTGCAGTGGCCATACTCTCTCAATATAGGTCCTCTACCTCTCTACCTAAAACCACAGTGCACGGAAGTTTGGTCTTGGATATCATCCGTGGATTTCATGGATCTGCAAACTGTACGAATCTGTTGACAACATTGTAGTTCGGAATTCCACATGTTTCCCCGAGCTAAACTCGGAAACGTAGCGGCGGGTCGTCGACTATTGACGGAAATGCCGCGTGACCTTCAGATATTGACAAGTTTATTGATCGTGTAACTACGGTGTAGAGAAGATAAGACATTTGTTGTCATCAGTCTCCGTCGTCCGTCACAGTCACCTATAATCAATTGCCATATTTTTCCTCTTCAAATTTCAACCGATGTGTAGCGGCATTACACCCGCCTATCGACATGTTCATAGTCCTTTCAACTGGATAGTTGTCAGAACTGAAAACGCCGATGTTAAACGCAAGTACTCACCTGGCTACACGATTCCTCCTTAGAAGCCGTGGTTCCAGGCTCAGCTACTCAACCGAATCGATCCGCGAACATATTATGAAAGTGACATGGTTACAGTTTCATCCGTGACATTTACATCTTCAGATTTTGTGTTAACACTACATACCTATTTCATTTGCTTTGAGGTATGACTCTTTGTACTGCATGTTTCACCAGCTTATCTACAATACCTCTATCACCGAGGTGCTCCTACATTAGTGCTCAATCAGCTGGAGCAGTCACTTTTCTAACTATGTGAACCCCATGTTATTAGCAACTTTTTCAGACCCATTGCCTCAGTATTATTGCCGATAATAGGTTGGCTTCTGTCCCAGTTACAGAGGATTTTCTCCTTTACAAACTCCATCCAGGCACTGAATATAGTGTGTACTGTTCTGTATCACTCAGTCCTATTAACTCTCCAAGAATGCACAGCTCCAGAATCCAGAAAATTAGTCCTGTTAATTTAAAATATGTCCATTTTCATCTGGTCCACGATGATAACACCCATGACTGTAAGGCCGTGTTTATACAGCATTTGACTCTTGATCGCGACGCGATTGCGCTCATTTGATCCGAGACTGCGACTTGACGGGGATTTGATGCGTGTGTTTATACAGGGTTAAACTCCCTCGCGACTCAATTTTAATTTATCAACAATACTGTTGGGTCATGGTGGCAGTGCATCATGTCTTCATCCGACGAAGAAGACGTGCTTTTGTTATGGGCGGTGAATAAGCATCGTCGTTTTCGTCGTTATAGTGAACACCCTTTCAATACAGAAAATATTAAAAAAAGTCAGTATTTAAGTTTTTTGTTAGCATAAAATGCATTCCGTGGGTTCCAGAGGCATGGCCGAGCCTCCACCAGTTCCATAAGCTTCAGGGCTTCCTCTTCAGAAGTCATTATATTAGCCAACCTCTAAAAATCTTTTTTATTTTATTAATAAACCACCTTTTTTAAAAAAGATGAAATAGTTTTCGTCCGTTCACTGCACCAATCAAGACAAGACTGATCAAGAGTTGAGTCGGAGTCTAGAGCACAGAGTCTCGTCACAGACCGCGACGCGACTGAGATTTGATCGTCAAATCTCAATCGCGTCCGAGTCGCGACATGTATAAACATTCTCATTCAACTCCATGTGTTGTGCCGAGTCACAGTCTAGTCGCAATCGCGTCACGATCAAGAGTTTAATGCTGTATAAACACGGCCTATGTTGGTATCAAATATTTTTCCCTTCCTCAGGGAAGAAACATTATGGCCAACTAGAGGGCACATTTTTTGATAAGCATTTAAACTTACTCTTGCCTCCAAAAGATTTCCACAGTTGCTGCTAAACCTGACCCCTACATTATTTTGTCTATGATGTGGAACTGAAGTATGATGAAGTGAAGAGTTATGTTTGGAGGAGTGGAGAGGCCAAACTTTAAAACAGATGGAGATGTGCGAGGGACTTTTTGAAGCGTGGAAGGAGTGACGACTCATAGGCTGAAATTTGTGGGAGGGGGAGATACAGTGTAGAATAAGCGGAAATGAATCATGGGAATTTTCTTCCTGACGGAGGATTGGGCTGCCTTCGGGAAAATTTTGAAAATCAGGATCCCCAAGTAGCGATTTGTTGTTATTTTCATGGTAAAGTAACACCCCTCTCTTTCTTTACTTATGACTTTCCAAGGGATGATATTGCGTTCTCATCCATTCCAGATTCTGCTGTCCAAATGGGATGTTTAAGTGTTTGGACCCTCTATTTACAAAGCAGCTAACTCTTTAAATCACCACTCTAGGGTTTAGGATAGAGTTTTTTCACCAAGTCCTGTTATTTTAATAAAAATAAAAATGATTTTTAGACTTTAAGTAATATGAAAGAATTCTTCAAAACCTTTGAAGGGGGGGGGGGTGGCCCTTGCCCCACACATGCTAACCCTGCTTGTTAGTGTGAAGATAATGTCAAGACAGAGATAACAGTCCTCTCCAAAGCCATCCTTACTGCCATTTTTGATATGCTGAGGGGTAAGCCCTCTGGCTGCTACATGGCCCACTCCTTCCCAGGCACTTTATAGGTCCGAAAAGAAAAAAGTACTTAAACGGTTTCACTAACCTGATTTCCTCCTTTTTTTGTTGCAGGTATCCATGGAGAAATATTTCCTTTGGCATCATATTTTTCAATTAAAATGTAAGTAACTTTTAGAAGCTTTTTACACTACAAACCTGTTGCAAAACTTCTTGCTTTTGAATCTTTTACATTCTGAGTGCCACTAGGATACATGTTCCACCAGCCTTGAGTGCTTTAACGAAGACAAAGACATTGAAAAAATTAAGCAATAAATTAAATAAATGCTGGTTTTATGAACTTTGAGCACCTACCTCCAGGGGTTTTTTTCTGAATAATACCAAGTTTTTCATAAGATGCGTCAGCTTTTCATGAAGAAAGTATGGATGGTTTAAACATGAAAATCAGAGTATGTTGCAATTTAATTAAGTTATAGACTTTTAAAAGCTAGTCAAGGTGATTTCAGAGTATCAAGTCCCATGGGTCAATACTACTTCGATACATAACTAATTATGAGTTTCACTCTGGTTATTATAAACCAAGATCAACAGGAGGTGGATTCATGCCTTTTGAGTACAGTAAAAGCTCGTTAAGACGAAAAATGAAAGGACCGAAAAAAATTTTGTCATAAGCGGCTTTTCGTCTTAACCGTTCTTCGCTTGAGACAAAATTTTTCGGCATAAGCGGCATATGTGGACACAAGTGGTGTGCGCACAATTGAAGATTTAGTTGCAAGTCATCTTAGTGTGAACACTGAAAGTGAGGATGAAAACAGTGCCTGTGAAGAAAATGATGTCCAACCAATGTGTGTCGCGGAGGCTCAAAAATCACTGGACAAACTTAGGACTTTCTTCAGTCAAAATGACGTGGACAATACAGTTTTCAACAGCCTCCAAGATTTGGAAGCAGTTTTAATATCCGGACAGCTTTCAAAATTTACACAAACTTAAATTAAAGATTACTTTAAGTGAATGACTTTTTGAAAGATCGACTTTTGGACTTAATTATCAGTTTTAAATTTTTAAATTTTATACAATACAAAATCCAAATTTTGAATTTTTTAATATACGCAAATCGGTTTATCGCCAACTGTTGATTGCATCTCAGTCATCCAGCAAAACAGAGGATACCCTCGATCCACTCCCAACCTACTCTTTTTATGTCAAGATACGTGAAACTAAGTCTATTTTCCTAAGAATTGGCTCTTTTTTGTCGTTTTTACCCAATTTCAGGGGGAAATATTGGAAATTTTTCTTTGTTTTAACTGGCTTTGGTTACGGGTCAAAATTTCGAAATTTCCTCTTATCTGTATTTTTTTTTACATTGACTCTTATGGAAGTGTCAAGGGACGGAAAAAAATTTTGTCTTAAGCGGATTTTCATTTTCACTGTATTTTTTCTTAACGAGCTTTTACTGTGTAATAATCAATTTTAAAATGAATTACCTACCTTGCAGTGTCAGAAATTAAATTTTTTAAAGTGTAAAGTAGCTCAGTAATTTTTATGTCGTTATTACAGATGGCCCTTTCAGTTTATTTATTCAACTTGAGCAATGAAAAATTGTCTCTACTCAGGCGATAACTATTTTCCAACGGAACGAACAAACCTAACCAACTCAATGAAACAAGGTTCGCTAATTTCATGTGGGTTTAACTTAGTGAGTGATGTGCACCATTTGGAGCAAACAAATGAGGAGCTGCAAAAAATTTCCCTTTCACGCAGAAAAAGTGTATTCATCTGTGGTTTTAACACAATTTTTACTGTTTATGTGTTATTTTCTTGTCTTGGAAGGATAGGAGTTGACATGTACACAATGCAGATGCGTACTTTCTCACCATGACTAGCTTGACTTTGCAACTGGACAACGAGCAGATTACCAAATTATTTCCCAAGTGTAAACCTCGTCAAAGGAACTGCATTTCAACAGATGTCAATTTAAATAACGTACAGTTTCGTAATTTCTGTGGTGATGACCTATGCTTCCCAGTTTTGAAAATGGACTCAGATCTGTGGCAGAAAAGGTATGCTGAAGAGTGTGAATTTTCTAAAAGTTTCTCTTAGGAAGGCTTAATAGGCTATAAATCGTGATTTTATGTCATTTTTTGTGTACTTTCATACTAAAACTTTCATTAAGACATTTAACATCCATTGGTGGCCGTAGAATTTTTTGGAAATTTTCTCTCAACGCAGGGCTTAAAAATGTATGGGAATAAATCAAGAAAAAAACAAGTTTTTCAATTTGTTAAGTTTATTGATATTTTTACAACATAATAAGGCTACTTGTTGGTTTGATTCCATCACTATTAATCGTATCAGAAAGCCTGTGCATGACTTTGCAATTGTTGTATTTTGTCTGTAATAGAGTCAACTGTGGCGCTAATATGGGAGGAGATGAAGGAGGGGAGGCTGAAGAGGAAGAGTGCAATAGCCCGAATGAATCATCTTTAGGCGGTGACAGTAATGATGAAGATGATGATGAAGACAGTGGACGTATTGTTCTCACTCTGAAAAATAGACCTAGCAAAACAAATACATATAAATTGCGTGATTCTAGGTAAGTGGAATTAATCAGCTGTTAACATAAGAATGCTTTCACTACTTATACCCTCTACTGTGAGTGTTGGTGTGCAGCCAAATGAGGCATGGTTCGTAACAGAGGGATGCCCTCACCACCTATACCCTCTACCTTGAGCGTTTGTGTGCAGCCAAATGAGGCATGGTTCAAGTTGCGGCAAAGTATGATATTTTTGAGGAGTAACAAGAGTGGTAGAATAGAGCTGGATCCACGCTATTCTGCGGAGAAATCAAGGCCCAAAATTTTTCAAGTTGAGTCCAAAAATTCAACTCTAATGAGTATCAGTGTAAGACTGAAAGAAGGGGGGAGGGGGGGGGGGGGGCGCGGCTCAGCTCTTAAAACCTTATAACCAATCACATGGCTGGGTTCTAATTGAACTTATTTTGTCCCCGAAGACAATAGATTAAAAATCAACAATCCAACTGCCACAGACGATCCTAAAATGCCTCAACCACAACTTCATTGCTCTGGAAAGATCCTGCGATTTCTCTTTAGGATTTCATGTAATTGTATTTAATTTATTTGGGGCTTGACAGTTCTGTAAATACAATTTGGAAGATGTTCACTACAAAAAAGATATTTTCTTTAATAAAATTAGTAGCAATAAAGCATCTTATGATGGCAGTACATGCAAGGTATTGATATTCCTCAGTCCCAAACCACCATTAATCGTTTCATCACCACTTTTTTTCTTGTAGAATCATTCAAATAGCTGGTGGTAGAGAGGTTTTCAGTCAAAGCCGCAGTAAGTCTAGACGCAAATCATCAATGATTGATCATTCCTCCAACAATAAGTCATCAGTAGCATCTTCATCGTCATCTTCTGGAGCAGGCACCAGCGTCTGGGAGTTGAGATCCCGATACAGTAATCTGAGCAACTCAGGAAAGACGTATAAGTTCCCAGAACAGGAAGTAACTGAAACTGTATTTTCCTCAGAGATACACTCAGTATTTCACCCAAAGCCTCAGCAAATTCTTTCGAGTCAAGGTGAGTTTTTTTTCAAAAGTTTTCTCCCAAAAAACTACTTATTTTTAGCCTGATCTTTGTTCCTGTATAATTTTAAGATTTTGATCCCTCCTATTTTAGTGTTTAGAAGACTAAAAAATAATGTGATTGCTGTAATAATACAGCAACGGAGTTCATTAAATAATATACTTTAGCATTGTTGCAAAGATCGATTACTGTGCAGTTCCATTGAAACGATGAAATACGTTTTACGAAGGATTGTTAAGTTTTATCTCAGGGAGTTTTTTTTTTTTTTTTTTTTTTTTGTGATGAGGGGAAAAATTCGCTACAGTGCCCCCATCATGAGGGTCACCAAGACGCCCCTCATGAAAGGGGCCCACCGAATACTGGGACGGCAACGACCATCAGCTGGTGAAGAGCTGCCGAAGCGATCCCTAACCGACCCGACCGCTGTGAGATGGGAAAACCCGGTTATGTGGGGGTAGAGCACGTCGCTGTGTTCTGTACCCACTAAACGACCCCTCCAGGCCACACGCCGTGCAAGTGTGGCCCATCGGACGCTCTATCCTCCCGTCGGACGTCCCTAAGGCACTCTTCGAACGGCAGTCCCCGACCCCGTCATTTACCCCCGGCCAGAGACCCGAGGGTTTTTGACCCACTAGAGGCATCCGTTATCCATTATCCATCTCATTGTCTATCTTTGCGTTTGCTTGACGTAACACGCGCCGCGAGCCGCTCAAGCGCTAGCCAATTTCCTTTGTTCTCCAGTAGCACACCCATTAGCTCTTCTGGAGACGGGATGGGACCAATTACCCCTTCAAGTTCCCAACTTTCCGCAACCCATCTGCCACAGTTGTACATCGCGTGTTCAGCCGAATCACGTTGGCTACATTGAGTGCATTGATCAGAATCTTTGATCTCAAAGCGATGTAGATAAGCCGCAAAAGAGCCATGGCCAGTCAGCAACTGAGTTGTCGCGAAGTTTACTTCTGCAAACTCACTCCTCATCCACAAATCAAGATCCGGGATCAGTTTTCGAGTCCATTCAGCTTTCCCCGTGTTCGAGTACCATCTATCTTTCCAGGCATCATACATTAGGGTGCGGCTTATTTTCGTCATGTCGGAAAATCGACGAGGTCCGGGTGGCAATCGATGATATCTATGAAAATAATAGGCTGTATTAAATTTGAGCCAATTTGAAGCTTTTTTAGCTGATGCTCAAAGGGATCAAAACTAAGGGGCAAAATTACATTGGTTTAAATGGGCGGAAAAACGCCTGATCTGCGAAAATGCGTTTCTTGGATCTAAAATACGCTTAAATGAAGGAAACCTGGACCAGCTTTTAGAGAGGCATCTAGGAGCCCATTCGAAACGAGAAAATCACACTTTTACCCATGAGTGGGGATAGGGTGGTCACGGCGTAGCCGCTTTTGAGGTGCCGCGCCCGCAGCTAAAAGATCGCTTTTGAGACTTTCTGATCGAACTCAAAATAAGTGTTCCCAAGTTAAAGAGGCAAATGTATCTCACAACTTGATGAGAAATAATGTATAGTAGTTGTTTTAGCCCTTGAAAACTATACTTGGCCCTTTACAATGTTGCCACCCATACTATTTCTCGAGTCTGGAACGAAATTTGTGTATATATTTTATCTTGCAATCGAGTGATCCCCCCTACCCTCATCCATGGGTCGAAAATGTGATTTTCTCGTTTCGAATGGGCTCCTAGATGCCTCTCTAAGAGCTGGTCAGGTTTTCTTCATTTAAGCGCATTTTAGATCCAAAAAACGCATTTTCGCAGATCAGGCGTTTTTCCGCCCATTTAAACCAATGTAATTTTGCCCCTTGGTTTTGATCTCTTTGAGCACCAGCTAAAAAAGCTTCAAATTGGCTCAAATTTAATACAGCCTATTATTTTCATAGATTGCATCGATTGCCACCCAGACCTCGTCGATTTTCCGACATGACGAAAATAATCCGCACCCTAATCATACATCATTTCTTCAGCCATCTTCGGATCTTGCGTGTCAAATCTGGTCTTATGTTCTAGTAGAAGTAAATCCAAGGGAGGGATTTTCGCCAGCATGTCTAGCGTCTCAGGGAGCATTTGTACCCACTTTTTAGGAGGTGGGCAATTGAATCAATATGCCTTTGTCCACTTGTCTAACACAGTCCACATAGAGAGAGCTAATACGCAGGCCACCTATTGTTGTCATATCAGTGATACTGATATTATTACTTATCAAACAAGCCTAGTCTTAGCCTGTGTTAAATGGCTTTTGTAGTTAAAGAAAACGAGTAAAATGGTGATGAGGTGTATCCGCACCATTCACTTTACACCTTACAGAACAGGTTTAGAAGTGTGCTTATTCTTTTTAAGAGCAATGTATGTAGAATGTTTCCTTTAAAACTCCATAGAATTAAACCACTTCGGTAATAATGGTTGTGAAACTGAATCTCTAGCATCCAAGCAAAACCCTTAAATATAAATTTTGCAACCTTTTCGGAGCACCAACTTACGGCCATTAACACTGAGTGGTCGCCAGTTGTAGGGCCGTGCAGCCAATCTAAATTTTGGTAAAATTCAGGCTATCCAGATGACAATTGTAAGAAGTACAGCCAAAGCTGGTTGGTATGAGATGAATGTAGATGTCGAAGGCCAATAGTCAAAACTGTCATTTAGTAAAATGCCTAGGCAAATAGTCAAAAGACAATGAATAAGATTATTTTTCCATTAGCCTAGTCATTTTATCAAATGCCTAGGCATTTAATAAAGTGCCTAACACAGATTAGGCAAATAGAAAAACTATTTTTTCCGCAGGCAAATAGACAAATTTATGCAAAAACGAGAGGACCACGATCTACTCTCCGGACAGTGAGGACAATTTTATCGTGGACTTTCAATGCAGAGAAAAGTTTTTCACTATTTTTGGCCATTTTATCTACTTCCATTTGTTGTCTGTTAAAAGAAATGGCTTTAGTTTCTTGAGTGTTCTGTTCTGAGGCATACTTGCTGCATCTGAATACTGCTTCATCCGTGTTGCTTGCATCAACTTGCCCACAATTGGCATGAGAAAAATTTTAACAGGATGCTCATGGTTTTGTTTCATTTGATTTTTCACATGAAAGGTATGTTGACGAGATTGAGGTTCCAGGTGTCTCATCGGGGCAAGATTTTTTACACAGAAATCGGTACATAAATTTAATTTGACTATATGCCGAATAGAGCCCAGGCATTTTGTAGAATTCTCCGGCATTTTATTAAATGCCTACGCATTTGACAGAACGCCTAGGTATTTGACGTGTGAGGAGATGAGAAAGTTTCCTTAGGGATGTGCCTAACTGCTATTCTCTTATAACAGTTATCACCTTAAATGTTATTTAGAAATAACAGTTATCACCTTAAATGTTATTCAGAAATAACAGTTATGAATAACTGTTATTTTGGATAAAATTGCTCGAAAATTGTATCTTGTCCAAATCCGGTTCCGCCAAAAAATGGTATCATTTTTTGACCGAATCTGATTTTTCATGTTTTGCCAACAAAACTGATAAAAAAATTCCCATTAGTTATTATGTCAACACATTTTGTTATTTGTTTTAACTAACTGTAGATTTTTCATTAATTGGAGGAAAGAATTAACCAAAATATTTAATATTTAAAATTAACTGCTCTTGAGAAATAACAGTTATAATTGTTATCGGCGCATACCTAGTTTCCATGATCAGGATCGGTCATGATCGGAAATGACCGCTCAAGTTCGCTGGATGAGGATTGTAATGCCGAATCAGAGTGGCCAGGGAGTGACCACAAGCAGAGGAGAGAAGAGCATGGGAGAGGTTCAGAGTAGAGCGCGAGGAGTCGGTAGGATCAGTATCGTTTTGGCTGTTATTTGGTGCGTGGACGTGTGAACGTGCCACGCTCAAACCCGAGTCGCCTCATTCGATATCCAATCAATATCAAATGATTTTTCAAGTTAGATGCTGTTAGCTCATTTGAAAATCTCTTTCAAATTCATTAAAGTTCTACTCGTTTCAAAACGAGTATCTCTTCTTTGACGTCCCCCTTTTCCTTTTCCTGCTCCTGGATCTCGCGTTGGTGGCTTGATCGCTATTGTCACCTTCCTCGAGGTCCGTTTGCTCTCGCGTTGGAAGCTGATCCGAGGGACATATCCCTCACTATCGCCTCCTTCCCCAAGGGCCCCCCCTTTTTCTTTCAGGATATCTCTAAGGCGACTTCACGGACCATTATAGACGGAACGCCTAGGCATTTGACAGAACGCCTAGGCACACGATAAAATGCCTAGGCAAGTAGGCAAATAATGGATATTTAAGAATTTTTTGACTATTTGCTTAGGCGTTTTGCTAAATGCCGGTTTTGGCTATTGGCCTTTGACGTAGATATTTGTGCTGACCTTGGAATTGATTTAGAACAGGATTTCATCCAGGGTGGTAAAATTATATGAAAAATGGAATCGTGAAATTTCACGTGAAATATTTCATTCAATTTCAGAAATATGTATTGATATTGAAAAATATAACCTCTACGGCAGGTTTTCAAGTTTAAACACGAAATCACTTCACAAACACTCACGATTTGAATTTCCTAACAATTACTTGTTGTTCTTAATGTTCTTTGTACAAGCCTCTTCTATACTTGACTTGCTACTGACTTATTGTCTTTCGTCTGAGTACCTTAGTGCCTCAGTCTTTAGTCTTCACGTCACCTCACCCTTCAACATTGTTGTCATCTGTGAGATACTATTGAAATTTATATGTTTCCATGAACTATCGCCATCCATATATTCCCCTTTTTGATGTTTTGCGGCCTCTTAAAAGAGGTAAGGGGGGGGAAGGTGATAACTGTACCTGTAACCTTCTCTAAAAGTGTAGACTAGAATCACACCTAAGCCAATTTCAGCCAGAGGGAGTAGATTTTTCACTTTTTACTGAAGTTTTTCCTATCTCAAATTAAATTAGACACATTCCCACTCCCTTTACGGAAGATTTAGATTCTCTGTGTACTAAACTCTGGAGAAAAATGAATTTGGAACCCACAGCAAGGAACTAACTTTCCAAAAAATAGAAGAAGAAGAAAATAAAGAAAGAAACTGAGACATGAAGTTGGAGGAATACAATTCATCTGAAGGCTATGAGGAACTCAAAGTGAATCTAATTTCATATTAGAGTATAGATTCTTAAAAAATAATGTTTTATGGAATCATGATGAAGGAATAGTTCATTCAGTATGGGAAACAGTGGCTTAAAAACTCAAGAATCACCATAGAATCATTAGATCAATAACAAAAGCCATGTACAAATAAGGTAGAAAAGTGATTTAATTAATAAAAAAAAGAATACACAATGTAAACATTTTAATTTAAACAAATTTAGATCACTGAAAATTAGAACAGAAATTAGATACTGATAGTTGTTGCTAGCCCAAAATGACATAATCAATTTTGAGAGCCTCATTTAATGGTGTGACTTAAGTCAGCAAAAGTTGCAGCCACTATCAAATTTACAGATATCATATTGGATGTTAATATCAAGAAATTGCAACAATGCAAAACACTGCGATAAGGCCATTTTCGAATCATGGATCAAAGTATCGCTGTTCAAGGCCATCCACATAATTTTAGCCATCTACAACAAACCGAGAAGACAAGGGATGTAGAAATCAAATCTTGTCTCATGAATGATACTGATTAGGTAGTACTTACTTGCTCTCCAGGAGCCATTGTATCTTGATTCCAGTTATTGATGGGGAGTTTTGCCTGGCGCTAGTTAGAAGTCTGAGTTCCCTTGCCAATAACCACTTCATCGTCATCATCTGTCAAACTCGTTTGTCGTTTCTTACCACGAAGATCATGACCATTGGAAGGCGGAGGATCGAGATTTCTGAACAATTCATTGATACAAACTTTTTGCGTTTGCGGATTGGGTCTTTCCAGTTTTATAAGTGTAGAATCGGGTGTGTTGATGCATTCTTTCTTTAGGTACTTTTTCATTTGTGTTACGTTGAGACTTGCTCCCCACTTGCAGTATGGGCATTCGTGCTTCTTTTTCCTCTCCTTGGTTCTGACTGTTTTGAAAAATTGCCGTATTTTACCCTTAGGCGTCGCCATTATCATTGAAAACAGAAACTTAAAGTTGAATCACTTGAATATATACTTAAATATGGAACCAAGACTAATGACTGGATGCATTCATTTTATTACTTACATTCCAAGCACATGGTTTGATTTAGATTAAATTTGAATTTTGGAGGAATGAATTGAGGTTAGGTTTCAGATGTTGATGAGTAGGCGCTTGTTGGGTTGGTGCGTTGGTATTTCGTGTTCGTATAATGTTGCCAGTAATGCCAGCTATCCCTGGTTCTGAAATATTGAAATATTTAGTGGATTTTCCATGGAAGATGGAACAATTAATTCGTTCCAGAGAAAAAAAGAAAATTTCATAAATTTCCAAAATTTAACAAGCTCGTGAAATTTCATGAAATATTTCGCTCAAATTTCCAATCTTTCATTTGTTTCTTACATTTTAGGTATGCCACCCTGATTACATCCCTGAGATGTAAAAAAGCCTTAATATAAGAAAAGACTGCTCGGCCGTTCAAACCCAGAAATGCTGGGGCCTCCGGAATGGGGTGACGATGTTCATCTTTTAAAAAGAAGAAAGCTCTATGAGCTTGGAATCCAGGGCTTCAAAATTTTATAAAATGAAATAGAATGAAACTACAACAGTTACAATCAGTGCGTCTCCTTGTGCTCACAGCTGGTTGAAAGAATTTAGCCCCCAACGGCCGTTTTTTCCAATGTAATAATATAAAAAGATATTTTTAGTGAAGGATAATGGTATCTTCAACAAAGCTGGCTTCTTTGGCTCTTTCAAAGTATTAGTAATAAGTGAACATTACGAATGAACGTACGTACGAATGAACATTAAGATCTTGACTAGACATTGGAAAATTTCGCCGCCGCGATTCGCCGCGAAATTTTTAAAATGAGCTTAGAAATCTGAAAACTATGCAGAAGCACGCACCGATCATAACCCCCTGAAAACGAAAATATATAGCGAAATAACGCGAAATCGGTCAGTTTCCAGATTTATCGCGAAATCACGCGGAATCACCGCGAAGTCGGCGAAATCCGTACATTTTCGTGAAATTTACGTATGTATGCGTGTAAGACGAAATGCCGCGCTTTTTTCAAAATAAGAAATCACGGAGTTGTCTCTGAGCATTGATCGTCATTGGCTACCAGCTATCAACGTTCGCCAATGGCATCAAAATACTGTTGAAAGAAATGACGGCAACTGGGGTATTAACACAACATCAAATAATTTTAACATGTTATCATGTTTGATCGTGTTAAGTTGCATCAGCATCTCATTAAAATTTAATTGATGTCACCAAAAAAAAAAAAATAAAAAAAACGAATATATATTGATAGAAAGTGCTTTTAAAAAGTTAGCAACAGATATTTTTAATCGAGAATAAAGTGCTTCTTCTGTAAAATAGGATTAGAGAGAGAGGGAGGGAGGGAGAGAGAGAGGGGGAGAGAGGGAGAGAAAGAGGGGGAGAGAGAGAGAGAAAGAGAGGGGGAGAGAGAAAGGGGGAGACTGAGCGATGGCTCATTAAACAAAAGTAAAAGCTTTATTTTAAGCTGTCAAACGCAAAAAGCACCACACAAATAACGGCGAAATCAGCAAAAATAACAGCCAAATTCGGGAAAAATAACCGCGAAATCGGGGAAAAATCGAAGCGAAATTTCCTAATGTCTAGTCTAGACAAATGTTATACAGGGTGAGCGAAAAGTCCCCGACCCCCCCTCTAACTTTTGAACGAATTGAGCTAAGGAAATGAAACTTTGGGAATGTTCCTATCTCAAAGAGGACCATCTTTTGAGGGGGTCAAAATTTTGGTCCCCCCCTCAGGGGGGGACAGGGGCCCCCCAACTTTTTTTTTTCAAATAGCAACCCCTATCTTGTGATACCTCATTCGAAAGAGCATAAAAAACTAAGAATTTTGGCGCAAACCGCAGATCAATATCTCAATTTTTGACCGAGTTATGATAGGTCAAAGGTCAAATTTGACCTATTTTCAAAAAATCATAACTCCGGTTCAAATTATCGTAAAGAAAAAAATAAAACGGGAAAATTTACCAAATTGTGTTCGCTTTTACGTAAAAATTGCAGAAATCCCTTCGATTTAATTTTAAGGGGGGCTCGGACCCCCAAATACGTCAATTCAAAGGTCATTCAATTTTCCCGCGAAATAAGCCAATTTCCTCTGGATTTGCCTCCACATTATCTCAGTAAGGTCAAAATCAGTTCAACAATACGTTGGCAAGTCCCCAAATTACGGGAAAAGTAAAAAAAAAACGAAATTTAAACGGTCAAGTTTAATCACCTTAAATTTCGTTTTTTTAACTTTTCCCGAAATTTGGGGACTTGCCAACGTAATGTTGAACTGATTTTGACCTTACTGAGATAATGTGGAGGCAAATCCAGAGGAAAGTGGCTTATTTCGCGGGAAAATTGAATGACCTTTGAATTGACGTATTTGGGGGTCCGAGCCCCCCTTAAAATGAAATCGAAGTGATTTCTGCAATTTTTACGTAAAAGCGAACACAATTTGGTAAATTTTCCCGTTTTATTTTTTTCTTTACGATAATTTGAACCGGAGTTATGATTTTTTGAAAATAGGTCAAATTTGACCTTTGACCTATCATAACTCGGTCAAAAATTGAGATATTGATCTGCGGTTTGCGCCAAAATTCTTAGTTTTTTATGCTCTTTCGAATGAGGGATGCCTCATTCGAAAGAGCATCTTGTGATAACAAGATAGGGGTTGCTATTTGAAAAAAAAAGTTGGGGGCCCCTGTCCCCTCCTGAGGGGGGGACCAAAATTTTGACCCCCTCAAAAGATGGTCCTCTTTGAGATAGGAACATTCCCAAAGTTTCATTTCCTTAGCTCAATTCGTTCAAAAGTTAGAGGGGGGGTCGGGGACTTTTCGCTCACCCTGTATAGTTTTTATACTAAAGTCAGAAGTTAGTTTTTTAAAGACTGGATGTTTCAAAAAACAAAACAAAAATTGTGCAGACCTTTCAAGTACAAATGAAAAAAAGAAAGAAAAAAAAAACATGAGGCTTGAGTTAGCACATTTTCTCAAGTCAAAGAAGTTGTCTCTGTGTGATTGATCGAAATCAAATATGAATTCAATTCTTTAGGACGACAGAAATGGGAAACCTGCCTTTTTTTCAGGTGGCTCGGTTGTTTTCAATGACATTGATGATACTGATTTTTGTGCTCAGAGATCCACATGTCCGAATGATTTATCAAGTAACTTATCGCCTAGTCCAACCCCTCCTCCACCGCCACCTCTTCCTTCAGTTTCTCTTAGTGAAAAAACCAGCTCGTTTAAAGTAAGTCTTTTTTTCACTTTCGTCATTCATATCTCTCTTGTTTCCCCTATTTTCTTTCCTTTAGTGTTTGGACCTACTCACTTGTTCAATTGTAATTTTGTTAAATTTTTCAAGGTTTTCCACTGGTTACCGGCCAAAGACAGATTGTTATTAACAATGAAAATGGGTCTGAAAACATCTTTTCGAAGGACCTGGCACACTTTTTATTAGAATATGAGCCCTATTTGATTTCCAATTTTTTTTATTGCATTAAACTCATCAATGGATGCTGATCAAAAGTCACCATAGGGCTAGCTTTCTTCAAGCCACCTTTTTTGCTCAATCTGCGGTCGAAGTTTCGGTATTCTCTTGAATAGATGAAGGTAGCGTGGCACTTTAAAAAGGAAAAACCTAGCCAGTGAGAGGTGAGGGAAAAGAGTGGGAGAGAGAAAGAAACTGAGTTGGACAGTGAAACGAAAAGGCCCTCTGAATCCAAGATAAGACTGCCATGGTGTAGTGGCTTCTGATCACAATGCACCTAAATGCGCTGAGGTTTTCCTCATTTGTAGCAAGTGCTGACTTGCTCTTTATAGCCACGCTGCCTTCAATTATTCAAGGAATTACCAAAACCTCAACCGTAGATTATGTGAAAACGGTGCCCTGTAGAAAATTGGCACAATGATGACCTTTCAGTATCCATAGACGAATCTAATGCAATAAAAAAAAATTAGAAATGGGTGCACATTCTCATAAGAAGATTGCGGGTTCTTTTTTTTTTTTTTTTTTTGTAGTCATTCAATTCTTTGTTGATATGTATCTAAAAAGAAATTTTAGTAAATTTAAGAATATTAATGGAACACCATTGCAGGCCAAACCTAAGACCAAACCAAAAAATCTTGGGCGGTGTAAAAGTAATATCAGAAATCCATGAGCTTTACAAGGAATTTTTTGTGATACGCAAAAAGTTGAAAAGTAACCTCGAAAGTTGCACAATGCACATAAGTTTGATGAATCACATTTATACGTGCTATCATGCATCATGCAGTGCACAACAGATTCACTTCTCTTTTCTGTTTCTTTTAAGCTATTGGAGGGAAACAGATGTATTGTTTCTATGGCTTTTGCAAAAATTCCTTGAACTTTGGTGCATATATGCACTGCAATCTGCAATCCTCTGGTTTGTTTTTTTTCCCCCCCTCTCATTGTGTCTAATCAATCATCTTGTTATTTTTAATAACATAATACTTTTTTACAAATGAACATTTTTTTAATATATTTATTTTTTACCATTAATTCTTTACGTTGTTGTCGAGTTATCTTACCAGGCTTAAAGAAAGATTGCTTTTCTGTGGAAAGCACCTATCGTCAATGTTGATAATTGCCAAATATGGGCACTAGGATGTGATTTTCCTTTATATGAGAATCTTTAATACATCATAATTGTTTTTCAGGCCTCATCTCGTACTCCTACCAATGAACCACTATCACAACTTGAGTACCCTGAAATCTACACGCAAAGTAAAGGAAGCAGTGACACCGACTGTAGCAAAGTAGCAAGAATCATTGGTAACTTACCAATAGCTGAGTATGAAGGTTCTCCCAGGAGGTATGGTCTATATCAGAGGTCTAGTTCAGAAAAATCGAACAATTGCACTGGGATTTGTCAGCCTTTGCCCACTGCCAGATCTCTATTAGCATCACCATCCGCTTATTTACCTCGACCAGGCTTTCCTCAGGTAACATGAAATGTATCTTTTCTAAATGAACTAGCTCTTTAAATAGAGGTCTAGTTTGATTGGATCCTTTGTTTTTGCTAAACTTTCCTAATTCAGTCCTGAGTTCCTTTATTGTGGATGAGTTAAAGAAGTTAAGCTAGAATACCAGATTGAAGCTTGAACTATAAAGATCAAAGTGGAGTTGAAAACTTAGCTCCCAAAGAAAAATCGAAGTTTTACCCCAGAGTCTGGTCCTTGGTAATTCATAAGAGTTATAGATGAGAAATAAAGCCCCCAGTAAAAGCCCTAGAGAACACAATGAGTTTTTACCTTACCCACGAGCCGATTCAATTAGACCAGGGACAACAGGCAATTTCATTTCATCCATGAAGTGTATCTTGTGAATATAGAATATTCTGAAGCTTGAAGGGTGTTATTAATCTGTTTTGGAGAAACTTTGGGAAGCTTAAATTTGCAATAGAGGTAGAATAGTTTCATACTTGTGATTCTCGATAAAAAAAATGGAGAACTACCTACATACATGCATATGTTTCTTTCATCATCTTCTATGTACTTTTTAACTCAATGAAAGGAAATGAATAAATCAGACAGGAAATGCAAAACTAGCAATTTTTTACAAAATTACAATGAAGCGTAAGTACATAGAAAATGATGAAATAAGCATAAATGCATGCAATTCTCCACTTTTTCCGTTCAAAATCAAATGTATGAAATAATTGTACCTATTTTGTAAATTTAAGCTCTTCAAAGTTTCTCCAAAGCAGATTGATAATATTCTTCAAGCCTTAGAATATTCTATAGTAAGTTGCTGTCACGGGTCTAGTTTTGGTCTCTCATTTTTGGGACTGTTACCCCCTGCAAAATGTAAATGTAAAATTTTTCTCAAGTACAAGATATGTCCCCTATCAATGTATTTTGAGCCGCTGAGTTCAAAAATGGCCTCTATATTTTTGCCTATCACCTCTCAGTTTTCCAGAAGAGCTACTTCTTCCTGGAAAAACGCGCAAATTTGAAATATTTTTGTTATGCATGCAATTTTTTTTAAATAAATTTTTCTGAATCGTGGAAGCGAGATTTTTCTGTAGGTATTATTTGGTATCTATCAGTAATACACTTCGTGAATAAGATCCATGGAGATGATCCTGTGTGATTGAAAGCCCTTGACCTATTTATTGTCATTAAAATATGTGCAGTGCAAAGGCATCGAGGGTAACCGTCATTCTTAACCTTCTTATATTTTTGTATTTTGAGCTGTTAAATCAGAATCTGACACTGTATGAAGACAAATATCAACTTTTCTTGAGAAATGGAGGGCAACGGGAGAAAAGTGAAGGTCATATTCGGATTCAGCATCCTGAAATTCTAAAGAAAGTTTCTATCACAGATCAAGGAAAATTTATAAAATGAAAACTGCATCCATGGAAAAAAAAAAGTCAAATTCGCTTATTTTCCTGGGAGTAAGTGGCTTTTTAGATAACTGGAGGGTGATAGAAAAGAGTGGAGGCCATTTTCGGACTCAGTGACTCAAAATACATCCGGAAATTATATCTAATCCCTGAGTTACATTTTACGTACATCAGGCAGGGTGTAACAGTCGCAATAACATCAAAAATTCCCAAATGTACTCACTTTCTTGAGGATACTCGGCTTTTTCAAACTAATGGTGAGTGATAACAAATACGTAATTCCATATTCGAGTTTTCCAGCTTAAATTACCTGAGAATCAATTTATTACGCATGCAAAATATTTTTTAAATTTCCCTGGAAGTGGGAACAGTCCAGGAAAGCATTTACACCCCTGTAGGCCCGGAATAATGGAATTTTCTAGAAAACTGGGGGTTGTCAGAAACTTGTAGAGGTCAAAATAAAATTCAGTGACTCTCAACACATCAAGGTACGCCCTAAAAGTATCACGGGAGATTCCTGAAACTCTTTAAGACAGCAGAGTCGTCGAGAAAATAACAAAAAAGCCCACTCTCTATGAAAAATTGACTTTAAAGGGAAATTGGTGTGCAAAAGAATAAAATTTTAGATGATATTCGGGTGCAGCAGTTTAAAAATATGCAAGGATAGATGTATTGCGCATTGGTGACATGTTAAAAATTTATCTTCAATTCACGTAGAGTTTGGGAAAGCCTCTACATAGATTTAGACTTGGAAAAATTGGCTTCACCAAAAACTGAAAGGTGATACAAAAAAATTGGAGGTCATATTCGGATTTTACAGCTGAAAATACAGAAGAATCTTGCTTCCACGATTCAGAAAAATGTTTTACAAAAATTGCATGCATGACATAAATACGTCTTTGCACGTTTTTCCGGGAAAAAGTGGCTCTTTTGGAAAACTGAGAGGTGTTAGGCAAAAATATAAAGACCATTTTTGAACTCAGCGGCTCAAAATACAAGACCTGTCCAATGAGGCAAAGCTTTGATTTCAGTTTCTTCAAGCTTCTTAGAACGAAATGATCGTAACAGATCTAGTAGCAACCAAATTACATGGTAGTGAAGAGTGTCCCACTCGGATCACGCGCCCTGTGATGCGCACCATCGCGTTTCATTTGAATTGCTCTAGTGGGTTTGTTTTTCATCATAAAAATTTGGTTTTGGTATCAAATTAAACCTAAATCAAGCCTATGTCTACTTTTACTAAAGGAACACTCATAATAATTCTCCCGTAAGGTATTATCTCACTACAATCTTTCTTTTTCTTTTGAAAAACTATCACGTTGACACCAAAATTGTGATTCTTCATGAGTAGATCTGCTTATATAAAAAATTTATCAAAATCAATTGCACAGCAATCGAAATACACCGCATTAAAGGGTCGCGTCAGCCGTCTTGGGTGCCGAAACGGGTCCCGCAGCGCGCTGCGCGCAACACTTAAATTGCACTCATGAGCTAATTTATTATAGCACGAAAAATGTTTTGGTATCAAGTTAAAGGTCAGACAATTCTACCGCTCTGTCAAAGGAGGCCAAATATCCATTTTCTTGCCAACGAAGCGGTTGTATCTTGGAAACTAGATGTTTCCCTGATCTTGTGCCTGTTAGAAGTGTTAGAAAGGTGAAAGTCTGAACTTTCATTTAGACTGGTTTTTTTTCAGATTCTGTCAACTCCAAGATAGGAATAAAATAATAACTACATTATTTGTCTGCTAAAAACTGTTCAAGCCGCACAAGTACCGCCCAATGTTAAGTAAACCCACAAACCTATATACCATGATAAAGCTCTATATGTATAAGAGTAAAGTTCGAAAAGGAAATTCATTGAAATTGGTTGAAGTTTAGCAGAGTTATAAACTTACAAAGGTTTTCACTTTAAAAGTAGTAATTGTCACAACCCAATGCTTCTTGGCAAAACTGTGACCCATTTTAGGCGTCTCAGAATGTACTTTATCGCTCAGAGTTTGGAAATGCTGTGGGGCTTTTTTGGCAAGTTTTCTACACAACTCTTTGTTTGAAATGAATCATCCTATTACCTACTATGTTTCTATTGACTGTATCCTTAATAATGGAAGTTTTTATGTACTGATATTAAGCATATTATTTACAGAGAGTTATGAGAGAAGATTTCTGTGGCAGTCCATCACTGGCCCTCTCTCCTACCAAACCAAATTGCAATACCTCCTCAGCATTTGATTACCTGTATGAGTTTTCAGAAACCAGAAAAGTACTTGAGGAATTCTTCAAGCCTGCTTTAGAATCAAATTCTGAACAACCTGATAAACATTTCGACAATCCTAATCAATTTCAGGTATTTTGTACTCTTCTGATCACCTTATTTGCTTAGCAGAATTTTTTTTTAGTATATTTTGCTGGTTCTAACTGGATCTTCAGGAAAGGTTCAAACCAGGAAAAAACTGAATCATTCCTAAATTGTTCAGAGGGGTGATTATTGAAATGATATCAACTCTATGTCGCCGTTTTGTCGTGTCGCGCAATCGACTGAGTGGAAAGGGTGATTTGATGAATCGACTAAGAGGCGACATAGCATCGACAAGCTAAAGGCACCTCCACAGCACCCGAAAAAGGCTTAGTCGATGAATAACCTTAAATTATTTTCGCACGATTTAGTAAAAAATGAATTCATGAAGTGAAAAAGTGCAACTTTTTATTTGAGATTCGTCCCAACGAATTCGGACGCGTTTGCACAGTCCACATTGTGCAGCACAGAGTATCCGATCGTTCAATTCGATGACCAACCATTTGTTAGCCAAGTCACAGCAGTCAATGGGTTGTTTACAACCAAACTACGGCATCAATTAGCGGATAAGTGAAAATGCCGGACTGACGTCATTGGCTTGGCCGTGTTGCGTTTTGATTGGTTGAAAGATATTTAAAAATTCGATAATGACGCAACCGACGACGGCAACGTTGCCGCTTAGTCTTATACCCTCGAATAGACAGGAAGTCTAGTTGTGTCGGGTCCGAGAAGTTCAAAAATTGCTCTCCGCTAACCCAATCGACACGACGTAGAGTTGATTTTGCTTTGTCGCCCGATTTCAATAATCGGCCTGCTGATGACTTTTAAAAACAGAAGTCTTATGTTTAAGATGCTTAAACCTTGAACACCCTTTCCCCCTTTCTACATCCCTCCGAATTTTTTATTTACTTTACCAGAGGGTAGGAGAGTTTAGGAAGTTTCATAATCTTGAACATCCATTCAGCTTTTGTTAAGTATTTCTTTTATCAAATTTGAAGATCATACAACTGTAATGGACCCGGGGTGAGATGGTGATAACTCCAGGATCTTTAGCTTGCTAATTGGGGGCGTAGCATAGCTTAACTTAAATAAACATATCGCACAAAAATGGGTGTAAGAGACTTTATTCTCTAAACTCTACTGACAAAACCATGATAATGCGACACAAACTTCGTGACCACAGAAAACGCTCAATACAAAAACACCGAGTGGGACAACTCTGAGCACCCAAGGCCTCGGCAACCTAGAAAACCTGAAGATGCACAGCTGTCTGCCCAGAGTGAAAGCTGAAGCCGGCCGAACTTAGCTGCGGCCCTGAAAAGCCGGCCATGAGACGTCACTAACGCGTACACATCCATCCAGAAAACTGCATCTAATGACGTCTCTGGCACTTGCAGGAATCCGAGGCCCAAAACACTCGGTACAAAGGATACACACAATTTCCCCGGATATTGCGTGTGTTCTATTGCTGAACTATTTTAACCCCTCTGCTCACCTCAATTCCTCCCCCAAATTGTCTAATTATTCGGACATTTTTATGATCACTGGGAAAATAAGAGGGGGCAGCAGGGTTGAAATGCCTTTATAATAATCAACATCCACTGAATTCATGTTTAGAATGATGGATTTTCTTACCCCCATTGGCATTTTCTAGCTGAAAAACACATCTGCCTGTCTTCCACTATTCAAGAATCAATGTAATTTTTCTGTAATTTTAATGACTGCTTGCTTTATCTAAAAGTGCTGAAAATTGGCTCAAATTGCAGATAACTCTTTGAAGTGAAGAAAATTGGGGGAAAGGTTATTTTCAGAGGTAGAACCAATTTCCAATGGATCCAGTCGAGTTTTCAGTATGACAGGAATAAGCCGCACCCTAGCTGTGCTAGGCTTATTGAAAGAATGATGATTGACTAGTCTTTATGTATGAAAGTAAAACCATTTTAAGTACATTATTTCTCTGCACAATTTTTGAAAGAGACAAATGTAGAGTTTTGATGAATGTTTAATTTATTATCTCAGTAGTTGACTGTATGAGTATTGAGATCACTGTGCTGAGTCCATCTAAAAAATGTTTCAAATGTCTTTAAAGATGATCTGTTTTGTCTTCAGGAATTAGATTATGAACTCAGAAGGCACCAAGGCACCAATCTATGTAAATCAAAGGAAGGTAATTCTTATGTTGGATTGCGTCTTGCAAAACCTGAGGAAAGCAATAGTGTTGGACATTCACCCAGAAAACCTTTCAATTCCACTGATTTGGTATGCTTTTGTGGAGATTATTTTGAAAATTTACTCCATGTTCTGTATGAACTTTTTCCAGAGCTGTCTTCAATCCACCTCTAATCATGATTGCTATTAATTTTTCTAATTGTAATCATAATCAAACTAAAAAATGTATCGAAATTAATTTGACTTTTCACAACATTTCAATTTTGAAATTTCTACGGCGTTCAATCAAGTAAGTGTGATTTCTGCAGCAGCGCGTTGCTTGCCTCTGACAATTATAAATTGCACTAATCATATTGACAACTTGTAAAAGTAGCCCTTCCATGCATCTGTATGTTGATTATGAAGATTGTTCAAATAATTTGTACAGCTGAAGTTCACAGTACATCAAATAAAAAATGAATTGTTGTCGGGAGACCAGAGATAAGTAAAGAACTGTGCACGCCCTATCTTGTCCATTCATTTGAGTGAGGCACTTTAATTCTTGGGGAATCAACAGGATTATTAGCCATAAATTTTCTGATTTTGCATGGTGTCGAGTGATGATAGCCAAAGAGCGCCGCCAAGAATGGCACAATTTGGGCCAGAAGGGATTTTTCTGAAACCGGGCCCAAACGATACCTTATGATACCCTAAAACTCTGGTAAAAATTTTAGCTTGAGTATACGCACGCTTTTTGAGAAATGAGGGGGCAAAGTTGCCAAATCGCCATCATTCTGGACAGCATTTCTACAGCAAAAAGACGGGAAAAATGGACGAAAAAGCTACACCTTTGATGGGTTTTGGCTGTAAATGTTCTCATTGAGCCCCCAAGCATTTAACTGTGTTCAGTTTCAAAAATTTTGGTCGTACAGTGGTCCAAAATGGGGGGAAATCGTCGACAAATCAGGATTCTTTGTCAAATTTTTAGAAATGGAAGTAAATAATCGGTCTGCTGCAGTTTTCATGGCTAACAATGTTCGTATCAGTCATCAATGCATGAGACTGTGTTCAGCTTCACAAATTTACATCGCACAGTGGTCAAAAATGGTGGAATTAGTGGACAAATTAAGATCCTCTGTCAAACTTTTTAAAAATGAAGTGAAATTGTTGGTCCCCAGTAGAGTTTAGATCCCGGAAAAATTCATGTTTTTAATTTTTTTAATTATTACCACATGTCAGACCGTATTGTCTATAGAACTTTGTTATAGAATAGGCTTTGTCGCATTATCTCAATAAAATATGCAAACTTTCAGAAATTTAAAAAAAAAAGAAGGAAAAATGGAGAGAAAAAATTAAAAAAAGATTTTAATAGTCAAAAAAGAATTTAAAGAATTTTTCCGGGATCTAAACTCTACTGGGGACCAACAGTTTCACTTCATTTTTAAAAAGTTTGACAGAGGATTTTAATTTGTCCACTAATTCCCCCATTTTTGACCACTGTGCGATGTAAATTTGTGAAGCTGAACACAGTCTCATGCATTGATGACCGATACGAACATTGTTAGCCATGAAAACTGCAGCAGACCGATTATTTTACTTCCATTTCTAAAAATTTGACAAAGAATCCTGATTTGTCGACGATTTCCCCCCATTTTGGACCACTGTACGACCAAAATTTTTGAAACTGAACACAGTTAAATGCTTGAGGGCTCAATGAGAACATTTACAGCCAAAACCCATCAAAGGTGTAACTTTTTCGTCCATTTTTCCCGTCTTTTTGCTGTAGAAATGCTGTCTAGAATGATGGCGATTTGGCAACTTTGCCCCCTCATTTCTCAAAAAGCGTGCGTATACTCAAGCTAAAATTTTTACCAGAGTTTTAGGGTATCATAAGGTATCGTTTGGGCCCGGTTGCAGAAAAATCCCTTCTGGCCCAAATTGTGCCAAAAAACAGTCGTTTTTGGCGTCGCTCTTTGAGAAGTGGGCAATTGGAATCTTCTCCGTGTCTTGTCAAGATAAAGATGTTAGACGTTTTGCAATAAGTGAGCTTTTTTGAAAAATATTCAACATTTCTTTCTGAAATGATGCGTGTTCAAACTATTTAATGTTTTGATGTCTGAGTAATAAAATAATCCTTAAGGGGCAAAACATGGTCAATATTGACCCATAATATTTCAAAAGAGCTTTCTGATGAAGTTCTCTTTCCTCTACCTGGGTTGCATATTTTTCTAGTTCAATTATATTATCAGTGGCATCTAGTACCAAAAATTATCTGTATTTATATGTTATTCCTGGTTCCAATGAAAATGAAAAATATTGACCTTTATTTCCACCAAATTGATGAAAGTTTCATTGGGAACTTAACTGGCCCCAACAAGTGTCAATAATAAAACCTTTTTTTCTTGTTTCATTTAAGCTCCATCTAAGCTCATTCCGTAATTTTTGATTCTTGTATTTTTGAAAAGTAGAGTGTTGTCTCTCAGAAATTTTACCCGAAACATTTTAAACTACATTATCCCACAAATAAACAAGCTCAAAGTTGCATATTTTGAGTTTTCATTAAAAAATGCATCTCCAAGAAAGCCAAGATGGGTCCGAAAATATTCGTCCCGTTGTGAGTAATCTCTCGACTGAGCATTTCCACTGCTGCAATTTATGGTTCAAGCACCAAGAAAATTGTTTATGCCAAATATTGAAAGAAGAATCGAACCAAGTATGTGAGAAAAAATTCTGTCCTTTGCAAAGTCGGAAATGTATGGAAGGTAAGCAAGGTATGCAGGGCAAGGAGCAAGGGAAAGGTCATGTAAAAGCAAGGAGTTTTGGAAACCCTCCTCCCAAGGAATTTTTAGGAAAAAGCAAGAAATTCAAAGAATGAGGCACCTGTAGACATCCTGCAGATGCAATGTGCGCTCCTTAGCAGTATAGGAATTATATTGCTTCTTCCAATCAAAACTTAGGTCCTTGAAGATGCTTGAGAGACCTCTTAAAATTGTTTTGAAGTTTTCCCGAAAAGACCGCTCATTTTTACACCTCATAGCATATTTTGATATGGGGGGAGCTTTACTCAACTTTCGAAACTAAAGAATACCCTAACAGAGGTTTTTGTTGCTGTGGAGCCTCAAATGGCAATTGGAAATCTAATTCCAATTAATTTGAATTTCAGAACAAAAAGTTTATGAGCATATCAAGGGAGGATTTATCTCAGCCAGATATGTTGATGCAGAAACCAAGCTGCTATTTAAATTTATCAGCTGATAGCACTGATTGTGATAGTAATTGTGACAGCGAGCTGAGTTCAATTGCACTGAGTTCCTTGGATATAGCTGAACGACCTCTTTCCGGTGAGTCTTTAATTGTTTAATTTGCACTTTTTAATTATCAGTTTAGCACTTGATATTAGTATGTCAGTTGAATGTTTCAAAATCATATTATTTCCTAGGTCACTCTATGTCAGTAGTCCATACAACCAGGTCCAGAATCCAACCACTATTGATTTAGTTAAATTATTAATCCAATTTAATGACAATTTTATATGATCGATTAGAAAAAGTTTCTCCCTCTGATGCTGTGTCACTTCCTCCTGACATCCACGCATCAAAATGAGGTGAGATGCATTCTTACTTCAGTATTAATGGACCACTAGACAAGGTACGAATTTCAGCATTCTGATACATGCGTCTTAACCAAAATTTCACGTAGATCACGATGCGCACAACGAAAATTACCGAAATGGACTCCTTACGAAGATATTTAATGATTCTTGATGTGTAAATTCAAACCACTCGCTCATGAAAACTCAATGCTCTATGTGATTCACATCGCGCGCTGAACGTTATCCTAACAGTATCTGCGATATAAAAATCTGGCTACCTCAATCTTGACACTTTGGCTCAGCTATAGAAAATTACTTATAGTTTGAAAAACACATGGTGGGAAATGAACATTGCTCGATTGAGAGGCTTGCTGAAACCGTTGTAGTGCGCGATTTGACTCTCGTAGAGTTTTGAGTTTCTTGTGAGCGGGCAGTTCAAATTCCTCGTAACCAATGTAAAATAAAAACGTTGATATCTTCGTTAGGAGTTAGTTTCAGTAATATTCGTTGCGCGAATCGTATTCTACGTGAAATTCTGGTTAGGAAACATGTATCAGATTGCTTAAATTCGTACCTTGTCTAGTGGTCCATTCAGTTCAAATGAGGATCATTGCTAGAAAGAAGTCAAAAAAGATTCCTGTGTATTTTTGATTGCGAATCCAAATTCGATGTTATTCAGCAAATATGGTTTGTGCAATTTCCAGGGTAACCGGAAAAGTGCCAATAATTATGTTTTTCTGCATTCTTTCAGTCGCAGCTCCTATTTTTGACATTTAGTCAAAGTAATTATGAAAAACAAAATTTTAACCAATTTAATTTGCAACAAATTGCAATTTTGTGTGTTAATGTCTAGGTTGGAACCATGGAACATATCAAATAATATAGACTCTATATCTCATTTAGACCTCTGTTTTAGAGATATGAAACAAATTAAGTGTCAGAAAGATTGTTTTTCATGACTCATTTATGTTTATTTTCAAAAGAGTCTGGCATTTTTGGAGGAATGTCAACATTTCCTCCAAATTTCTGGTATTTTTTATGAAACATCAGGCTCTCTTCAAGCCGTCTCCACTTTCCTCTTGCAGACTCTGATCGAATCATATATTTTCCAGCCTCCCAACACACACACGTATATTTACTTTTTCTCAATATTTTTGGACAAAAATAATGTAAAGCGTTATTATCCTTACTGTTCCCTAATAATATTTGATCATGCTTAGGTGGAAGTGGTGGAGCAAACCTAGCAACTGGGTCTTCAGGAGATAAACTCACGTACTCTAGTATGCCTGTCGTCGAAGATGGGTTATCATCTGGACATGCTAGTGATACAGACAATAACAATCCAACTGTAAGTGTATTTCGGTTTCCCTCCTTTATTATCAACAACTACAATATAAACCGCATATAACGACACACGTGTATAACAGAAAACCGCTTATATCGTTATTTTCGCGCGGTCCTGTTTTTTCACCCTTTAGGAGAAGAGTAAAACTCGCATATCCGGATCGCGTCCGCACCGGCCGAAATTGCCGGTGTAAGCGAGTTCCGTCAAAAGCGAGTTTCGATGTTTTTCGCCCGAATTTGCGAAAATAATGAGTTTTGACCCAGTCGACCGTTAATTTTGTATCAGGCGTAAATGACTATGCCTCAACCCCTCCGCTCACTTGGGAACCGAGTAAATCTTTCGACACTTTACGCTTTTCTCTGACGTACTGCACACCAGGGCGAAAAAAAGAGGTGTGGAATGACAAGAGGGGATTCAAAACTTGGGAGTGTGTGTGTGTGCAGGGATTTAAAGCTGAGGTTTGAGGCAGCATCATACACGGAGCGGCATCGCCGTGTGAGGCAGGTAGCCGACGCGGACTTCGATGCCGCATCGAACAGTGCACCAGGGAATCACATCTGCCCTCAAGCCAGCTTAGCTAGCGATGCCTACAGCCTACACCTGGCATACTTAGATGATGCTGCTTCACTTGCGATGCCATCGCCCGATTATGCTGCCCCACTTTGCGATGCTCGCTCCTCGGCTCTCAAGGTGAGCGGCATGATTCAGAGAGGTCGGATGCCGGCGCTCGACACGGCGAGATGTGGGCCGCCGTGCTGATGAGAAACGTAGATAAAGGGGTATTCCGCGAATTCATCGCCAGGCCCAAGGGTCGCATACCCCGGCAGTCTTCAGGGAGAGCCCCGTGAGTAATGAGTCTCCATGGCGGGATCGAAGAACGATGTCGCATCAGACTAAGAGCCAAGGCTCTAGTATCACAAGATGAATTGCTTCTTGGTCACATGCGTTTGCGTAGCATCAAAGTTTAGGATCAGGGCATGATTCTGGCCTGCGGGGCGATTATTGAAATGACATCGACTCTGTGTTGCCGCTTTGTCGTGTCGCACCATCGACTGAAAGCCACTCAGTGGGCGGCACGTCAGCATTAGGCATCGATATTCGAGGGTGGCGCCTGCGCGGCGGGTTGCGCGCATCAGACGCGGAGCCGTATGCTCGCAGGGCCGCTGCCTGGGCATTCAGCATCGATGCTGCTGCTGCGAGCCGATGCTGTACAGCATAACCTCGCGAGGTGCTTCAAATCCTTGTGTGTGTGCTCTTGCTCCTCGCTGTCGCAGATCAGAGAGGAGGAGGGGGGGAGGGCATCAGGCAACGGGCCGCGTGCGAAGAAAGCTCAGCGTCTGCATTTCACGCGTGACGTAAACACGAAAGTTTTGAAACTCTGTGCAGAATTTTGGGGGAAAATCCCGTTTACATAGGTTTTGGACCGAAAATTTGTCACGATATAAACGGGTTCTGTTATGAGCAGTTCCAATATACCCGGGGTTTTTTTGCATTGTTCCAATGGGCAGAAAAACGGGACCGCACGCAACTTCCGATATAAGCGTAGGACTATAGAAGCGAGTTTTATTGGATGTGAAAATTTCCCGCATTTATCAGAAACGCTTATTTCAGAAAACCGCCTGTAACAGCAAACATTTTGGTCCCTAATCAAAAAAATTCCGAAATAAACGGGTTTTTTCCAAACAAAATTCTGTGCGAGTTTCGGAACTTACGTAATCTATTGACAGATACTTATTCCAAGAACTTGATACAATGTAAACACCATCCAGATATTAGCAGTGGTGTGGTGTGCTTTGCGATATATCGACTGATCTGCCATTTAAACCTATGGAAAAGGATGGACTAACAGGGTGTTTGCAACGAGCACCTTAATAATCGATCTTTTACCATGGCTTCAAATGGGGAAATGTCGATTTATTGATCATTCACGCTTTGCCACTGGTTCAGCGGTGCCTCTAGCCCCTTCCATCGCTGCCGTATTCTCACCCAAAATTTATTAACTTTATTGCTCGTTAGTACAAATAAATGACAGCTTGTTGTGTGGATAAGTTACACTGTTTTGTATTTGATGAGGACGAATTCATTTCTTCTGCTTATAATAAAATTACTGCTTGCGATAAAATTCAAATCGATCCCCAAGAAATTGGGTGTTAGCTGTTACAACATGGCATCAGGCCTTGTCCTCACGAGCGGGGTTCCAGGAACAAGTTATAGCTGAGCAAAAACTTATTTCTCTAAAGCCCAGAACTTCCTCTGAACTCGAAGCTTCTACATCCTTTTTTTTTGTAAATTCGTTTGTTTTTGTTGTTTACATCGATCATGTCTTGAAATTTGTTTTTGTTACTTTCACAGCCCTAGTAATCTATTATTTTGCAATAATTGTATAGTTTTATTTGAGTTGTAATTTTTTGAAAAGAAAGGCTCACTGGCATAATATTCTAAATTCCTGCAATCAAAACACGGAGCTCCGGTTCCGGTTCGGGGGAACTTGTGTGGACAGTATCCCTCATTTCAAGGAACTTGTTTCGGGAAACTGGACAGTTGTCGACAGTGTTTCGAACCACGCTTGTGTGGACAAGACCTCAAGCAGACCCAGCTATCGTGGAGAGGTGCGGGCCACGCAGAACTCAATATTTATGCGAAAACTGCTTGCACCAGAAACCGGGCAAACCCGCTTATACCGTACCATTCGACCGATCCCGATGCACTCTGTTATATGCGGTTCCTACCGCATGCTTTAATGGACCGATTATATTGATGTAACCCCTGACTATTACTCCTATTACTCTACTTCAAATTGGAAGTTCACTATTCCTTTATTCTCTGTGCATACTGTATCACGAAAAAAAGATGTAAGACTTTACTCCACGATAGCATAGCCTTCACTGCACATCCCTCCTTGGGGGCATTGTTCTATCCCCATAAAGCAATGTAATTTTTGCTGAGATCTTTTAGGTTCCGAAGGTGCAGAATTAACCTTTTTGGGCTCATTTTCTTTGCTCCTCTCTTGGGGACCAAAAGGAATGAGAAAATGCCTGAATGCATAAGTTTTGGAACTTTTCCCATCTGAAGCACCCTTTCACTTGCCTTTTCAGGCAAAATAAGGAGGAGGTTTGGCAACTGTAACTTTCATATGGTTTTACTCAACGAGTTTCGATGCTATTAGAAAAAGCAAAATAGTATTGAAAAAGTGACCATTGCAGCTTTGTAACTGTATGCTGGTTTTTTGTTTTGGGGCACTTGAGCGGCAAGGAATTCTATTTGACTGGAGCCGTGCATATTTTCTCATTTTTTGACATGACTTCCAGAAATTCCCTTTTGCCAGTGTCTAGATGCTCATAAATAAAAAAGTAGCTCTTGATATCCTGTGAGGAAAGCAGTCGAGCATCGGCACCATCATCTCGTAACCATTTGTTTTGTGTAGTGTGTACCCCCTCCACAAATGATGTCCAGGGTTCAAATAGCCTTAAGCTACTTCAGCGAAATTAATCTCCCAGCGGCTATTTGAACTTGGTCTGTCCATTGAAAGGAGGCGGCGCCTATATTGATTGCATGCTCTTTGCACCACATTTCCCACAAAAAAAGGTCCCAAGGATGTTCCGGGACGTGTCGCGGCATCCTGCGGGCTGTTTGTTGAAATTGATAGACAAAGAAGACAAAGGGGAAATGAAGGTATCCTATTAGTGAAAGCGGGTGGTTCCCATGGACGAAAGAGGTAAGTAATGGACTAACTGTCAGCAACCCACTAGAGACTCTTCAGTTAGTACATTATTTTCCCCCTAAGTCTACAAAAACCACCTGTTTCAACCAATAAGATTGCTCTATTTTAAGTTCGTCATCTTCCTCTCAGGCTTCGTTCATCAACTTCAATAATCAGTCTGCTGGTGGGCCGTTCTACTCCTATGACAGATACGAATTCTTGAAGATCAAATATTTGCTAAGATGCAAAAATAGCTCTCATATTCAAATATCTGATGTATCTATGAACATGACCTCTGAAATAGAAGTTATTTTATAACTCTCTCTGAGGGTGGCAAAATTTCATGAAAAATAAAATTGTGAAAGAGGTTGTTCCATCCCCCATTAGATTTGGCCCCCTATCAAATATGATCCATCTTTTCAGGAGTGATACAGTAGCATGCGAGACGTTCAAATATGGCGGTCATTTTGACTTAGGCCCCCCCAGAGAGGGGGGCGGGGGGTCAAAGACAAAACCTTCAACTGCCTATAACTTTTGAGCGAAAAATCGGATTGAGTTGAACTTTTTTTTAAATGAAAGATCTCAAAAAGATCTATCTGTTGATACCAGAAAAATTGAAAAAAAGTTAAATTTAATGCAAATTTTTAGCAATTTTTCGATTTTTTAGGAGACAAAATTTTCAATTTTGTCGTGTTTCGGCACCGCGCAATAACTCCTCTAAAACAAAAACCAGTTTTTTAGATTCTACACTCAATTTCCTATAAGATGCAAAAAACCGCATCTTGGGGAAACGTTTAGATCGCGAGCTATGGCTTGTCAAAGGTAGCCCGCGCTGTTCGCATATCCTCCACGCGTCTGCCACCGATCCTGTTGCCCCTCCTCCCCCATCCTAAATGTAAATTAACATTCTACTACCCAGCTTTCGTACATATCTGCGTTATAGGTACGTGAAAATTTCAGCAAGTTCGTGATTTCCAGTGGAATTGATACTTTATGTCGCTCCCCCCCCCCCCACACCCGGCCACTGGCACTGAAGTTTACCCCTGCCTACAAGTTGTAATAGTTTTTTCTTGTGTCTAACTGGAGGTATTTGTTTTCTAGATTACACGCTAAAATGAACAGAATAGGTATAAAAAAAGTAATTTATTAAGTGAATTGAAAGCAGTTACACAAGGATACACACAGGTTACACAAGGAGGTTGGGAGGTGGGATAAAAAATTACCTCAATTCGATTTCGTAGTCACAGGGTGCTACATCAGCAAAAACATGTAACAAGAAAATGTTTATAATTCTTTTTCGCACAATATTTGGAGCACAGTGGCCGGGTCGGGGGGGGGGGGGGGGGAGAGATATAAAGCATCAATTCCACTGGAAATCACGAACTTGCTGGATTTTCACGTACCTATAACGCAGATATATACGAAAGCTGGGTAGTAGAATGTTAATTTGCATTTAGGATGGGGGAGGAGGGGCAACAGGATCGGTGGCAGACGCGTGGAGGATATGCGAACAGCGCAGGGGGCGCGCGCTCAGCGCGGGGCTAACTTTGACGAGCCATAGCTCGCGATCTAAACGTTTCCCCATGATGCGGTTTTTTGCATCTTATAGGAAATTGAGTGTAGAATTTAGAAAACTGGTTTTTGTTTTAGTAGAGTTATTGCGCGGTGCCGAAACACGACAAAATTGAAAATTTTGTCTCCTAAAAAATCGAAAAATTGCTAAAAATTTGCATTAAGTTTAACTTTTTTTCAATTTTTCTGGTATCAGCAGATAGATCTTTTTGAGATCTTTCATTTAAAAAGAAGTTCAACTCAATCCGATTTTTCGCTCAAAAGTTATAGGCAGTTGAAGGTTTTGTCTTTGACCCCCCGCCCCCCCTCTCTGGGGGGGCCAAAGTCAAAATGACCGCCATATTTGAACGTCTCGCATGCTACTGTATCACTCCTGAAAAGATGGATCATATTTGATAGGGGGCCAAATCTAATGGGGGATGGAACAACCTCTTTCAGAAATTTATGAAAGATGTATCTCTAGTCGTGGATTATCGTTTCACGCTAAATAATCATCCAAACGCTTCATGTATTATTTTGAGGCATTATTTTCCTCGTTTTTTATCAGTCATGTTTTCCACACTATGTATAGAAGTAAAAATCGAGAGTTTGATAAGAAAATGAAGTTTTTTTTTTTTGTGTTACTTGGCTTTTTTAGTTCGAGTTGCATATCTTGCCTCTGAAATGTTATATAGTTTTTAAAAATCCTACAACCTGGTGAAATTTCATGACATTTTTCACAGAAATTTCCAATCCTTCTCAAACTTTCATTTATGTCACCCTGCTCTTTTTCTCCTATTTTGAAAGTCTAATGGCACAGATTTATTCCAATGTTTCAGACAATTCTAATGAAGCGGCAGATTACTGAAATTGAACGAGAAATAGTCCAAAGATCCACTAAAATATCAGGAAATATCAATAATAACAATAATTGCAACACGAACAACAGCAACAATAACAATAATAATATCTGTAACTCTACTATCAACCCGAAATCTAGTCCTGAAATGAAGCCAAAGACACCCATAATTACTGCAGATGACTTAGATTTGCAGTCTCTTGATCCTCTTGGTAAGAATTTTGAACTATGACTCAAGTTTGTAGGAAGGATTTTCTCAAAGCATACAGTTCAGAGCCTGATCAATCAGTAAAAAATCATCCTAATATTATGAAGTCTGAAGTCTCAACATGTTTAAAAAAAAAAGAAAGTTGTAATTTAATCTTTGGTCTAGGAAAGTTTTGCTCTCATCGATTTACATAAGTGGTAAATAAATGTTAATAGTGTTACAAGCATCTGTTTTAGTAGCTTCCAAAGGTATGTTTTATGCATCAAATGTCATGATTGTTGAAAATTCCATGTGGAAGGATTTCCCCTTTCTTTGAAACCAGACAAAGACTTGACTGCATAATGGACCACTAGAAAAGGTACGAATGTCAGCATTCTGATACATTCTTCTTCACCAAAATTTCATGTAGAAAACGATGCGCACAACGAAAATTACCGAAATCAACTCCTTATGAAGATATTTAATGATTCTTGATGCGTGAATTCAAACCACCCGCTCATGAAAACTCAATGCTCTACGTGATTCACATCGCGAGCTAAACGCTATCATGGCAGTCTTTGCGATATAAAAATCTGGCAACCTTAATCTTGACGCTTCGGTTCAGCTATAGCAAATTGCTTATAGTTTGAACAACACATGGTGGGAAATGAACACTGCTCGATTAAGAAGCTTGCTAAAACCGTTGCAGTGTGCGATTTGACTCACGTAGAGCATTGAGTTTCTTGTGAGCGAGCAGTTCAAATTCTCGTAACCAATGTGAAATAAAAACGTTAGTATCTTCGTTAGGAGTCAGTTTCAGTAATTTTCGTTGCACGAATCAAGTTCTTTGTGAAATTCTGATTAAGGAACATGTATCAGAATACTTAAATTCGTACCTTGTCTAGTGGTCCATTGTGCAATAATCGTGGATTAACTTTTTGTTTGTAACAGCTTGCAACAGAAATAAGGTTGACTGTTTTACCTTTCAGCTAAACTGAAATTTGATAAGGTATCTCAAAATCTGTAGCAATTGTGAAGCTTAACAGTGTAGTGCCCTACCAGCCGCGTAATTTATCTTTAACTTCCTAGCAATACACATCTGGCTGGTTGGTAACATTGAAGTGCCATTACGTGTGATTTTTTCCAAGTTTGATGTGGACATAAATCGTCTTTATAGTCCATTCCACGAAACCTAAGACTTTTTATTTGGCATTAAAATCCGTAAATGGCAACGCATCTCTCTTGGCCTTGATGACCATACCGCTCGCTGGACACCCCCCCCCCCTCTATTGTGCAGGGAAGAGAGGCCTGCAACCTGTTCATTGTCAGGGTAGAACCGATGGGCACTCTTCAACCCTCCATAAAGAGCTCTATTACCCCGACCGAAATTTTTTTGCAGTTGTAAAATTTATCTTTTAGCATGAAAATTTAGTTCCAAAACAAAATTTTCATAAAAACGCACTGAAGTTCAGTCCAATTATCTTAAATTTAAGCTGACATATGGCATTAGCAATTGACCGTGATTTCCTGCAAATGTCGTTTATTCGCTGTGAATTACGATAATTAGACAGAATTGAAATGCGTTTTCATTGTAATTTTGCGCTGGGACCAAATTTTCATGCTAGAAGATTAATTTTTCAACAGCAAACATTTTTCCGTCCAGGTACTTGAGCTCTTTAAGGAGGGATGATGGGTGCCTATTGTTTCTACCCCAACAATGAATGGGTTGCAGGCCTCTCTTTGAAAGAAACATATCGGAAAGTACTAATTTTTTTGGTTACCGGAAGGAGGGGGAGGGGGTAGGAGTGGGTAAGGTTGCCCCCAACCTCTCAAATTCAAGTGTACTTCTAGGGGTAATGGTGTTTCCTCAATGTAACTTCCTCAAAATCTCAAAAAAAGATGTAAAGATGTGTTTATAATGAGAGGCACCTAGATCTGAGGGGACTGGTGAGAGGAGGGGGAGATTTAGAGGGGAGCCGCATATGGGTGGAAAGAGAATTTAGGACCTTGGTTATAGAAGACCAAGTATGAAAATCATAAAATTCTTCAAAAAACAGAGAAAAAAGCATCACGGCTATCAAATAACCATATATGTACTGTCAATACGGGCCTTGCAGGCCGGGGTTAGTCATTCTAGGGGTAGGCATGAAAAAAATCTAGGGGAGCGAGAAAGTAAAAATTGCTGTGCCTAAAAAAAATGTCAAAAACATTTTTTTTCAAGAATTATGTTCTGCAGAGTTTTTGCAGAGTTATTTGTGAAGGACAGACCTCTTGGACAGTTACAGCTTCCGTGGTGTGAAAAGTAAGAAGCCGCCGGGCCTCGTAGACCTGGTTCGTCATCTAAGGGATGTCTTCTGAACGAAAAAAGATATTGCAATGGATCACACGCAATATCCGGGGAAATTGTGTGTGTCCTTTGCACCAAGTATTTTGGGTTTTGGATTGCTACGAGTGATGTCTCATGGCCTGTTTTTCGGGGCCGGAGCTAAGTTCGGCTAGCTTCAACTTTAACTCCGGGGAGTCGGCTACGTGTTTTGGGAGAGTGTAAGTTCGTGGAATTTCGATGCCCTAAGCACTCGGAGATTGGCCTGCTTAGTTGTGTTGGGTGCATTTTTGTGGTCACGAAATTCGTTTGTGTCAGTTCATAAGTGTGATCCCCATCAAAGTCGTGTTAGAGGTTATTTCCCTCGTATCAAGATACGCTGCGCCCCCAAAGCAGACAGGCTCAAGGCTACGGGACCCAACACCCGACTTACCCCGGGTGCATTACAATGTAGAGTTCAGATATTGACAAAAAATCGTCTAAATTTGCATCTTTAAGATTCTTAAGATTGAAATCCGGAAATTACATCTGTCAGTCAACTTATTTGCATTTTTTTTATTTTTGAGTAAAAAAATTACTTTCAAATAAAAAATTCACTAAGATCTTAATGGTTTATTTGAACCACAACCAGTTTTTTTAAATTATTTGTCTTTTACCCCATTCAAAGATTGCTCCATCAAGCTGAGGAACCGAACAGTTTGAGAGTTATGAAATATTGAAGTTGCCGCTCCCTGCGCGGTAACTGATGAATTCAAGGGCCGCACTATGGTACCAGAACTTGATTCGAGTGCTATTAAATTAGATTCAATGCTCAAACCGTGCAAAATGAATTTTCAAAGTTTTTCGGGAGTAACTGAGGTCGGAAATTACTGATGCTCCTTCAAAAAAATCATTTTGTTTTTAAAATTACAATATTTCAAATCCAGAACACCACTTTCAAGGCTCACTGATTTGCAGTGTGAACTCGTATCAATCTTCTAAGCTCTCATGATCTTGAACATTTTAGTACAAAAACTTCGGCTCGCGATTAATTTCCTCCTTGTCTTTAGGATCTATATTAAAAGTACTGTTGCAAAGAATATGATTTGCTATGGTTTTCCTAGTTGTTGTCATGCTCTTAAAGATAAACATCTTCAAATTTTACAAAAACCATCCAAAATAATAATGAGATTAGTAGAGGATTTTATCGTCTCAGAAAAGCTTGATAATGTATGCAAGTAATGTTTTAAGGCAAGAGGCGATTCTTAAAAGATTATGGGCAAAAAACATGTCGAAACACTGAAAAAAATTTTTACCTGACTTTAATTAGGCCTCCCGGGATGATTATTTAGCATTATGAATCTGCTGTGTGCTACATTTGAGTCCTTCCAATGGGCCACAGGAGCGTTTTTTCATCTGCCAAGCCAGACTTGATGAGTTCAAAAGTATCTATACTGATAGATCATGGGAGTGGAACAGGGTGAAACATTATGAAGAAAATGATAGAAGTAGCATTATGTTAGTATTATTAATGCTGTGTATGTTAATCGGATCTTTCGAAAGATTTATAAAATAATTTTTTTTTTTCAATTATTTCTAGAGTAGTAAATTTCTAATGGCTTTGAATACGAGGACTCTCAATTTTTTTTTAAAATTCAAGATCAAACAAAAGATATTGTTTGGTTCCAATTTTTATTTATTCTGTGTTTATTTTCAGGTTCAGTATGCACTACTCTTCCTTCCACCCCCACAGAGTATGGGAACTATGATAGACATCACAAGGATTCTTCTTTTACCTCTCAGCAGCTTTGCGATTCAGGTGGTGTTGAAGCTGCAATAAAAGATATCAGACTTACTCTCCAACGCACCAGAACTCTTCCTTTACCTCCTCCTTTATCAAACGACATGATAGAAGAAAATCTTGAAACTCATCAACCAGTTACCCCCGTTTGGATACCCAGGTCTGTTCAGAGTACCTATAAGTCCCTCTATGTTAAAGAAACTTTGTTAGGAACCTGAGAGTCTTCAATTTAGTTAAAATTTTATGCACAGGGTCAATTTTATAATTTCAACAGTCATACAAGTAAGAATCGCTGAAATGAGCTGTAGAATTTATTTAATCCTTACAAGTCGATATCTTGGTAAAGAAGTGTAATAGGAAAAACCTTTTAATTAGTGTTATGAAATGAGAAACTAATGCTGCACACTAATTTTGAACTAAATAAAATTGGAAATGGTCAGGTTCCTGGCGTAGTCGTTTTGACTTGGGATGACTCTAACTTATCTTTTTGTCATCCATGTTTTTCCATTGTAAGGTTGTCAGAGGCTCTTGATCAGTGGAGAAGTAACATACCTCTTAACCAATCAGGAGCCAGGATTTTCTTGTGCGATTTTCAAGGGATGGGAAGAAAAAGGATTTCAGCACAACAAACGAACAGAATAGGTAGAAGTTTCGGCAGGTACAATAAAACTTCCCAAATTTAATTTATAAATTAGAAAATAACGGTTTCTGTCCACTTTAATTCACACTTCCTGCCCACAAACTAAACTGGAGTTGACTCGTGTCAAATTGAGCACCAGAGTCATTTTGGTGTATTATAAAAGGGGAGAGTTCTCCTGTGTATTAAATTTTTTGACAAAATTAAAAATACCATGTATCAGGAAAGGAAGTAAATGTGTGAGAAACCAAGCTCTAGCTAAAAAAATGAATGCCTAATTGGGCCTATGAGGAGATTATTGTTTTCTCTTGAGCGGGAAGTTCAAATTCACTGCTTATAGTGTAAATTACCAAAGTAATTTTCGAAGTTGGTAGTTATCACTGTAAGTTAATTTTGTTAGCTTCTGATATGTTCAACGTGTTTTGTGTGAAATTTTGATGAGAAAAAACCCCTCCAGGCCACACCCCGTGCAAGTGTGGTCCATTGGACGCTCTATCCTCCCGTTGGATGTCCCTAAGGCACTCTTCGAACGGCAGTCCCCAACCCCGGTCCCGGTAAAGCCGGCGCCCCTCAGGCCCCCCACTTGGGGGAGGGTCCCCCCATCCCCCGGGACCGATCTGCCGAAGCCATCATTGTACCCGGAGTCATGGGTGAAGGAGGAGAGCCTAGGCCCAGCTTGCGCCAAACCCTGCGGCAACCCCACGACAGGGCTCTGGAGCCGAGGACTGGAGGGCAGGGAGGGCAGACCAGCTACGTCTCGCTCAGCCCTCGAGGCACCCGATCTTATGCGGCCCCAGAAGGGGGCAGCCTACACATGACTCAGCTCTGCGGGTGCGTCGAACCCGATATCCCCACTTGGATAGCCTGCAGTAAAGAGGGCCAGAGACCCGAAGGTTTCTGACCCACAAGAGGCATTCGTTAACATCAAGGTTGTCCTTTTTGGCGGTGATCAGTTCTACGGATGGTTACACATTGAATGTTGTCCGCTGAGCTACGCACTGTAGTCTCCGCGTTATCCGAACTAATTGGGGCCGGGCTGGTTCGGATAATCGATGGAACACCAACACCAAATAATAGACAATGAATTAGAGCTCTTACCTCAGTTGCATTGGTTGAAAGTAGAATGTGATTCGGCGTTGCTTCTGTGCCGCAGCGTGTTTTTGAGCCGCCAGATCACACCAGTGATGGAGGAAAGACATATATGCAGCTGCATATTTCTCCTGTTCGGCAACACAATTAAGAGCATCCGTAAAAGTTTCGAAGCCGTCTGAGTGCAAGATGAACATTTGGTCCGGAACCTCCTCTTGTACTTCATCTGTGTCATCTTCCGGGTCAGCAACCATGTCAATAATTTCTTCGCCAGTGAGGGTTTGGATTGCGTCAGCTGCCATCCAGTTAGACACGTGTTTCTCTGTCAATTTTTCTGTCATCCGGAATCGCTGCAACAAATTCAATAATGTTTAAGGCAGCATTGTCTATATCGTCGTAATCTACCTTGTGATCAAGCAAACGTTTCCAAGATTTCACAAGAGTAAGTGGGGAAATATTATCCCTAGCATTTGAAAACCAATGGATGACATCTACAATATCAATGACTTTCAAGGCTGCCAGCGGATCTATGTTGGCAAAATTGTGCAAAATATTTATTTTAATTGGTTCTACAGAGTTGATATCGGCACTCAGTATCTCACCCACAATTCAGAGTCGTCAAACACTATGATGGGATTTGAATCGGTTCAGGAGCCCCTCTGACATTTCTATGTTTAGACCCTCTATCTTCGTTACAAAATGAGCCCATTTCTCTTTGAGTATGGGCCCACTCAAGGGGATGCCTTTTAATCTAGCGTCATTCATCCACATGTACAAGGCATCCTCCACTTTTTCATATTTGCCGGACTTCATGGACTTTCTCATTTCTGCCAAACAACTGTCAAACTGTTTTGTAGCTCATTGTTCTAGAGTTTTTCTTCTTTTCCTCCAGCCACTCACTGTGCTTTTTCCAACGCCAAATTCGTCTGCTATTTTCTTATTTGTTTGCTACAGTTATCACAGTCTTCTTTCTTTTCGTTGTCGATTGTAATTCTCCCCACACTCCTTCTGTCGCTTTCCTTTTGCTCATTTTTTTTTTACCGAACAGGATGTGAAACTATAGACCCAAAAAAACAAATAATATGACATGAACAAATAAAAAAATATGCGGAACGAAAGAAAACCGAAAAAAACCGAGCCCAAGACAAACTAATTAAACACGAACGGAACAAAACCGACGGAAAACCTAACTTAACTAAACTTAGCACAACGTCAAACTAAAGAAGTCACTCTGGACCCGGTCGGCAAGGTACTAATTAAATAACAAGCGCTGCCTTCCGGTTCACTACTCGACCTTTGCACTATCAGGTGTTGCACCCGACACAGTCCGGCACGGCCCGAAATTCGGCCGCGCGTGCTCGCCAAATCAGTTTGGATAATCCGGAGTTCGGATAATACTGTGTTCAGATAACCCGGAGACTACTGTATAACTACTCTGCATCTCAACGGATTTCAATGGACTTTTTTTTTAAAATGTTCCTCTTAAATAGAGCTTTCTATCTGTGTACAATGTATAGTTGTTTGGGCTTACTTGGCACTGGGCGGCCACAACGCGGTTTTTGGTAAACACAAAAAGTTGTGTTTGTATGAATTTCCTAATGAACCGTTAAAATCGCATAAGTGACACCCAGTGCTGGGTATACCTATTAACCTATGCACCATGGAAAAGCTGTATCAAGGGTGAAATTTTAAAAAAAAGATTATCTAATTAGAGTCAAATGCAGCAGGTTTATGAACTTATAAAAATTTTCACTTTAAATAATGGCAACGTTGCAACCTAGAAGCCTTAGCTAAAAAACTGTCTGATTCAGATGTCTGACTGTTCCTTGTAATGAATGGATCATTAGAGAGACCTGCCACACAATTAATTGAACGCCGTGAAGCCCTATTAGTGGTTTCTGATTGCATAAAAGCAACATTGGCCAACTTTGAGCGGTCGTAGCTCGGAAACTAGACCTTTTTCTGGGATGATCTTGTGTTCGTTAGAAAGGTGAACAGCTTAAGTTTCATTTAGATTGGTTTTTGTTCAGATTCCGTGGATTTCAAGACTGTAGTAAAATGAAAATTCCTACAAAAACAAATTTTTGTGTGTACCACAAGCTACAAGAACCGTGCAAATCCAAAAAAACTATACACAGTTGGACCGCATTTAACAGAAAAGAACCAAGCCACATCAGCTATTGCCAAACTTAACTGGGCAAGTTAATTTTTCACAAGAGAAAGTTTGTGTGAATTCCTTGGAAAATTGTAAGGAATTATAGTAAATTTCAAGCAATAATTTTGCAGTTTTCAGCAATAATTTTAGGTTTTTCAGTGAGAATTTGGGTCTTTATTAATCTTGAGAAGATGAGGTCTCTATCGATTTTCATTGTTGGCTTTATTTATCACATCAGGGTCACTATTTTGTCTTGAAGAATCGAGAATATTATTCCTGCTCAATCTAAACAGTGACAGATGTAAAAGGCAATTGAATTGGTACGGACAGAAGCACAAGAGAACAAGGTCTGGAGCCTATATCAGCTAATATTTTCGAACTGTTGTCAAACAACTTTTGATCTCAGCCACCTCCCTGATAAAATTTTAGCAAAAGTAAAGTCACTGATAATTTTGTTGTTTTTCTCCCTTCACAGGAAGAAGAGTGGACAAATCGTGTCAGGTGCAAGTGGAGATGAAGGTAATGTATTTTTGCTCAGCTCTATTTTGTGATGCTTTTTTCTTGTGAAAGTAGGAATATTATCTTAAAAAGTAAAAAGTAAGAAAATCATTTTCTTACATGAGAAGTACAGAAAATCCTGAATCTTGCAATCTACGAAGCACAAGAGACATCAGGTTAATCTCAAAGTTGAACATGGACATGTCTCAGAACAAATAGCAAAGTCATAATCGCACCCATAGAAATGACTACGTGCAAAACGGGCCATTTAGGGTTCGGGGCGGATACCTTTGAGACTTGCCCTATTCATTCATCTAACAATGCCCCATCTTTTCCCAAAGTTTCAAGCCCCCCAAAAATTTTGGGAAGACGCGGCGGGGGGTCAAAGTTATAAACCGGCAAAATTTTCGCGAATTCATTACTCGAAAACCAAGAAGTTTTGGAAAACGCGGTTTAAACGAGCGTATTCAGCGTGACGAGAGCTTTCAGAAACTGTATAACATCATAGAGTTTTGTCAACTTCAGCTTGAGTTATCGACTCCGAAGCACCGGAACACTCGAAAAAGACCCCTTATTTTTTAACGTTTGGGCCGATTTAAAAAATGTTATTTTTTTATTTTGATGAAAACTGATATGTTGTTTCTGACTCTCTGTAGCCCCTCTAGCTCTTTACCGCATGCTGGGGAAATGTTTTGGTCGCGAGTTATAAGAGCGAAAAGGAGCGAAGGTCGGGAAAATCGGCTATTTTAAACTGCGCGCGCGGCGTTGATCGGAAGGAAAACGTCCCCTCCCTCTCAGTTCGGCGAATCACACTCCTCTGCGGACCTCGCATTGTTGCCACATGTCTCCTGATTCGTCGCCGCGCGACCTAACCTAGCTTTGACCCCCCGCCGCATCCCCATAAAATTTTTGGGGGGCTTGAAACTTTGAGAAAAGATGGGGCATTGTTAGGTGAATGAATAGGGCAAGTCTCAAAGGTATCCGCCCCGAGCCCCAAATGGCCCGTTTTGCACGTAGTCCTTTACAATTTTAGGATTGTTTAATAGTGTGATCATGCCATCTTCATCTACTTATAGCCCGAGGCTTCTGAGGAATCGGTCAGATTGCATTGAAAGTAGAGTGAAAATAGGTTTGTGATCCAACAAAGGGAGTTTCCCAACTGAAATTTATCTTCGGGATCTTACTGGAGATGGAGGTAACCCGTATTTTCTTGCTTTTCAAATGAAGTTTGAAAGGCTCAGAAAGCTATCCAGTCAGGGAAATGGAGGGTAGCAATGGTTCCATGCGTAATGACTGATGTTTCCAAATTCATCTTACATAAATTATCTGGGATTCATTCTTACTATATTGAATGGCACTTCATAGGAAACACTAAAATTATGGCGTGTATACCGTTAAACAGGAAGTTAAGAATAACACCTTTTGCCTTCAGATGTATAATTAAAGATGAAAGAACAGGAATTTTTCCTTTTCATCGGTTTTTCAATTTTGTCCAGGAGGAACTGATGAAGCTGACACTGACTTGGAAACAGACCGTCTTTTGGGTCAGCAAAGGACTGACGACCAAGGTTTCTTTGATGATGAAATGGTATGATTTTTTCCTAACTTCTTTTATTTCATTATTAATTTTTTCATTATCATTTATATCTTAACTAAATCCTATCTGTATCTATGACTGTTCGTACGAAAATTAGTCGCGCTTTTGTGGAAATCGTGATACAGTTCAGTAACTTTCAAGGGTCAAACTAAATATTATTATAGCGTTGCAGGTCAAAGAAACAATTTCGTAGTAGAACCAAAATGATGGTTTTTAAAAATGGCAGCCCAGCAAGTTATTTAAACCCCCCTATCTCAGCGCTCTACTAATAATTTGTTTTTCTTCTTCTAAGGTATTCTTAAGTTGAGGAAAGTTGAGTTGCAGTTCGCTCAGATGCTCATTACATTTGGCAACTCTGCAATTAGCTGGGTACCACTATTTACGTTTGACAACCCTGCAAAGAGCTGGTGGGTTCAGAGAAGTATAGGGCAACTGGACCTAACCTAACCTGGACACACCAGGCGCGTGCCACAACGGCAGCTTACAGGGGTGTCCCCTCCATAAGCGTTAGTTTTGTTATTCTATGGTGTTGACAGCTCATCTGGTTCATCTGAGCCGTAGACAAGTTTCAACTTGATCGTCGCCGGCTCTCATTTGCTGTTTCCGCAGAGCTCCGCTGCTCGAGTGTCTATCGACTGCACATAGTTCTGTTTGACAGAACGCAGTAGCCCGGCTAGCGCATTAAATCAAACGAAACCACACATAGTTTTGTCTGCTTTACTTTGTCATCCTCCATTCTCAGTTTTATGATTTTTCATACACTGCTCCTACGGGATGAAAGGAGTTTTTTAGGGATATAATTATAACTCTGATTAGCTTAAGTGATGGAAAACCCAAATCCATCAGAATCTGGAAATAAAGTTTTGGCGCTTAGTTCCGTTTGATAGAAATACGTCCAATTTCATTATTCAATCCTTAAAAATCGTCAGAATCCACATTTATAGAATTCTCAATTTTTGATAAGCAATTGATCCATGGTCTTTGAATGTGTAATAGCTAAATTCACTGGGGTCATTCCCATGTCAGAACAACCAGGTTCAAAACCCAGCCCTCCCTCCCCATTTTGACTCATACATGACGTACAGGGTTTAAACACCACATCTACCATTCCCTGAATGAATGTTTGTGAACCAATTTTCCTGGTGGAAAGCGAATATACCTCTTAAAAAGTGAGCGGAAAGTTACTGAAATGACCATCATTTAGAGAAAATTCATTCACTTTTAAGATTAATGATTTTTTTGCCATTCATTATTCAAAGTTAATTTTGGCCCATACTGAACATTTCAGGGTGTCTAGCGACCGGGAAAGTCAGGGAAAGTCAGGGAGAAGTCAGGGAAAGTCAGGGAAAGTCAGGGAAGAAGAACACAAAACCGGGAGAGAAGCGAACTCCCGTCGAAGATCGCGATTTTTTGCATAACTTTACGGCGCTTCGATATTTAGCCGTGCAGCGCTCTCTCCTGGTCTGAGGTGCCATCTGAACCGTTAGTACTGACATAGAATAAAGAGACTACGTAGCGTAGTCTCTAAGAGAATACGTAGCGTAGTCTCTTTATTCTATGGTGCTAACCAGTGGTGCTCCCTCTCTCTATCGCTTTGTTGCGTCCGCGACGCCTCCTTTAGCGTCCACGACACCTCTGGAAGTGTCCGCGATATCTCTGGAAGTGTCCGCGACGCCTTTTGAAGCGTCCACGACGCCTTTAAAGCGTCCGCGACACCTCTTTTAGCGTCCGCGACACCTCTGGAAGTGTCCGCGACGCCTTTTGAAGCGTCAACGACGCCTTTAAAGCGTCCGCGACGCCTCTTTTAGCGTCCGCGACACCTCTGGAAGTGTACTATTCTTTCCTCTATTTATTTAATTATCGAAGTTGCAAATTTCTATAAGGTTTTTTGAAGTAGTAAGCAAAGATCTTCCAAAGCATTACCATTAAGTACAAATTATGATGGTATAGTGGAAGGAAGAAAGGAATCTTTTTTATGAGAGTCTATGTTGACACCCAAGGACCCTAGAAAGGTTTTTATTCTTGAAATGTTATCCATTGCTTTGAAGGGTGGAAAACATCATACAGACTGAAAGGAAATTTTGGTAAAAGGTCATGGAAAGTCAGGGAGAAAGAAAATTCGATAGGTCAGGGAAAACCTTGAAAGTCAGGGAGAATGAAAAGAAAAATTTGCTAGACACCCTGCACTTTATCAACCGAAATTGAGAATAGAATCTTGAACGAGTATCCGGTCATCCTCTTAATTATCTTTTTGAATCTTTAAAAATTATTCTTTTGCCTCTCTCTTAATCTGGTTTGCTGAATGCCCCTCTTGTATTTGGCGATTTTCACTGATGCATACCTTTTTGTGTCAAAAGCAATCACGACACAGATTGTTGGCATGTGTAAAAATTTTATTCTGTTGTTTCAAGGGTGTCTCCTGATGAGATTAGCAAAATCCCCTGTCTATGGATTTTTATTTTAACCATCTCAAGTCATTTAGAGGGTCCTAAAACTTAGGTTTGGGGTAATTTTGGCCTCCAAACCTCGCCCATCTCAACTCTAAGGATTCTTAAAACCCTTTATTGGGACTCTTTTGAGTCACTATTTACACTTTCATTCATATTCTCTGCAGTTGTTGATGGATTTGAGCCTTTGAACAATTTTTTATCATATGGTGTGATCTCTTAAGAAAATAATTCAAGGTCACTGAATCATTTTCTGACATTGAAAAGAAAAAAGAAATTGTTTAAGATTCGGCATTAATTTTCATTTTCAGCCGATTGAAAGAAAAGAAATGCACTCAACGATAAGCTCGCAGAGCATGTACTTGTCTTCCTGAAAAGTTTCTAGTCCTTTTTATTATTGGTGCTTTTTTCTTGCTACTGGGGCAAGTGGCCAAGAGTTCTGTTTCTGTTGGTTTAAGTTCTTATTTTATCTTTTTTCTTTTTCTCATCATGTAAGTCTAGCTCATTTTTTCACTCCCTTCTTCATGCCTCCAAACGAGACAACCCCTGACCCTGGGGGTTCCTCACCCCAAACTCCTCTCTCTGATAATGAAAATTCAGAAACACCCGTCGTAGTTAGTAACCCGACACACCCATCTTTAATCTAAATTATGACAATACTACAACAAAGATCTCCAGAATTGTCAGTACTCAAGACCAATCTAACCTTAAACAAGTCAACCCTGTGGCGACAAAAAAAAAAGAAAAGAAAAAAAAGGAGAATAACCCCCCTCTTCTCAGAAGGGAGGGTTTGGAGGGGAAGAAGAAAAAGATGACAGACAAGGGCAGACTGGCCAGACCTGTCAAGATTCGGCCAGACCGTAACTCTTTCCCTTGTCTGAAGAAAAATAATGAGACAACCCCTAGGGCTAACTTGCCAGACCGTGCCTCTTGCTTTAAGGAAAGGTAGATAGACGAAGAGGAGGATTGAAGGAGCTGATTGGCCGGACCAATCAAGCCAAGCAGCCAGACCAAGCCTCTTGCTCTTTCGGAAGAAAAAAAATGGAATAAAGACGAAACAAAGGTAAAATAAAGTGAGACCCGGGGCGGGGGGCTAATAAAAAATATAACAATAATGATAGGGGAGGAATGACAAAATAGCCAAATGCGCTCATAATAAATCAGTTTTTATATCAGGAAAATAGTACAAGAAACAATGGGGATAAACCAGTGGCTTGACAGTAATAAAAAGAGAGAGAGGAAGGAATAGAAGTAGAACGAGAAACCGACTGACTATAGTAAATTGTACAGGTCCGGCTAAACTGTACTACAGAAATAAAGATAAAAGGAACTAGTCAGGATAACGAACTACAATAATGAACACAGAGGATTTGTCGAGCAGGCCATGCCGTGGGCCTAAGCGAACACAGGACGCAACACTGAAGAATGAGTAATTCAAAAAAAAGAAGACTCTCACCCGCAAATCGACCGGAGCGGAGCTCATGAAAATAAATCTAGTTGGCCCCAAAAGGGGACCAACTCACAGAGAAAATGTACTCACATTTTGATGGGATATAAGAGAAATTCCGGAAACGGAAATGGAAAAGCTCACTCTTCGCACATCTGCAGCTCGAATACGGGAATCTGTCTTCTCACGCGCAGACGCCCAGAACCCAACGGCGGGAAAAATTTGAAATGTAGGAGTGAGTGGGGAGAAGGAGGGGGGACCCACTGTACAAAATATCCAATTGACTACCTTCTCAAATCTACAAAAACCTACCTGACCGACTTAGCCAACAACTACAACAACAAGAAAATCGAACTCCGTGCGCCACGGCCGCTCTCGCAGATCTAATTTTGCAGTGGCGACAAGGGAAGCTCACAGCCTCCGGAGCGCCTTGGGCCCGTGTTGGAGGTAGCTGAAACAGCACACTGCCCTGTCGCCGAAGAAACAAGTGTTTTCTAGCGGAAAAGGACAGGCGCTGACCCTATCTCTCACTCTGCCCGGAAACGCTGCGGGAACTTCCGAGGGTACGAGGGCTGTCCCAAAAGAAACCGGACTTTTGTCATAGAGGGCGAACCGAGCGTCGTAATGAAGTTTTCTTGGGCTTGTTTGAAAGCTGATAAGCTACTGAAGATGCTTGTTTTTACAGAATGCAAAAATTCGTATTGGTAAGGAAACTACACGCTTTGGAATAAAGGAAAGTCAAACTCGAGTTGCGATTTTTGTCTTCATCTCAAGACAAATTTAGATACAACTTTAAAAAAACCCAGGTTTTAAGTTAAAAACTTCGTTGCTCTCTTATTCAAATGCTTAAAAATAAGGAAATTAACATTTTAAGCAGCTTACCAAGTCATCACCTATCCCCTTCAAAATACTTGCCAGCTTTGTCGATGCATTTTTGCCACCGTTTCTTCAATTGGGAGAAACACTGTTAGAAATCCTCAGATTTGATTGATCGCAATTCCTATAGGGTGTTCTCTTGGATTTCCGGAATGGTTTGAAAACGTCGACCTTTCAAGGTAAATTTAAGTCGTGGAAATAAGAAAAAATCACACCGAGCCAGGTCAGGTCACCTTGAAGGAATTGCGATCATTCAAACCTGAGGATTTCCAACAGTGTTTCTCCCAGTTGAAGAAACGGTGGAAAAAAATGCATCGATAAAGCTGGCAAGTATTTTGAAGGGGATAGGTTATGACTTGGTAAGCTTTTAAGCATTTGAATAGAGCAACAAATTTTTAACTTAAATCTTGGGTTTTTCTTAAGTTGTATCTAAATTTGTCTTGAAGTAAAGACAAAAATCGCAACTCGAGTTTGACTTTCCTTCATTCCAAAGCGTGTAGTTTCCTTACTAATACGAATTTTTGCATTCTGTAAAAACAAGCATCTTCAGTAGCTTATTAGCTTTGAAACAAGTCCAAGAAAACTTCATTACGACGCTTGGTTCGTCTTCTATGACAAAAGTCCGGTTTCTTTTGGGACAGCCCTCGTATTTCCCTGCTCACCACAACCTTTTATTCGCTAGGAAAGCCTATGTCATCATAAACATTCATGAAATCCAATATGATGACCATAACCTAGGTCTTTATGTAGTATCTATTAGTAAACCAGGGACAAGCAACAAGCATGTTACCTTAATAGGAGAACTCTAGTTCAAGAATAAAATTCAATAGACCAAAAAAAAAACGAGAAAGTAAACAAGGACCTTATCAACTTGGAAATGTTTTCGAGTCAACAAGCCAATATCTTACTGAATAACTCAAACCACTGTCTTCCCTATGAATCAGCTAGGACGTTTACCCCTCTCCCCCTCAAATATATTACGAAAATAGTCAATATTGTCCATACGCGAATAAGAATAGAGTCAATAGGCACATACCTTAAGGAGAAGTACAATAAAATTATCAGTGTAAGAAGAATTTACAAAAAAATTGGCCTTCGGCCCATTTATGCGCGGTGCCTCTCTCCACGAACCGGCACCGGCGGGCATATGGGGGGGGGGGGGGGGGGGGGCTCGGCCCGCCCACCGCTTCGCGGTGTGGTGCAGAGACAACACATAAACTTTCTAGTTCAAGTCGGCGTTTCGCGCCGGCCTCGTAAAAGGTCGCAAAGTCAGCATCAAGGCACGGCTTTAACATGGAATCTTTAATTGAACTAGGTACTGATCTATTTCTCATTGCCGTAACTATTTTCAAAATGATCTTAATATTAAAATAAAAAAATGAGTTTAGTGACTTATTTGGACCTAGAATCATGATGCGGGATTTATAGAGCCAGTAATACTTAAGGCGTGTCAGCGGGATTTGGACCCCAGTCTTATCGGCATGCAGGCGTGTGATTGATTCATACTATGTGAGTACCTAAGTGGTCGTCTAATTTTGCATGATATATACGGAGTAATTTTAGAGATAATACATTTGAAATCCTAGGTTTCACCTGATCCAAAGCACTTGCTGCTAATACTCAGGAGTGTTTCGACTCATTTATTGGAGGATTGACCATTTGCTATTGGCCCCTCTTCAATTTTGAGATAAGTCCAAAAATCATTTAGGAACTTACATGAATGATCCAGATGGTGATTTGTGCAAATTCCAAGGAATTAAAGGCCTTTCTACAAAATCTGCAGTTCGTCAAAGTGAGCTTTCCGTGTGAATTTGATAAAAATCAAGTTTTAGCCCTAGCCCCCCCCCCCCCAACTTTGGCGTACCCCATAATCACTTAATGTGCATAAAGAGAACATAGATAAGGTTCTCCATGCAAAATGAAATTGAACAAATAGAACTTGAGATATGGCTGTACACAGAAAAAGGGTACACTGACGGACAGACATACATTATTTCAAGTATGGTTTTTTTTTTACTCTAGGCACCTTAAAACGCCTAGAAATGATGAAATTTCAATTTTTCTTTTTTTTTGGACGATGACAATACTTCTACCCGCGAGGGGACCGAGAAAGTAAAAACAAAAGGTAATGCTATAATCCCAACCTCAAAATTAGATGTCCTTTGGCCAGGCACTGTCTGACCTGATTTTCTTTATATTTTCTTCTCACAATGCACCATTTCCCCATACATTTATAGTTGTACAAAGTTATTAAGTTAGTAAGTTATTTATAGTTATATAGTTTATAGTTCTATAAAGTTCAGAATCCTTTAGAGGTAACCCGAATCCAAGATGGCCACCAGAAATTTCCGCATTTGGGTCCAAACTCCGGTAGATACCGTTTTGTATGGAGTGGGGTGTCCTTCATAGGGTATTTTTGGTCTCAACATCAAGGTCAAGAACTTAAGACAGGTCCATTAAAGCCAAAAAATTCAATATGGTGACCAAAATGTCTGCTGTTACGGAGCTAATTATTTCATCGAGGCTCATATTGACAAGTGAGGTGTCCCTACATAGGTTCTTTTGGGTTGTAGATTCCATAAATGAGGTCCTAACAACATAATATGTTCATTGAAGTCCTCTAAAAACCAAAATGGTGACCAACATGGAGCTGCCCCTTTTGGAACTGAGTTTGATAGAAAAGCCCCTCCCAAAGGACCTCAAAAACCCTTTTTTGGAATATTTTGAGGTTCTTAGGGAGAGGCAGATGGGTTGGGAAGCCAAGATTGCTCGAAACTTCAGTTATAGGATCCCCTCGATGACTTGAGATGGTTAAAATAAAAAGGACAGGAGATTTTTACTACTCTTAGCAGGGGATACCCTTTGGCAGACATCCATATGATGAATCGCCGTAGGTGAAGGGCTATGTAGTTTTTGATAGCCTCTCCTCCCATGGAGTGTGATCCAAGTTGCAAATTAAAGAGTTTGGGTCAATTTGGCTCCTTTTTTGTACCGGGCGGTCCCTGTATTTTACACTTTAAAGTAATCATTTGTGGATTTGCTTTTACTGAAAAAAAGTCTGACTTACTTGTATGCAGTTTAGTCAAATAGTGCACCATTTTCATCCATGACCAAGTTTATCTCCTAGTCGCTTTCAGGGACACCGCACTCAGTGATAATTGCTTGCCGTCCCGCAGGGGCTAATGTGTGCATGGACAGCTTCAGTGATGAGTGTAGACTATGACTCACAGTCACCCTTGGTCGGACATAGAACGAATCGTTTTGTTAGTCGCTACTTTTCTCAAGAATGCTTTTTGCCCGGCTTTCGCCCCAGATGGGATGGCATGCATCAAATCTAAAATTCCAGCACTAGACAATATGGGGTGCCAGGGCTGGATTAACCGTAGGGGCAAAGTGGGCCTGTGCCCACAGCGGCAAATGAAAAAAAAGCAGAGCCCTGGTTCTTAGGTTCCGAATTCATATTCAGTATTACAGCTAGGTGTCCCATTGAGTTTTTGAATACATATACGTTCTGTGTTGCCTGCCAGCCCCTTGTAGTGTGTCAAATGATGAAATTCGCCAATATTTTAATGATATACGTTGATTTAATTCAAGCAACTTTTCCAGTTCACAGAAAAGGATCAAGTCTGTAAGGACATATATGAGAGAGAATGTGATTTTCAGAATTGACGGGTTTTGGTTTTCCTCTCTTCATTAGCCTATGATGAGGGTAAAATTAAAACGTGGTTGTGTGTTAGTTACTTTTGAGCTTCTTGAAACGAACTTTGCTAGATTTGTAGTCGCCTAAAAGTACTTTTAAATTGTAAAAAAAAAAAAAAAAAAAAATAGAACATAATGATTAGCTTTTGTACTGTGAGGAGCCAAAGGGAGGGGAAGTTTAACTTAGACGCCGCTATAATTCAAGTAAGAATGCATTTTTACATTGAAATTTTGATGATATTTAAAAGTCCATGGAGACTAGTTTTCCAGTGAAGTTTTGCAAAATCGGCTGATACAATCTATAATAGCAGTCATTTATAGTTTTTTATGAGTCAAGGGAATGATGAAATACTTAATTTGTGAAAATTTGTTGAAAATACACTCATCTAAGGGTAAATGTGTGGACCAAAAATATAATTGTTGTGTTCGCTTCTCCTACCAGGAGTTCACGAAGCATTGTGCAGGTAATTTTTTTAGAAAAAATATTTCAATTAACCTTTATTTTCAACTTTCCTTGAAGTTTAACGTTTTTAATTATTTTGGTATCCACTGGTATCTATTCAGAATTGGAAAAAACCTAAATCCAGAATATCATCCAGAAGCCTATTGAATAACTCTAACAATTGTGCTAGTGGAGACAGAACACCTGCTTCACCTCTGTCATCCCCTCTGACTCCTCCTACTTCCAATACCAATAATATGGGCAAGGTTTGTCCTCTTTTTTTGTTTTGTTGTATCTTTTTCTGTAGATAACTGGATTTTAGAGTAATTGGACGCTTAAATTTATCCCATGAGTTTCATTTTGCTGCTTTCTACCTTCAACTTAAAAGTTGTAACTTGCTTTCACATTTACTGCTTTTCCAGCCTCTAACAGTGTATATATTATGTATTCTTTGCGCCCTCGGTATTCAAAAGTCCTAATTTTGTCTGCAATTTAGTTCCCCTCAGCCAAGGAGTATGAAGTCTTTTTATAAGAAGTTTAAATGTGTAGGAGGATGTTGTATTTTGACCTTTGCTTAGTTTGCGTTTGTGATGCCATTTTCTATTGAAAATATAGTCTCATGTATGATTCATCAGAATAATTCTAATCCAGTGAAGTTCTTCGGGATCTTGAATTACTAAAATAATTGCCCCACACACTACCTTCAAATGATTAGAGACTTGATTTGTTCGCAATCTCTTTATCATAGACGTACAGGGTGATCTAAAAATCCCTCCTACATCTATTTTTTATCTAATCTAGGTAAATATTTGAAACTTAAGGGATATTCCTATGTTAAAGGGAATCTCTTTTTTTTCGTCTTTTTTTTCTGTTGGTTCAATGGCTCATATCCCTGTGGGGCCTACAGCTAACCACAGACAAATTGAAATGACATAGAGGTGTTTATGTGATAAAAGTGGTATAATTTAGATTGAGGGGTGGGTTGGAAAGAGAAAAGGGGGATTTGGAGAAATGTTAGAGGAGCTAAACTATCACCATCTTTGCACCATAAGGCTCATTAAGGTGACTTCCAAAGAAACTGAGCCCTGGAAAACAGACAAAAGGACTTGTAGGAAGAGATTGTTCGGGAGTTGGATGATTGTGTGATGATGAAGTTGAGAGAAAGTTTTGATGATTCCTAGGCGTAAACCTAAGTGGTCTCCTCCAACTGATATTTAAGTATGAGAGGGTTTTTTCATAGCGAAAAAAAACGAGCTAAAACGTTGCAATTTATCCCAAGAACTCTTCATGACTCCTATAGTCTGTCCAAGATAGGAAGGACCGTAGAATGGCTGAATTAATTACACTATTTTGCAGGGTGGGGTTGTCTAGACCCTTCTCAACTGGACAGCTTTATGCAATAAGGAACTAGGGTCAAATTTCCGATTTTCGTCTTATGATGAATTCCGTATCAGGAGGGTATTTACGCACTAATGAGGAAAAGAAAATCTTCAAAAACAATTTTAATCCCTCTTCAGCGACCCTGGAAAAATTAGCCACTGCAGGATCCTGCAAGGCTCATCTTGCAATGGAGCACTAGACAAGGTACGAATTGAAGTATTCTGACACATGTTTCCTAATCAGAATTTCACGTAGAGCACGATTCGCGCACCGAAAACTAATGAAGCAAACTCCAAACGAAGATATTAACGTTTTTATTTCACATTGGTTACGAGGAATTTGAACTACACGCTAACAAGAAACTCGAAGCTCTACGTGAGTCAAATCGCGCACTACAACGGTTTCAACAAGCTTCTTAATCGAGTAATGTTCATTTCCCACCATGTGTTGTTCAAACTATAAGCAATTTGCTACAGCTGAGCCAAAGCGTCAATATTGAGGTTGCCAGATTTTTATATCGCAGAGACTGTCATTATAACGTTTAGCGCACGATGTGAATGACGCAGAGCATTGAGTTTTCATGAGCGGGTGGTTTGAATTCACGCATCAAGAATCATTAAATATCTTTGGAAGAAGTTGATTTCGGTGATTTTTGTTGTGCGCGCAAGCCCGCCACAAGGGGGGGGGGGGGGGGGATATTGGGTCCCTGGCACCGGGGCCCGGGCCCTGGAGGGGCCCGTGACGCAGGTGACAAACCACTACGAATTCATGTGTAACCCTTGTTTCGTAGGGAAAAGTGAAAAAATTACCCTAAAAATTCCGCAAAAGGTGAATATAGTTTCAAAAACACGCTAGGGCACTATAAAATTTTCTTACTTTTTTAGAGATTTTCAAGATTTTGAGTATACGTAGAATGATATTTTTAGTAACTGTGTTTCATTTTCTTCCGTTGTCGGATGCTAAGAGGCTCCTTTCTGGGCATCCTCGACTTCAATGGCTTAACTCCCTTGCCATAGACGTACGAAAGGGGAGTCCAGGGGGTCCGGCTCCCCATAGAATTGAAAATTATCATCTGCCCCCTCAAAAAAAAAATTTATACATGTTTTGAATGCAACAATTCGAAAGTTTTTGGTGCTGAAAGTAAACAAAAAGGCGTAATTATTCTGCAGAAATTGATGGAGAATCTCCATCATAAGAGCTTCATAATGCGTCCAAATAGATTTAAAATTTCAAAAATTTCCCGAGGGAGGGGCCAACCCCCCCCCCCCCCTTTGGCTGGGGGCCTGGGCCAGAAAATTGGTATCCAGGGCCCGAGATGGGATGTGGCGGGCCTGTGTGCGCGTCGTATGCCACGTGAAATGTTAGTTAAGATATATAACAGAATATACATATATCAGAATGCTGAAATTCGTACCTTTCCAGTGGTCCATTGGGAACTATACCATGGTTTCCTATTGCGTAATGCGAAACTCGGATTTCCCATTTTGCCATTCGGAGCTATAAGCAGGACAGCTAGCGCTCGGGATAGAGCGCCGGAAAGGTGAATCAACGACAAGATCAGACATTCAGACATTCAATCGTCAGCCATTTTTGTCTCGTGAATGTGATAGACTTACGAATTTTGAGTAGTGGTTTGTCCAAGTGTGCACGCAAAGAGGCAAGAACTCAAGAAGGCCAGAGAAGTGTATTCCAAAAAGGACCTAGAAAACGACAATTTTATTGATTTAGGACAAAAGCGTGGGCAACACTAGGTTGCTTAATGAAATAATGCGGCCATGTAATTTTCTCAATGATTGGCTGAACTGGACGTTTTTATGCTAAAAGAAACTGTACGCCATTTTCAAACTTTTCAGTCGAGCATGTTCGACAAAAACCAGTGGCGATTCCTTACTAATGAACCGATTTTCGTTTACTTTGGCTTATTTGAAAGCTGAGGAGCTCTACGCGTCGCCAAAACTCCGAAAAAATGCATATAAAGCGAGGTATAGGGGATTTTGCACGTAGGTCTCTTTGATTTATTGCACTATCCGGATACTGAATTAAATCGAGAGGAGCTTTATCCATTCGACGGATTCGGCAATGCAATGCCCGGTTACGTTCGCCGCGACCGGTTAATCGATCTCAGTGAATCTTGGTACCGGGGGGTATTTTTGGGCAGGGAAAGTCGATTTTCTGGTCCAATTTCGAAAATCCAAGATGGCGGATGTGGCCTATAATGCTATCTCGTCTCCTGTTCGATCGATCTCAGTGAATCCAAGTAACAGGGGATATTTTTGGGCGGAAACTCGAATTTCTGGTCCAGTTTCGAAAGTTCGAACATCCAAGATGGCGGATGTGGTCTAAATTGCTATCTCGGCTCATGTACAGTCGATTTTTGTAAAACTTTTAACTTTGTATCTGTCGGCATTTTTGAACGGGAAACTCGAATTCCTAACCGAATTTAGAAAATTTGAAAATCTTTTAAGTGACCCCGTACTCTCCTTATGGGAAAGTGCACCACGATCGATTTTTAATTTTTTTAATGAATTCAATTCATCTCGAGATGCTGATCAAAAGTGATCATTGCGCCAACTTTCTACGATGCACCGTTTTCGCACAATACGCCCAGAATGCTTCAATTTTTCAGCGATAAAGAGTCAAGAAGAAGAAGGCATTCGAGAACACAGGTCTGATGTGAATAAAGAAATACGTAGCGAGTGTCTGTCTCCTTATCTATTCCTGCCTACTCTGGGGCTATCTCCTTCCCGCTCTCGTTCGTTTGACGTTCACTGTTTTTCTCCGACTTTCCTATTCTTATGCTCCTCATGAATCTAATTTGGATGGTCAAGCAAAAAGACGTAAAGAATCCGAGATAAGACTGCTCGGTGCTGGAGTTCCCCTGATGTCCTTGTTGACACACAGCCGACCGTTCACTCGAGTGCTAATAAGAGGAATCTTTCTGACTCTTTATCGATGAATAATTGAAGCGTTCCGGGCGTATTGTTCGAAAACGGTACATCGTAGAAAGTTGGCTTAATGGTGACTTTCGATCAGCATCTTGAGATGAATTGAACGCAATAAAAAAATAAAAAAAGTAAAGTAATATAAAAATTAAAGATCGATTGTGGTGCACTTTCCCATAAGGAGTGTGCGGCGTCCTTTTGACAATGAGCTTGTTCAGTAATTTTTCATTCTTGCATTTTTGAAGTATTGAGTACGCATAGTTCACAGGAATTTTTTCCGATTATTTTGAACAATATTAACCCACAAACAACTAGTTCGAAGTTGCGTATTTTAAGCTCGCATTTTAATTACGTGTCTCTGAGGAGGTCTACATGACGCATGAGAGATCTCCCGAGTGAGGTCACACTTTTGACCACGCGTTCCCTCTAGCTTGCTTTAAATACTCCTAAATCTCTAAATACTTTTCCGATTCCAATGAAGTCCCTGATAGTAATTTTAATGAAAATGGAGTGGTTCTGATGGGTTTGTTTGTTTACGTCCCATTATCAATGCAGAGTGACATTTGTCGTTGAACAGCCCTGATCAAACTATCCCTGCAGAATAATCGTCAAAAACGTGCCTCGAAACGATATTTTTGCAATTTTGGGGGGCACCCGGGGGGGGGGGGGCTGTGAAAAAACGGCATGCAGTCACATCGCTTCAAAATTTTACAAGGATTTAGATAATGGTGCCATATACCTAGTGATGCGAGCAACCGTTTTCGTGTTATGGGCGGAAAACCGATTTTGGGGCACTTACCCCCCCCCCCCCTCCCCAAAAATCCAAACCCGTCACGCTGTATTGATGCGGACTTTTTTAGGTGACTCAGGGGGTCATAAGAACTCACTTTGCCAAAAATCAGCCTGGTATCAATTTTTTCCCTTAACTGGCTGAATTTGACGTATAATTCCTGAACTAGATCGAATCAGCAGAAAAGGTATGAAGTAAAAAATTCATTTTTCACAAAATCAAAGGGAGCAATCCCTTAATTTTTCTTTAACAAATGTACCTTTTGGTAGGCTCCAAAGTGATGCCAATATGCATCTGCTCTTTTGTGTTTTCATTTTCCTCCCCCCTGTGGAGAGTGCTCAAGTGAAACTGTACCTAAAAGGAGATCCCTTGAAAGTAAACCATCACCTGTTACAGCATTATTCGAAATCTGAAATCGTTGTAGAGATATTCAAACTGGCTCGTTTTCCTGAAACACTGTCCGATAAATAGCTGTTGGGGCCGATTCATGAAGAAAATATAAGTGTTAAGCTTCTCTGGCTTCGAATATGCAGACCAATCTACGCAGGTCAGTCATTCCTGTAGGCTAGTTTTGAGACCCTACAGCGCATTAGCAGCAGGAAGTTAAATGCAATTCATTTCTTATGGGACCAGTCAAAGCTACGGCACATTGGGTGCAGTTGGATGAGGGCCCGCAAGGAGAGGTGGAGGTGGATTCTGAAAAGATGCCGAGCGACTTATATGTGTGTGGATTGATCGTGACAAAAATATGGCACTGTAAATGCGCTCAGGTATTTCAGGGAAGCAAATTTGTCAATCTCGATTTCCGCATGAGCCCCAGAAAGTATAGATTTAAATGTGAAACAGTGCTCACGCGGGGATTGAGATACGCCACGTCAGAGGGGCGACAGCTCGTGCCATAACTTGAAATGTCCACCTTATCCAATGTTGAAATTTGTCCAGGTCAGATTTAATCACGGAATTGGTGTAAGGGACAAACATACAGGCAGCAGGATTGAGATGAGATTTTGACTTAATTTGGAATAGAAAGGAAAAAGACCAAGTGTCAGGCAGCACTGCTCAATAGTTAGATCCCATACAGGGTGTCCCATAAGTCCGTACCCCCCCTCCTCGTAACTTTTGAACGGTTAGAGATAGAAAAACGAAACTTTGGGAATGTTTCTATCTCAAAGGGGACCATCTTCTAGGGAGTTCAAAATTTTTGTCCCTCCCTCAGGGGGGGGGGGGGGTGCCTCAACTTTTTTTTCAAATGGTAACCCCTATTTTGTGATACATCATTGGAAAGAACATAAAAAAACTTAGAATTTTGGCGCAAACAGCAGATCGATATCTTAATTTTTGACCGAGTTATGATAGGTCAAAGGTCAAATTTGACCTATTTTCAAAAAATCATAACTCCGGTTCAAATTATCATAGAGAAATACATAAGACGGGAAAATTTACCACGTTGTAAGCACTTTAAAGTAAAAATCGCAGAAATTGCAAAGATTTAAATTTCTTTTTTTGTAAATCTTTGCCCAAAATTTGGGGACTTGAAAACGCAATGTTGAACTAATTTTGAATTTACCGAGATAATGTTGAGGCAAAGTAAGGGAAAATCGGCTCATTTCGCGGGAAAAACGTATGACCTTTGAACTGACGTGTTTAGGGGTCCGAAACGCCCCTAAAAATTAAATTTAAGTGATTTCTGCAATTTTTACTTAAAAGTGCTTACAATGTGGTAAATTTTTCCGTCTTGTTTTTCTCTCCATGATAATTTGAACCGGAGTTATGATTTTTTGAAAATAGGTCAAATTTGACCTTTGACCTATCATAACTCGGTCAAAAATTAAGATATCGATCTATTGTTTGCACCAAAATTCTTAGTTTTTTTATGTTCTTTCCAATGATGTATCACAAAATAGGGGTTACCATTTGAAAAAAAAGTTGAGGGCCCTCGCCCCCCCCCCCTGAGGGAGGGACAAAAAGTTTGAACTCCCTAGAAGACTAGAAGATGGTCCCCTTTGAGATAGAAACATCCCCAAAGTTTCATATTTCTATTTCTAACCGTTCAAAAGTTACGAGGAGGGGTACGGACTTGTGGGACACCCTGTACAAAAGTCGTAGAGCCTCAGTACCTAAACTTGGAATGATGAGTATCTCAAAAATAGCACATAAATCCCCTCTGGTTCTTGAAGCTGTTAATAATTTGCTGAACAATTTATGGATGTAGCCGCTCATTTTACGGAGCTGTCTCATTATGAAAACCCGGAAAGAAACTCTAAGAATGGATTTTTTTTTAGTCATTCCTGCTACTAGATCCTGACTCTGAATGAATTAAGTTCATCTGAGCATGCCAAATCATTGTTGGAGATCAACAGTGCTTAAAGTTACTTATATCTCTTCATTTTCCTTTGCTTTCATTTATTCTCATTTGCTTCTTTTTCATTGTGAAGATAACTTTTAAAATCCTAAGACATTATCCTGATAAAAGTCTACGTAATCCATGGAATGGAGAAGGCATGTTACTCCACGCTAAAATTTGTATATTCGGTTACTTTTCTTTGCCTCAAAATCAACTCCTTACTCTGTCTCTTTTTGCAATTTTTTTGCCTACACAAGTCTCATAATCTATATGCAAAGAACTTTTATGACCTTGCAATTTTTTTTGGTGGAAATACCCTCCATATCGTTGAAAACCATACTCTTCTGTTGCCAACGGACGTGAAAGACCGTGGTCATCCCAAAATCAAAGGCGTCAAAGTCTAATGATATTTTCTCCATTCATTACTACAGGAAGTGTAGAAAATTCTGCAGATTCTGTGAATTCGGCCTCTTAAAATTTTAAAGATGGAAATCAGCTCATGATTGCTTGGTTCTCATTTACTGAAACGTTCTAACTTTCATTCCTTTATTCATTTAATCTTTATTTTTATCATTATCAATTTTTTTTTTTTCAGGAAAAAGAGGGGAAAAAGAAAGCGCGCAACAAAGAAGGTAAATTTCAACCATTTCTTCGTTTTTTTTTCAATTTAATCTAATTAAAAGTTGATTTCGTTCCATCAAATTTTTGTCTTAAACATGAATAGTTTTCATTTAACTGAGCTTTTCAGATTAAATTGTATTAAATTGTATCCAATATTCACTCTGATTTTTCAAACTGCTTATCTTACTAAGCTGTAATGCCCTTAATTTTTCAGTGGTGAGCTCTAACATGTTGCCTCTTTTTACAACTCACCAAGCTCGGACTGTAAAGGGAAAGAGATTGTATTTAAATGGGATTATCTTTGGTAAAAAGAAAGATGTAAGTCCTGTAATATCGCTAGGATCTTGCAAAGACTCATTCTTATTGTCTAGTAGAAAATTCTCCTACGTTCAAGTTATTTCCGTAGAAAAATGCTCTTACATATACAGGATTACCCAGATGCACTGTGCCAGGTTTTTTTTTTCGTTTATTCTAGTGAGAAGTAAGTGCTGGATCGCGGGGAATCCGAATTTCATAGTCCCCCGGTTTCCCTTGAGAGGTAAAAAAGGGGGAAACAAAATTTGGGGTTCACATCAAAATTTTGAAATTATTTTATCAGTCATAAAGTGTAGAAAATTGTATCCTAAATTGACTCCAAGAAGTCCAAAATCGGTCCGTCCGATACCATAATACTAACCTCCTAAAGGTGGGAACACAGCCCCCGGTTAAGAAAGGAAATTTGCGAAAGTTACAAAGAGGCTTGGAAAAAAGATGTGGACTCAACATGCGCAATTGATCCTAAGGAATCCTAATTAAGGGTCCGGTTGTCCCCAGAGCTCTTTCTGATGGGGTACAGGGGACCCTGAACTCATAAATTGAATCAGTGTGGGGTCCCCCCTGTACCCCATCAGAACCAGTCCCCCCTGTACCCCATCAGAACCTCTTGGTCAACGAGACCCTCGAATTCGGATGCGTTAGGGTCGACTACCCATGAAAACATATTTTCTCCGAACCTCTATATCAGTCCAGCGAACTCGCATTTTTTGAAAGGAGGCTGTGTCCCACCCTTTCAGGGTCAGTACACTAACGGTTGAACCAGTTTTTGTTAATGTAGCTTGACGTTTTTTGATTAGCAAGTATGTAGTAGTAATTAGACGTATCAATTTCTTGGATGCCTCATTTAGTCAGTGTCCTTTATTGTTAGGTGCATTTGCATACCATGTGAAATGTTATCTCACAGTAACGTTTTAAAATAATAAGACTAAATCGTTTTGTTTCAAAATCAAAATGATCATAATCGTTGCTTCGCTTCTCATATATGTAATAATTGTTTGATAGTATGAGCATTTTGATGATGGCTCACAGTCTAATACTTGTATCATTATCGCTCATTATTTAGCATATGACCCTTCAGTATTTCTGTTTGTGCTTATTATTCTCTCAAATTATTTGATCAATTTTTATAGGTTCTGTCTGCCATCTGTGCATTTTTCCCCTTTTCTTGATTTCACACTTGTCCGGCTCAGTTTAATTTTTTGCTTTTACATTTGTATCTTGTATTTTCCATCCAGTAAGCTTAAAGTTCTTTCTTGAGCTAATTCACAACTTTGTTTATCTTCTCTTTTATTTCACCAACTTACTTTTATGGCATTGGACTCACCACTGCTTTCATCCATTTAAATTATGGTAAGTCAATGTTGTATTTTGGGTTTTATTTCCCCTAATGATCTCTAAATCAATGTTTTAGCAAGTTTTCTGTCAACATTCTTTTTCTCAAGTGTCCTCATCAGGTCAAGTAATTAGGTACCCAAAAAATCGACTAAGAGTAACAGTAGGGTGCGGCTTATTTGTATGCTAAAAAAAAAGTTGGAAAAGTTCAGCTCCCCGGTTTCCAATAGGTGCCAATACATAAAAAAAAAAATTCCTGTAAAGTTTCAGACCGATCGGATCATTTTTAGAACCTCCGCCGGGGACGTTTTTACCAAAAAATCGATTTTTTTACTTTTGCCTCTAAATAGCTCACCCTGTGATCAAAAATGGCTTTTTTCTGCAAGAAAAACGCGTCGTAGCGAAAAAATGCTTATTTTCCAAATGAAAGTCCGCGAAATTTTACACTAGAATCATATTAGATATGACGACAAATTTTGAAAAAATCACCAATTAAATTCATCCATCGGGACAGATCTTGTCCAAGCTCAAAAAATTGTGCCTGCACTTCGATAGTATATGCAAAAAAACAAAAAAAGTTGGCCACTCAAATCGGTTCTGGGGGTGATAAAACTACAAGTTGTACACTCTTGCAAGCAAATTTTCTTAATTTTTTCTTTTTTGTCGCAGTAAGTCCAAAAATACCACCCAATACTTTCCTTGTAGCGCTTTAAGTAATAAAACCTGTTTTTCCTATGAAGAGGGTCCTCATAGAGAAAATATGGATACAAAAATTTAAAATGCCCAGAACACTGACCAATAAAGTTTTTTACGGTTAAATAAACTACAAGCTTTCAAAATGTTTTAAAACAAATTGCTACTGCGGTCATAATGAAGTGTTAAAATGACAGACCTGCATATTTCCTAGGAACCATCCGGAATTTTTAACCGTTAGATTAAGGCTCTCTTATTTAGCCACGGGTCATCAAGAGGCATTTTGCAGGGTTTTACCAATAAAGTTTTTTACGGTTAATATATTATAAGCTTCCAAAATTTTGAAAAAAAAAAAAAAAAATATTTGCTACACAGTGGTCGTGAAGAAGGGGAAATTATAACATACAAAAATTCAGCTACATCAAGTACTCATTTACGATTGAAAAAATTGGAACATAAATAATTGACAAAAACATCGGAAATGTGGAATAAAAAAGGAAATACACTATTTATACCAAGTATTTTTTGGCGGCCGAGGAATATTTGGCTCTGTGCTGTTGTACAACTTGTAACAAATATTGCTGTTGTTCCTCTTTATTAGTGATTCTTTGATTAAATTTGGTTATCAAAGCGACCCCTCGCTCGGCGTAGTCATTAGTGTCCCGCAGACTTTTGACAACTTTTCTACATTGTTGAAAAGACTCATTTTCGTCCCATTTCGAAGGACGGTGACTTATGAATTCATGCGGAATGTCTAAAATTTTAAAGAAATTGACTGTATCAGCCGTGATAAATTTATCGAGAGTTAATTTTTTTAAATTGTTATTTTCCAGGTTCACTTCTTTCCTCAACATACGAATCTCTGGAGCTTTCCTTTCTAAGGCTTTTACCATCTTAATTTTCGTTAGTGTGGTAACTTTAGTGTCAATAAAAGAAAAAGCGACAAGTTCTTCTGAGAGATACCATAAGTGATTGGCGAATTTTTTTGAAGTTGCCTCTGAAATATTCCTGTTTACTTTTTTGTAATTTACAAGACCAATCAAAAACTTTAAATCATTGTTAGGTGCCATGACTCCAACTGGAGCCTCAAACCAGTATTTCACATTAAGACGTACTATAAAAACACAAATTTGCGAGATTTGCTCTAGAAGATCAGTTGGATATTCCTCACGGAATATGTACATTTTTAAAGCGTATATGGCTTTGGCCATCCATCCGGAATTTGAGACGGCTCTGGGTCTTCTGAAATGCACTCCTCTGTCTGGTTTTTCTCCGCAAAAAATTAAAACTAGTTCCAAAAGCTCCTTATAATCGTCACGCGGATTGTATTCCTTGAAACAAGCGACAGAAAGCAAACAAAATCAATTTGTTCGCATAAATAAGGAGGTGTTTTGCTATTGCTTTATTTTGAGTTTTCTTCCTTTTAGTTTGCGCACGTAGTTGTACTAATAATCCTCATACTGATCTTCCTCTTTTGTCAAATTACCCATCAATCAGTTTCAGAATAACTTTTCAAAACGAACGTCATTGAACATGCACTTATTTAAGTATCATGAGGTTTAGTAGCAAAGTTTGGTAAGATTAAATTTCAGAACGAATTTCATGATTTTGTTTTTCTTTAAATATTAGGTGCATCAGAATAGTTCCTTGAAAAAATCATGGAAAAAAATCCAATTTTCCTCTTGATTGGAAACAAAGAAATGAAGGGAGTCAAATTTGAGCAATTATAATAGTAAGACTTACCCAGAGCTGTTTGCGGCAAAAACTAATTGCGTTTTGTCTGGTGGAGCCCAAAGCTTTTTAGGGTACCTGGATCTTCAAGCGCAGTTTTGTAGTTGGACTGATCAATATGGTCCCATTGTCCCCGGAATTTAGTGAAAAGATTATGCTCCGGCTGGTTGGTGGGCCCAATGGAGCAGGTGATTGCGCTTTCTAGGATGAGTTCGGGTATATGGTGCCGGCAGGCCAAGTTCAGGAGAGGTCTAGTCATAAGCCGCTCTAGATTTATGCAGGCCCCATTGTGAATTCCCGCGTTAGTAGACGCAGTGTCAAAGCACTTAGATTTCACTTTATCTCTAAGATTCCACGCATCAATTGCTTCATAGACAGCCGATGCTTGGAGTTTGCCTGTACCCGAGGATAAAGGTGCCACAGCAAGCAATTGGTCGATTCCATAACCTGAGACGAGAATTGGCAGTCGGTCGACTTTTTCTCTACCGGTCAAACTTGGCAACAATTTACCGTCCCAATGTACAGTAAGAGGGACGTCTGGAGCAAAATTATTTTGGATTCTTTTGGCTGAATCCTCTCTGAATTTTGCACGGGCTCTTCTAATTGATTTTTCGTTCATAACTAGTTTCTTTACATCTAGACCGCATGATTTGGCACTTGATGCCATGAGATAGACAGCATTTCTGTTGGTAGTCTGGGTGCGATCTAAAGCGGAGGCCATTCCCTCATCCAACAACAACGTTCGCCCTCGGCTTGCCCTTGCTGGAAACGTCATGGATTCAGAGTTTTGATGACTTTGCCCAGGGTTAGAGCCTCGAACACATTCCTGCGCAGACCGACCACTTCTAATCTAGGGAGCTGGAACCTTAACGGACTCACAATATTTGTGACTTGGTCCGGGATAGTTTGAATCTTGTGAAGATGGTTGCGAACCTGAAGAAGATTCAGTGGATGACACTAAGATAGCTTTCTTTGAAAAAATCTCAGCTTCTTTTTGAGCTTTCTTTTTCCTAAATGCCATTTGTCGAGAGCGACGTGTTCGTTTGGTCTCGCCGATTTTCGTTGATTCACTTTAAGGGTTTTCTTTCCTGATCTCTGCTTCAAGTAATCTCTTGCTATCAAAATTCGTCATCCATTCGATAGCGTTAGCATGGTCAATTCTGAATTTACATTGCAAACTGTTCAAAAAATTACTGTCAGCTTTTAGAACTGCTTTACTGAATTTGCAAACACTTCTTTTCCTCTTTTGGAAGAGTTTGTATAGTTTTAACACTTTAACAATACACTTGTCCTTTATCTGCGTGGGACTCTCAGCATTCTGCCAAAACGACAACAGTTTTTGCACAACAACTTCTGCACTCTCTTTCATTCCTTTTTTTTTGCACATTATGCTCGAATATAAAATAACGAAGTACTGCTTCTTTGGACGGGAATTTATGAGACACAATGTCTGACACAGGCTGTAACCTTTTAAAATATTCTTTCCTAATGCGCATGGTAAAATTAGATCTAGTAGGAACAATAAAACGTATTAGATTCAACAGATGCAAATCTTTAAACCGCGCGTGAAAACTGACAAAACGATGACGTAACTCATCTGCTGACAAGCAGTATCGTGTTCACGAAATAGACTGATTTACTTGCTACATCATTCGATATGATATCGAACCCTTGGTTCAAATGTAAACAAACACAGAAAACTGTTCCTGATTCGCGCCATTTCGCGCTCATTCGCGGCCTTCGCACCATTGTGGTAAAATGCGTCCAAGTGTTTCTTACAATCGAAAGTTCTTGTATTAAATGAGTCTTTAGTTAATTTATGACCGGCCAATGACTACATTTTAATGAATTAGCACAATTAACTCATGAAAAATTCGCACATGAGGTTATGTTGGTTTGTTTTGGTTTGAACCAAGAGTTCGATCATATTATGTAGAATGACGCAGTCACTAAATCAGTCCATTTTGATTTCCCAAGGAATTGTCTGAACCGATGCGCATAAGCAATCACATTTACTTTGAATCAGTTGAAACAAAACGAAACGCAAACAGCTTGAGCCAACCCCGCAATATGCCTCTTGACGGCCCGTGGCTAAATAAGAGAGCCTTAATCTAATGTTTAAAAATTCCGGATGGTTCCTAGGAAATATACAGGTCTGTCATTTTAACACTTCGTTATGACCGCAGTAGCAATTTTTTTTTAGAACATTTTGGAAGCTTGCAGTTTATTTAACCATAAAAAACTTTATTGGTCAGTGTTCTGGGCATTTTAAATTTTTGTATCCATATTTTCTCTATGAGGGCCCTCTTCATAGGAAAAACAGGTTCTATTACTTAAAGCGCTACAAGGAAAGTATTGGGTGGTATTTTTGGACTTACTGCGACAAAAAAGAAAAAATTAAGAAAATTTGCTTGCAAGAGTGTACAACTTGTAGTTTTATCACCCCCAGAACCGATTTGAGTGGCCAACTTTTTTTGTTTTTTTGCATATACTATCGAAGTGCAGGCACAATTTTTTGAGCTTGGACAAGATCTGTCCCGATGGATGAATTTAATTGGTGATTTTTTCAAAATTTGTCGTCATATCTAATATGATTCTAGTGTAAAATTTCGCGGACTTTCATTTGGAAAATAAGCATTTTTTCGCTACGACGCGTTTTTCTTGCAGAAAAAAGCCATTTTTGATCACAGGGTGAGCTATTTAGAGGCAAAAGTAAAAAAATCGATTTTTTGGTAAAAACGTCCCCGGCGGAGGTTCTAAAAATGATCCGATCGGTCTGAAACTTTACAGGAATTTTTTTTTTTATGTATTGGCACCTATTGGAAACCGGGGAGCTGAACTTTTCCAACTTTTTTTTTAGCATACAAATAAGCCGCACCCTAGTGTAACAGTCTTAAACTGCTGTCGCAGGAAACGGTTGTGACACTGGCACCACCTCTCGGTTGCAGTCATAATACTCATGTAGTTTATGATCAGTTCCATGCTAGACTTGCAGATACCAGTCCCTTTTCCCAGGTAATGCAATGAAAACACATGGTAAAAAAGAGTGGTCACTATGACAGGGTGGGACAACTAGCAATATTATAAAAATCAGCACCACAATCAACTTGTTGGGGGACATAATAATAAGCAAAGACTCTGAGGAAATTCATAGAATCAGATGATTTCTTTTGTCGTCACATTAAAGCTGTTTATTATAAAATATTACTTTTTGGGTGGGGGGGGAGGAGGAGAACACATTTATTTTATACCAGCTGTTTGAGGCACGCCTCTAAATATGCAGGCTTTTACAATAGCAGTTTGTCATAAAAAAGTTTTTTGTTGTTACATCTGCGCCATGCAGTCATTCCGTTTTAGTGAGCAAATTAACATTTTCTCACGAGTGCCAGAGAAATCTAGAATGCTCTTCAAGCGAGCAAGCGAAGTGTCTGACAGGATAGGCTAAGGATGACTAATACTAAGTGAGGTGACTCGGACTGCTCTCGATCATCGAAACAAATAAATATTTTGTTTCTCTGTGGACTGCGCAAGTGTGCGTCTGCGAAGTGAGCTCTGCCCATAGTCATAATGGATACCGACCGCATTGCATCGCCGCGCCGCTTGCTCGAAGAATATTCCCCCTCTCCTGGTCAAATCCTTACTTATAAATAGAGTTTCATTGAGGTTTATTTAGTAGATTCATATAAGTTGGAATGGGGTTAACAGCAGCCCCACCGTACATGAGAAGGAGGATGCTTGAATACAATCAGTATTAAAGTGTTGGGGAATAGTGATAGTTATACAGTTTTATTTCTAATCTTAATTAATTCCTCATAAATTTGTATACAAGTCTAACTGTTTACTGAGTGAGATTATATATCTAATTGTCATTTCCTGATATACTGAATTACTGATGTTACCTCTAGCACCATCCATTCGGATATTACTTAGGGAGATAAAATATTACTTTTACTGCCCTAGTTTCCAATTCTTCTTACAATTAATCAAACTGAGAATTTGTAAGTGAATCTTTGAGAAATACTTGAAACGCACCAGTAAGGGGCCGCTCATGAATCGGCTTAGTGCCTGTTATTTTTGTAAAATCAAATGAAAACAAATAAAAATGAAGATTGATTCATCTTATAAAGTGTAGAAAAGCAGGTTAGAGGTTGTAGGGGAGTGCAGTAGGATGTGTCTTATTTTTGGGTTTTTCGAAATTAAAAAATCTTTTGAAAAATTCAAAAAGTATGTTTAATTTTACACCAGAGAGAAACTTTTTAGGGGTAGCACTTTTCGGATCTCGAAAAACCCAAAGATAAGACAAACTCTAGAGTGCAGGTCTGAAAAGATGGATGTGTGAAAAGGGGAGGAAGGCATCTAAAATTACAAATCACTTGTGACATATTTTATGAACGGCCCACATTTTAAATTGGTGTGCTCTCCAACTTAATCTTAGGAAATCACCTCAAATCCCTCTAATGCTTGAAGGATCTTAACTTAGTCCATTCCTTTTTATAGTATGTAAATGCCCTGTTTCAGTAGCAATTCATTATCCAATTTACGCTTTGCCAAACAATGATGAAAATAATTAATAAAGAGATTGTTCTTTTAAAGCATTTTTATTTTTGCCTGATGTTTATAGGAATGTTGCTTGAACCAACAGTGCTGATAGAAGGAGTCTTATTCAGGGCTCGTTACCTAGGTTCTACTCAGTTAGTGTGTGAGGGTCAGCCAACCAAAAGCACCAGAATGATGCAAGCAGAAGAGGCTGTGTCCAGAATAAAGGTAATATCTTAACTAAGGAATGATGTCGATTTCAAAAAGACTGTCCCTGCCTCTATAAGAAATACCCGTATGGATTCTTTGTTCCAAACTTTCACAAACCATAAAGGACCAATCACGAGACCTGGATTCATTTTCGTCTAGCACCCCCCTCTAGGGATCCTAGGTTAAATATTCAAATTGCCAGAACTTTTTAGAGCATGAATTGATTTTCAGCGGGCGCCATCTTGCCTTTCTCGGCGATGTGCATGTGAATGGAAGCTCAAATTATGCCACTTTGAACTCGTCTCTCGTGACTTGATATCAGTCAAACAAATCCGAGAAAATTCCTGTCAAACATTTGTTTGACACTCCACTTACTTCACTGTCCACTTTTAAAAAATGCAAGAATTAGAGATTACTGACCAAGCTCATTCAGTAGTGCAGCATATTCTAGGCTCCAAGTAAGATTTTTCCTTTTTCGTAAGGTCAGCAGGCACGCAGGTAAAAAAAGATGGTTTTACGTTTTTGAATATGCTTTACATTCAACTCCAGTGCAACTCGGGGATATCTTTTGTTCAGAAGTCATGATTCTTCAAAGTTGGTGCGGCAAGATGTTTTTGTTGAGAATTGGGTAATCCAATAGATCCGCCCTGCCTTAACAGCTTTACTACTGGTTGAGTTGTCAAGTTGAAACTTTCCTGTTTTGGCCAAAAGGAGCTACTCTATGGCCCCTCAAAAATTTTGGAGGGCCCCTTAACTTTTCTTTCGAATGGCCACTCTTTCTTCGTAATACATTGATGAAAAGAACATAAATGAAGACGAGCTATTGTGCAAATTAGAAGTCATTAACCATACAAAACAATAGAATCGCAATATACTGGAGTGACGATGAAGTCACTTATTAAGGCTGTTTTGTCCAGTACTCCTGAGACTAGTGTGCAGCGACTGGCGATGTGGTATACACGGGGTCCCAGCTCCGAGCTTCGCTAAGAAAATACTGGTTTAAAATTTATTTTATAAAAACTGGGTGTTATGTACATTTCTTAATTTTTTATGGCTTTGGTCAACATAATTTGCCGAAATTCGCGACAATTATTATCAATTTAAATGAATAAATCCCAAAAACCACGCAGCCCACAATTCTCCCGTAAGCCGCTGTTTAAAAAATGCTGTCTGGTTCTCGCTTGGCTCACACTTTCGGCAAAGAAGAGGCTCGAAATGGCCCGTTCATGGATTGACTTAATTTACGCTCCAGTGCATTACGACTCTATCGTACTCCATGTCATTTACCTGACATTGTTGCAAAGTGTCAACGTGGTATGTTCAATATGGCCCTAAGTGGATTTTTTGGCAACCAATGGATATGTTTGCGTCAAACTTGTGGTACAGGTTTTTTTTTTTTTTTTTGGAAGCTGGTGGGAATTTTATGTTAGTTCTTTAAAGTTCCAATATTTTTAAACAATGCTGACCTATTAACGGCAAAAAGTCTGTGTTTTTCTAAAAGGGGCGTCCACCTTGAGAAGGACTAGTACTTTAAAAAAACTGGTTTAAATTTGTGTTTAGTGTTGCCAAATATCTCAGGCCCCAAATTTTAAGCAAATCCACTCATAGATTGCTAATATGCCTGTTTCTGGCCATTTTGAATTCAGACCAGTCAACATATTTTGAAGGATAAAGATACTAACCTCAAATTTTAGCCAAATATTGTCTCCTTTCATGCCTCTCCTGACTATACATATGTAACAGAATGGGGGTTGCCGTTTGAAAACAAAAGTCAAGTCTCTGTCCTGCCCTCACATGGGCCCCTTGAAAATGGGAGAGATTAAAAAGGTAGCTCTCTTTGACATGTGAATACACCCAAAGTTTCCAAAAAACTTATCAGGGTGGGGTTGGAACTGTTGGACGCTTGGATTTCAGTGTAAAAATCATATGCTTACCCCTGTATTCCTGCCTCATATTTCCCCTGTGGTTTTGGAAACCAATAACATCCCAAGAAGGATACATTATTGATTCTTCTTTGCATTAGATCATCCTAAAGCCTTCTTTCCTCGAAAATAAGGAAAAGATGGATCCTAACCTCCACTTGTTTTTAACTGTTCTCCACTAACTTCAAAATATTTATCAGAATCTTTGATGTGTAGGAAAAATCAGCAATTTATTCTTAATGCGATGCCATTAGTTCTTAAGACACTGCAGGGAGGCTGAAGTGGCACCTTGGCATCACTCAGGAAGAACACGTACAGACACGTTCTCAGTGTTAAAAACACCTAAAAACAAATGTATTTAAAGAGCTTGATGCAAAAACGGCTTTTTTCGCCCCCCCTCTGGAAGTTCTTCAGACTTTGTCTATTGATTACTCATACTTGAGCGCTTCTTTTCCCAAATTTTCAGACCCCCAAAAAATTTTGGGGGGGAGCTAGAGGGGGTGGAAGTCAAAACCTGTGAACCTCGATATCTCTTGAACAAAGAAAGATATCGAGGTCCGGTTTGGACGAAAAATCGTCTAAAATTGCATACTTTAAGATTCCAAATGTCGAAATCCCGATATCAGATTTTTAAGTCAACATATGTACTTTTTTCCAGTTTTTAGGTCTAGAAAATTTCTTTTAAACGAAAAATTTACAAAGATCTCAATTTTTTATTTGAACCAAAACCAGTTTTTTAAATTGTTCGTCTTTTTCCGCATCCAACGAGTGGTCCATTAAGCTGGGGAACCAAACGGTTCCGGAGTTATGATCGATTGAAGTTTCCGCTCAACGCGCGCCGACCGATTTTCGCGCGCAAAAATGTCGGATTTGACTGTTATTAGATCAGATTGAATGTTCAAACTGAGCAAAATGCTTTATTAGGGACTCTTGAGGGCCGCTGAGTTCAGAAATTACCGATACTTCCAAAAAATTCACGATTTTAAAATTGCAGCCTCGGACAGGACTACTGAGCGGCCGGTCGGCGCTCAGTGGGCCTCTAAAATAGCGCTGCGGAGCTGTAATTTTAAAAACGTAAATTATTTGGAAGTATCTGTAATTTCTGAACTCAGTGACCCTCAAGAGTCCCTAATAAAGCATTTTGCTCAGTTTGAACATTCAATCTGATCTAATAACAGTCAAATCCGACATTTTTGCGCGCGAAAATCGGTCGGCGCGCGTTGAGCGGAAACTTCAATCGATCATAACTCCGGAACCGTTTGGTTCCCCAGCTTAATGGACCACTCGTTGGATGCGGAAAAAGACGAACAATTTAAAAAACTGGTTTTGGTTCAAATAAAAAATTGAGATCTTTGTAAATTTTTCGTTTAAAAGAAATTTTCTAGACCTAAAAACTGGAAAAAAGCACATATGTTGACTTAAAAATCTGATATCGGGATTTCGACATTTGGAATCTTAAAGTATGCAATTTTAGACGATTTTTCGTCCAAACCGGACCTCGATATCTTTCTTTGTTCAAGAGATATCGAGGTTCACAGGTTTTGACTTCCACCCCCTCTAGCTCCCCCCCAAAATTTTTTGGGGGTCTGAAAATTTGGGAAAAGAAGCGCTCAAGTATGAGTAATCAATAGACAAAGTCTGAAGAACTTCCAGAGGGGGGGCGAAAAAAGCCGTTTTTGCATCAAGCTCTTTTCTGTCATGTGTGGATCATTTTAATTTCAATATTGACAAGTAACGGTTTAATGAGAGGGTACCTATTTTTCATCAATTTTTTATCCTGAACGATGTTTTTGCGTATAAAATGATAAGTGTTTTAATTTTCCCTCTAAAGTAGGTTTTTGCAGAAGTATTTTTTATGATTGATCGTTTTAAATTTATTCAATGATTCTACTTGTACCATATCTATTTTCATGCTGCCTGTGTAGGCTTTGGTAAGTCTCTGAGCTTGATGTCTCATGCCTAAAATTTTTTATTTAAAGTAAAAGTTAAGAATATTCAACCCTGTCAATTTGGGGAACACATTTTTTCTCGTTTTTAAGGAAATACTGAAAAACAACATATTTTTCATTTTCACTGAGAACAGAAAGGTATGTTGTTTTTACATTATCTTGATCTAAAAACCTTTACCGCATCCCGTTGCTTTGAGTTCAGAACTGGGCTGTTGCCATGTCTTGCCCCGCCTTGCTGTGCGCCAAACTGTACCACGGCGGAGCTGGGCAACAGCTGAGTTCCAAACTTAACGTTGCCCCAAAGGCAAAACACGGGTCTACTTACATAGGTTGTTCAAGAAGCAGTGAGACAAATGCTTTGATTTCAAAAGTAACTAGGTAGAAGCTTTTTCTTGGTCTTGTTTAAAGACAAGCCTAGTAGCTTACTAATTAAACCAAGATGATCTCATTTGGTTGAAAATTTTAAAAGTTTCTGTAAGTTTGAAAAGCGAAAAGCTGCATGCGACTTTTAACAAGGATTTTTGCTCACCAAAATTGTTCCTAAAACGACAATCCAATGTGCTGTTATACCGAAAACAACGTGGCAACCCTAAAGACTACTTGACGACATTTTACTGTTGTTGTCTTCTGACTAGGAGCCCAAAGGATTCAAAGGGCGACCAGCTCCGTTGTCAAATGGCACCCCGAAAATCAGGAAAATCTACCAGTGTGAAAACAGCTCCTTTACGCGTGCGCGAACATCGCATTTACTGCGTGATTTTTGTTCCGTTTTGTGCTAGTATTTGGCTAAATCACAAAATTCTGTTTTTCACCAAATCACCGTCTTTCCACACGTTGTTCACCAAAAATTATATGAAACGGAAAAAAATTTCGAAGTAGATGTGAGGTACGCACGCGCGCCGAGGGGTTGTTCCACAGTGGTAAATTTTCCCCATCTTCGGGGTGTGATCTGACGATCGGGCTAGTCGTCTGTTGAATCCTTTGGTCTCCTAGTCGGATGAAGAATACCGTAAAATGTCATTAAATAGTCTCTATAGTTGCCAAGTTGTTTTCGCCGTAACACTGCATTGGATAGTAGTTTTAGAGACTAATTTCGGTGAGCGAAAATCCTTGATAAAAATCGTAGGCGGCCATGAGCCTTTTGCTTTTTAAACCTACATATCTTTTTAAATTTTCAACCAAATGAGTTGATATTGGTCTTATTAGAGAGCTATTAGGCTTATCTTTTAAACAATATAAAGAGAGACCTTCTACTCAGCTTATTTTCAAAATGATAGCATTTTTCTTGCTACTTTTTGAACAACCTAGGTACATGTGTTACAAGAAGCAACTTTTCCGCCACACCTGTCAAGCTACTTTGGAAAAAGTTTTTTCCACATTTTACTAAGGGCCGCCCCCCCCCTTCCACCTTATTCCTCTCAAGTCAAGGAAGAGACCTCTCCTAGCATTTATGTAAACAGTAATTTACCTTTTATAATGTAGGACAAAATTAATTTGCACCAAAAACATTGTTTATTCTTCTGTTTAAGTACATATAAGTTCACGATCAGTAAAACAAGAGATTGGAATCAGAAAGATAAAAGAAGAAAGTTAGTTTTATACTTTTCCAGTTTTTCATTTGCTAACAACTTATTGGCAGTAGTTGTTTTTTTTCTTTGTACATGATCATTTTTCAATGTTTTTCCTTTCTCCCCCCCCCCCCCTCTCTTCCATATGGTTAACCGCATTTTTTATTCATAGGCACCTGAAGGGGAGACTCAACCAAACACTGAGGTAGACCTGTTTATATCAACTGAGAAGATAATGGTCTTAAATACTGATTTGAAGGTAAACATCTCTCATTCTCTTCTCCATATTAAAAGGAGATGTCCAAAAAGTAGCCTTTCCTGCTCCTTTGAGCATTTCCCCAAAGTTTGTATCTTAATTGTTTGTGAGTCACATATGAAATGTCGTTTCTCAAAAATTTAGCCCCTAAATAATTTAGTCAAGGGAAGTGGGAGGTCCAAGTAACGAAATTCAAATACTGATATCTTCAAATTGGTTGAAGATTTTTACATCTGATTTGGACTAAATTATTCGAAAAGGAAATGTACCATTTCATTGCAAAAAGAGTCATGAAAATGCCTAATAAGCAGTTGTGCCAAAAAACTTGCTCCAAAAATACAGATTTTAACCCCTGCCTGGTTTTGGCGTAAACTTTGCTCAGATGTTGTACTAGGTGTCTTCAATGCCTGGGCAAAATTTTAGCCTCCTCTGATACCTATGGGGGCAAAGCACATCGCATTTACTGTGGTTAAAATTTTTACATGTGATTTGGACTCAATCCCCGAACGAAATATTCTCTTGTAATGGAATGTTCAAAGTTTTTCAAAATCCAATAAGGTCCAGTCAAACGAAGCCAAATGAATAAAACGGGTTACCTTGCAACAAAGTAGGTATAAGGGTTCAAGAGTGATTCTAATGTATTTTTTAGCTTCAATTGAGAATTATCAACTTCCCGCCAAAGTTTTCCTCCGGTACGTTGCCATTTATGCAAAAAGTCAGTTTTGTTCTTCCTCATTACGCACTTAGTTCTGTGACTCATTAGTAATGCCTCTTTTCAGAAAATTGTTATTTTCAACGTCGTAGAACACAAAATTTTGGCTGTGGAAAATATTATGAGGAGCGTTTTAAACCAAAAGTAGGGTACCACAGGCGCCGGAAACAGGGCTTATTTTTGACAAAAATGAAAAATTTATGTATTATCTAAATTGATCTATCTGCAGGGCATTTCAGAAGGAAAGGCAACAGCTAGAAATTTTAGAGCTCTAAACGATGGGAAATGATTTTAATGTGAAATTAGTCATTTCCAGGCTTCCTAGACCAATCTGGATCAACTATTGGGCCCGTGCCCTGTGCTCAACATGGCCTGCAATGCACGATGATGTTGGTGCTAGTATTGCTGCTGTATGCAGCGTAGCATTCATTACAGAATTCTGTGGATAGACCCTGATTGGTGTAATAAATCCATAAATGATTAATTTCACATCAAAATATAGGTCTACAATATTTCACTCTCTTGTTTTTTCCCTTAAATACCCTAGAGACTCATTATTTTTAAGAAATGTAAACTCTCTTGTTTTTTCCCTCAAATGCCCTAGAGACTCATTATTTTAAAGAAATGTATAATTTTACTATGCTTTCGCTCATGATGCGCTTTTTTTTACTTGCATATTTTTTTGCATATTGATAATGCCAATACTGTACATGTTTTGACGATTTTTACCTCAAAACAGAAATGTTTGATTTTACCGCCTGTTTCACAATTCTCTTAACACTCTGTACACTTTTGGATACCCTTTAGTTTATTAGTTTATTAGTTTATTAGTTAATACCCTTTAATTGGTATTTTGTCTTAATCAGCTCATTGCTTGGGTTGTCTGTGCCACTTTTATGTATTGTTAACCTCTCTGTATGTAATCAATGAAAGCACCATTTTTTTTGTCTGTAGTTCTGAATGCCTCAGGGTAAAACAAATTAAATTGGTATGTTATCAAATTGTATAAATAGTTGATATCTTCTTCTCGATGATACATAACTCACCCCTTAAAATACTGATTGTTTCATTTGCATTCTAATTTTGCAGGAAATCATGATGGATCACGCTTTACGCACAATTTCTTATATTGCTGATATTGGTGAACTTGTAGTGCTGATGGCTAGACGGAGATTCATCCCTCATGATGTAGATGACCCCCCTAAAATTAATCGGACTCCTAAAATGATCTGCCATGTATTTGAAAGCGAGGAGGTAAAATTGAACTGGCAATTATAATTTTTTTCTTTCTTTTTTTTCATGCATTTCCATATTACTAAACAAGACATAATCCTAGAAAAGCTGAAGTTTTAAGTTCATAATCATCTCCTCTTAAGTTCTCCAAAGAAATGAATCTACTCAATAATGAAAGACAATGATGCTGCAAAGAACAGTCCATGACATATACACAATATGAATACAACAAATACAGTAGAAAAGCAGAAAACAAGACCGAACACAAATAGGATGAAACTGGAAACGTTTTGACCGGCCATTTGATGAGTAAAAACCCGTTTGTACAGGGATCAATATGTATGAATTTCTTATAATATAAGATTTGAAATGGTCGGGGGTTCATTGCTGGTGTAAAAACCAAATGATATCTTTCAAAGGAGCAATATTCTTATAGATGATGATAGACAGCAGCATTATTGCAGACAGCAAGGTTGGTGTCAAATAGCATAGACAGATGATAGTACACCCAAACCGAGCCTTGAAAGAATGAATAGTATCAAGTGCTAAACCTGCTTGCATATTAGCGCCTGCATTACAAACTGTATCACTGTCCCCTAGAATTTCTATTGTTTCTTTTTCTCACCTGAGAAGTAACCTCACTACACAAAACCTCAAATCTTGGTGACCAACCAAGTTCACTATAATGCTTCTTGAGTGCTGTTACTGTACCTCTGTCATATTTTTGCCTGGCCAACTGTTTTTTGAGCGATTGTTTTATTTGACTGACATAACATATTACAGTTAAAGCAAGGGATTTTATTAACATATGTGGATATTGTAACACAGGTTTTTTTTTTTCTTTTTTTTTTTTCTTATATTTCAATCTGAACACTAAGAACTCTTAGGTATTGAACTTGCTGTTTACAACATTGTACCATAGCAACTTCAATCAAAATGGACAAAAAAATTTCTGATATGCGGAAAAGGTGTGGTAAACTCATAACTTTATTCAGGTTTGGATGCTTTTGAGTTTTCTCCTGACACCTATTGAATCAGGACGTGCGAAAACCACTAATGTCCATTTTTCCAATCTTCAGTTTGTTTGAGTTGATAATACTTTTCGGAGTTGGATGCAAACACGACAGTGGCGTTAATACTTGTCTCCAGGTTACTTTAATCCTAAAACGAGCCCTCTCATCACTTTTATGGTTGTATCAACTCTTTAAAAGTATTATCAACCCAAAAAAACTTAAGACTGGAAAAATGGAAAGTAGCGGTTTTAGCTTGTCTCGCTTCAATTACCATTAAGACTGCCAAAAACCTGGCAAATTTTATTTTCAATAAATGTTCATAGATGACAGTCTTTGTTGAGCAATCTTTTACCCACTTGTACTTTTCGGGGCAAATAGGGTCATGAGAAAGACGTTCCAAAAACGCCAATTTTAGCCCCCGCCTGGTTTTGGCCCAAACTTTGCTCAGATATTGTACCAGGTGTTCTTAATGCTTGGGCAAAATTTCAGACTTATGGGATAATTATTGGGGAGGGGGAAGCAGGGAGGTAATGTTGCCATTTTTGCAAAACTTTATCAATATCTTCGTAGGAAGCACTCTTCAATGAGGGTTCTGTAAATAATACAAGCCTTAGTTTCTCTTCGCCCGAATGGGCCTATTGTAAACTTAGGCTAGAGCAAAGATAAGAATTATTCCTTTTAGAAAATGGCTCAAAAATAACGATGAGGGCATTAGCAAACCCGGAATGCACTCCCAACTTTGTAATTTCCCTAAGAAATTTGTTTTTTTTTTTTAGCTTCCCACTGCAAAAACGATACTACGTTACAGGTGAACATTTCTCAGGTGATGCAAGGTACTCTACTACAAGTATGGACAAATGGAATTTTAGAAAGCCGTCAAAACGCGTAGATTTGACAGCGTCCAATGGTAGGACTGTGACGCCATATTGAAAACTTGTTTACATTCTGTTCTGAGAGTGGGTCTCGTCAATTTCGTGTTAATTTTTAGTGTTCTTAGTTGAGTTTTTCGTTATTTTGAGTATTATTAATTTTGAAAATTCATCTGACAGCTTATTGAAGCTACGAGATCTGCCAGAACCTCTTCAAAAGGCCATTTTGAACTGCGCATTAAAGACAGTTAGATTTGCGACATCAAGCGATGGCCTATATTCTCAGCGCTGTCACTTCAGCACTCCATTTATCCATACCTGCATTAGAGTATATCTTGAAGGAGTTGTTCCATCCAACCCTTGCGCACTAGAATGCTACAAAATATTCAACATGGCCAATGCCAATCCACTAAAACACATCATGTGATGGGAAAAGAGATTCTAACCACTTGTTAACAACCGGCGTGTTTACATTCACATTTTCTGCTTGTTCATGGATTTGCCTTGATTGACCTTGTGCTCCCCTTGATTAGTGTGCAGAAGCGTCGGCCTTGTTGAATATTGCAAAACAACCTGGTGCGAAAGGGTTGAATAGAAAAAGTCCTCTAACAAGATGTTCAACCGTGCCGTAGTATCGTCTTTGAAATGGGAAGTTGAAGAAATCGCAAATTTCTTTCGCAGATAGTGAAGTTAGGTGTGCACGTCAGACTTTGCCAGTGCGCTTATTGTTATATTTGAGCCATTTACTGCAAGAGACAACTTCTATTTTTGCTCCAGCAAAAGTTAGCGATAGGCCCATACTGCCGACCATTTGTGCGCACCAAAATCGCTGGAACTCTGGAACAATCCATTTCCCCTTAGGTCAAACAAAGTGTGGTAGATTCACAATTCCATGGAAAATCACATAGACTAGTTTTTGTTCACATGACAATGATGGCCTAGAGAAGTGATACATTCAACAAAAGAAAATTGAGTAATTAAAATCGAAAAAATCTAATTAGGATCACAATAAAATATGCATTCATCAAAACAACATCGATATTTTTGAATAGAATATTTTCTGATGTTTTTAGTGCAAACTGCAACACATACTGTCAAACTGTTCCGAAGACATTGATTTTCAAAGTTTTGCAAAAATGGCAATTTTGCCCCTGTGCTCTCCGTAATTATCCGCGGAAGCCGATTTTTTACCCAGGCATTGGGGACACCTAGTACAACATCTGAGAAAGATTTGGGTCAAAACCAGTTTGGTGCTAAAATTGGCGCTTTCAGAACGATGTCTTTGCTGTAGTCTGGTTGCCTCATTTTTACAGTAATAAAAAATGTGCCCATCTTCCTGATGCAATTGAGTTTTTAAACAATTTCCAATGAGTTTCACCATCCTTTTCTTGAGTGCTCCAAGAAATGTAGATAGCCATCTTTTTATTTTTTCTTTTTCTATTTTAATGTTTAAATCTTTAAGGAAGTTCAAGGAGAAGGAAATTCTTGGTCTCTGCACTTCTACTGTATTTATAGTATTCCTTTTCAATGAAGTGATGTAGACATATCAACTCTAGATTATATAAAAATGTATACTACCATCAACTCCGCCTAATTGGGACACTGGTTAATCAGAACAACCTCTTTATTGGGACAAAATCTTCCTGAATGGAATCTTTCACATACTAGCAATGGAAAAAAATCTCCATTTTATCAGGGCAGCTTTCTGCCCGAAAAACGTTCACAAAGGAAAAAATAGAGCAACTGGCCACAAGAGTGGGGCTTAAAGACTTCCACATGTAAGAGAGTTGGCTTTTCTACTGGAAAAGTAAGAAGAAAATGATGCACAAAAAAATTTTATAGTGAGACAAATAGCGCAGATTTGGCAAGAGTTGACCAGTGAAAAACAGAGACTCCCTAGCATTTCAAAAAGGTATTGTGTAGCTGACATTTACAATGCTGACGAATTTGGATTTTAGTGTAGAGCAACTTCAGGTGGATTACTTTCTTTCTCATTTGAAATATCAAGTGACTTGAAGAAGGCTAGGGACGGAATCTCAGTTCTGACATGTGTGAACATGGCTGGTTCTGACTTCTGACAAATAAGACCAATTAGCGATAGGTAAAATTCCTAAGTCTCGCTGTTTCAAGGGGATTGCAGTGGATATATTACCAAGGGTCTCAATGGTCGAATTCAAGTGTCTGGATGACTTTGAGTATTTTCATGCTGGTGCAAAAGAGTTAGAACAAAGAATTGAAAAGACCCGTGTTTTTTTCACTTTCTTTCTGGATGTTCTAAGGAAATTTCGGTTTATCCTGACATCCGCTGTTCCAGGCAAAAATCGTCTGGGACAGAAGGGTCTCGATTAAGCATAATTGACTGTTTCAGTAGTAAAAACGCCAAAGTTTTACCCAATAAGTGTCTAAAGACGATGTTGGAGTAGTATTTGGTCCATACCTTTCAGAAGAGAATAAGAGGCCAAGAAAAGCATCAAAATTGGAGATTATGTTTTCATTTAATATTTATCAGTATAAAACTGATTGTGGGGACCCAGCACTATTTAACTCTTTAACTTAACATATTTTACCCTTTTGCAATCTATTCATATGGTAAGAGCAGATAAAAATGTTTATGTATTTATAATCTAGACAGCTAGATATGAGATCAAAACTCAGGAGAGTAGCTTGTGAATATTTTTTTCATCTTCTATCTGTAGAAGTTCTTCATGGTACAAAATTAATGGATGTCTAATTAATTCTCAGGCCCAATTCATAGCGCAATCTATTGGTCAAGCTTTCCAAGTCGCATATATGGAATTTTTGAAGGCTAATGGAATAGAGGATCATAGTTTCGTAAAAGAGATGGACTATCAGGAAGTATTAAATTCTCAGGAAATATTTGGTGATGAGCTTCAGATGTTCGCCAGAAAAGAGTTGCAAAAAGAGGTAACATTACATTTATTCCTCTATGTGTATATGCATAGAAATATCTGAGAACTGCTTCTTTTATGCCTCCAAAAAAAAAAAAAATGTGTAAACTGTAAGGTTCTTAGTCTCGAGTAGGTGTCAACTTTCAAATGAAAACTTGCATTTCATTCTTCTTTTTTTTAAACAAATTATATTTAAGTAAAACATAGCTACTACAAGAATATGTCTTGGATCCATCTACACGATTTAAATAATCCAAATCGATTTTACTGAATATACAAAGTAACGTTAGATAATAAAACCATTATCTATAAAAACTGGTATTATAAAATTCTCTGTCTTTTTTTTTTCAAAATATTAAAACATATAAGTTACTAGTTTAATTACTTAATAGTCCTCCTTTCACTCTCCATTCACACTCTATCTCATACCTCACAGATTTCTACTTACAAAGTGAATCTTGATCGGAGTTGGAAGGTCTCCCACCTTTTTAACCTTTTCTCTAAAATTTTTTTATCTCAGAGGTTTACAGCCTCTTCATTGCATGTTTTTCTAGTCGAAATTTGTACTTCCTTGCTGTTTCAGCAATCAGTTGTCTAACCAAGGGTACCTCGAATTCTCTCCTTATGTCTAAGTTCCTTACGAACTATGGTACCCCAATGATTTCTCACAAAACCTTTGACTGGAATCTTTCTACCTTATTTATATTAGACTTGCTTGCACAACCCCACAGTTGTGAAGCACACTTCCATATTGGTTTTAATATTTGATCATGCAGTAAAATTTTTTTTTCTTTAACAATTTCGATCTTTTTTCTAAATACATTGTTTTACACTTTTCATTTAATTCTGTCCTAATATGATCTTTAAACGTAAGCCTACAGTCTAAATAAACTCCTAAGTATCTAGCGCTTGTAACATAAAGAACTTGTTCATTTTCTATGAGAACTGGTAATTGTGGTATTTTCCTATTTATAAAAACAGTATGAGCAAAGTTACCTGCGTTGAGCATGGCGCCATTGTCAGAAATCCACCCAGCCGTTTCATCAATAGATTTTTGTAATCTATGATTAGGAATAAAGATGTCTTCGTCTCTTTCTGCTGAGGCAGTATTATCTGCAGAAGTGCTGATGAAGCCCCTTTTTGGTTTCGGGATGTTGCTGATGATGATATCATATAAGTATGGGCCGAGGCATGATCCTTGCGGTACTCCTGCCTTTATTCTTCTATACAGGGTGGCCCAGACCTACCGCTCCAGGCCTTTTTTGAAGGAAAAGTGGTTTCTGAGTTCTGAAAGGTGATCAGTTGAATAGGGCCCAATGAATTCGAATTTCATGTTTTTGGGAGTCCCCCACCACCCTTTCGTAGGGTTTGATGAGGGTAACATTTTTGATGGCTTTTGACCGTGCTTAAGGAAAGATTATACAGGGTGTCCCAAAAGTCCGTACCCGCTCTCGTAACTTTTGAACGGTTAGAGATAGAAAATGACATCACTCGATAAATCTCCCGAAGACCGCACCATGGAGGCTGATCTAGCAGAACAAAATGGATGCAAGATGAATGCAGAATGGACCAGATCAATCTATAAGATCAAGGGCCTGCAGGAGATGCTTTCCCTTCTAAAGAAAATCTCAGGCCTATTTCGATACGCCCCAAATAGCATGGCGGACGTCAAAGAAAATGCCCTCGTATCTTCCTTTAATCTGCCAGAGAATTTTCTCAGCAACTCAATTGCTACTGAAAAAAACACTGGAGATGAGAAAAAAAAATGCTTACTGGAGGAAGTAGCCGCACTTCTTGATTTGAAACTCAGTAGCATCAAAGTCGAGATCATCAATGAAGCACAACTTGCCAACGCCGAATGCAGTCCTCAGTTAACGAAATTAAAATCAGTCAGGCTAATTACTCTGAAGCCGTTAAGTTTAACGGCAACGGAACTTCTCGCAAAAAGTCAAAACGCCTGGACAAGATTGTTGAAGAGACCAAATCTGGGGACTTTTTTGCCCCCATGTTCAAAATTGGCAAGGCCTTGCGTTCCCCTCTACGGATGTGCATCTTTTAAAAGTCAAAGCAACCGACGGTGCCAACATTGACAATTCTCCGGCCTTACTTAAAAAGAACCTCAAAAGTACGGATGTTCAGATTAGAAAGATCAAAATTAAGAAAAACAGTGCTCAAATAACAGTGAGTGACCAGGATTTATCTGGTCAAATCCAAAAATTGCTCGAGGAGATGGACACATTATCCTGCAACCCGATCGTCCTTCGAAACTCCAACTTAGGATACATGATATCGAGAATGACCTCTCGAATGACGAGATCCTTCACGAGATTTGTGATAAGAACAGTTTTACGAAGCAAAATGCGCGATTTAATGATACTGACTTCAAGTCTGGCTTCAAGATTGTCAAGTCATATCAAACGCATATTGATCAAGGATTCAACACAAAAACAATTATAGCAGAAAATTCTCCAACTGTTAGACACACATTAATGATTGTCCACCATGTCTTTATTGGTTTTTCCCATGCTTTGATGATGTTGTTGCAGCAAGGTGCTGTAGGTGCTACAGATACGGCCACCCGGCAAAATTTTGCAGGGTTTCTGATCAGCTGTGCCATTTTTGCGCATCCCCTGATCACCTATCCGAGTCCTGCAATGGTCTGGTTAATGAGCGGAAGCACTGTGTTGCCTGTATTGCCAGCAGAAAGCTTACAAGCTGAACGCACTCCATGTCCGAGTTACATGCAAGCTACGGAAGAAAAGCTCAAGAAAACCAATTATGGCTGCTAAGAAAAAAGACCTGACCAAACGCACCAAACGAACCAAGTTCACGCCTCACTAGCCGAGACTTTAGGAATGAAATGGTAAATTGAGGTGAAAAACTTTTATGGGAAAGTTGCTGTCCGTATAGCTTTGTTAACAGTACTCTTCAACGTGCAGCCAATGCCAGTCATTAAATTATCAACATTAACATAAGTCCTGTTTTAGCCTTTAAGATTATTACCTTTAAGAAAATTGTTCAGGAATGTTGAAACACTATAATTCTAAGCGTTACAACATACACAAAATTTTATGGTTAGGTTAAAGAAAAAAACTCCGATTGATGAGGAATCTGATGCGGTATATGAAAAACCTAAAACTGTGAAAAAGGTTATGCAGGTTAGATGCAGCAACTGGTGACCAAACACCTCAAAATACACTGGTATGACTCTTAGAATGGGATAGCCCTCTGCAAGCACTAGGCAGATCTGAGTCCATTGCGTAGCTTGCGGGAGATAAAAATGAGAAGATTCACATTTCAATGTATCTGGATAGCATGTGTAATTTAACAGCAGACATTGAAAAGCTCAGTGGTGTTGATGGTTAGATGATGCTTGAGCCCACATGATCTGTTCTGGAACCCTGTAGAGAATGCCACACTACAGATTGCTTTCTGAGTACCAGTTAATTTTTTTGTAATTTTCTTTGAATTACTTAAATTTCAACATTTTTCAGTTTAGCTTCTGTGCTTGGCTCAGGTTGAGTCAGTCTCCAGTATTAGATTATTTCTCTGTTTTTTTTTTTTTTTTTTTTTTTTTTTTTTTTTTTTTTTTTTTTTTTTTTTTTTTTTTTATTTATTAAACATTTGAAAATTCTAAAGTTCAGTGTCTGAAGGAGGCGTGGGGGGGGGATGTTTAAGCTTGCTTTGTGTGCGTTTTCAGCCTTTTTCTTGCAGTCTGTCTTTGATTTTACTTATGTCTGGCTGCTTGTATCTGGTTTTAATATTCAAGAAGGAATTGGTCACTAACGCATGAATTTTTCATTTTTTTTAAAATTTTTAACTCTAATATTTCTTTATAACGATTTTCAGGTTGTTGTGCCCAAGGCTAAAGGAGAAATCTTGGGTGTTGTGATAGTAGAATCTGGTTGGGGCTCAATGCTACCCACTGTTGTCATAGCCAATTTAGCACCGGCAGGAGCAGCAGCTCGCTGTGGTCAACTTAATATAGGAGATCAAATTATCGCAGTCAATGGAGTCAGTCTTGTTGGGCTTCCCTTGTCAACTTGTCAAAACTACATAAAAAACTCAAAAACCCATACAGTGGTCAAATTGACTGTCGTTCCTTGTGCACCTGTTGTGGAGGTAAGATAGAGAAAAAAAACCAAAAGAAAGAAAAAGGAAAAAGACTAGTTTGCTAAACGCTGTCAAATTTAAATTTTGTTGCACTGTTAATCAATATGTTTGACTACAGCTAGATCTACGTCATCCTAAAGAGAAATCAGAGGCAGAAAAGAACTAAAATTCAAGTTGGATAGCAGTGATTTTCATGAAAATTTTGATGATAGTTACCATTCTGTACTCTCTTGTTACTTTTAGTGTATTTTCTGGAGGAAATATACCGTTTTGCGTTTTCTCCTGATGTCAGACCTGGACCAAAGACCACGCAATTAGCATGCCGTTTGAATTCATGTTTATCTTTAAATATAGTTATTTTTATGTTAATGTGTATGTGTATACATATGAGGACTTATCTGTAACAATAGCGGATGTCGAGTTTTCACATTGTGAGAAAATCGCGTTTGAAGTTTTTGAAGCTTTGCACTTTTCCGCCCGTAGAACCGAGATGATTCTTATGAAGACTTTCATGAAAAGCAACTCTTCCGGTAAAGACACACGTTTTACAATACATGTAAGTGAATAATTGAAGGAGTAACAGCGATTTGAAAAAAATGTGACATCCGCTATTTTTACTGCAAACACTTTTTTATGCATGAAACAAAGTTTTCAGGAAGGGTAAGGCTGGTGAAACGATTAAAATGAACCAAAAGTAAGTCAATGCTGAGTCATTTAACAAAATTGAACAAGAAACTAAACCGTTTGTAACTTTTGCAACAAAAACTAGGAACAAATTCTAAACTCAGTCAAAAATTCAACAATTCTGGCAAGACAGTCCCGATGCGTATAATTTGAGTGTCAGCTACAGCCCATGGCCGGTGGGCTGGCAGTTATCGCAAGTGGGTTCAAATCTCCACAGTGTCCTGCCGCGCCGGCCGGGGAAAACAGTTGATTCTCACACACGCTGTTTTTACAAATAACATGTTTTTAAGTTCATATCTCGCCGAAAAATTGTGCTAGAAATCTGAAACTTTGCACAGGCATTCTTGGAGGCTCTAGATTTCGAAAAAAGCGTTTGTCCTTAAAATGGCGGATGTCAGCGACCGCCATTGTTACATATATATCCTCATATGTATATGAATGATGACACAAAAATTGGGATAAATGCTGTAAAAACACACACATATAAAGACCGTACGTTTCACCTCGAAACGTACGGTTTTCATATGTGTGTGTTTTTACAGCTTTTATCCCAATTTTTGTATCATCGTTTGTATCATGTTGTATGTGAGGGTGTGTGTGTGTGTGTGTGTGTGTGAGGGTGTGTGTGTGTGAGGGTGTGTGTGAGGGTGAGGGTGAGGGTGTGTGTGTGTGTGTGTGTGCGTATATATATAATGGGTAAACAAAGCTAAAATATACAAGGATATACATATATAAAAGAACAGCCTGCGACTTTCGGAGCGGTGTAGCTCCTTCTTCAATTGGCCAAATTAAAAAGTAAAAAGCTAGAAAAAAGCTGAAAACGACCTGCTACATGTTGGACGATCAGAGATTTGGCCCATTGAAAAAGGAGCTATTCAGCTCCGAAATGACTCAGGTTGTTTTTTAATATTTTAGCCTTGTTTTTCCATTTTGTCTTGGTTATCATCTGTATTGGGGCTGCAAAAATTTCTCCACCTTTACACACAATAGAGAAACGGTGCTGTACTGGGTCCACGCCATTTTGCAGGGAAAACAAAGCCAAGAAATTCCAAAAGTTTGTCAATTAGAGTCGCTGCTGAACAACTCTCATAACGAATCAAGGAAAACCCGAAAAAAATGATTTTCAGGCAGATTGGAGATACAAACGCATCCGGGAGTGTTCAGCTCAAGTGGCTTTCATTGAAATATTTAGTCGAGGTCATGCTGAGAGATCCAAAATCCAAGACAGCATCATAATGCCGTCATGAATATGACGCGAGGCATTATACAAAAGTGTGATCCTCACAACATCTACGGTCGCTGTTGAACAACTCTCACAACAAAACAAGGAAAACCCAAATAATATGATGATCAGGCAGGTTGGAGATGCGAACGCATCCAGACTCAACTGCTCGCTCTGCAACGGGCATAAACACTTATCCCTGAACTGTGCGTACAAACGAGAAAAAAAAAACACACACACAAATATATATAATTTTCAATTGTTATTCTCTGTGTATTGAGGGCTGGTTCTATCTATGGTCTAACTGCTGGTTACATTTGACAAGAGACGAATTTCTGTGAGTTGATTTGGTTGACTCTTTGAACCAGATTGGCAAACCAAAGGAGAAGAAGCCCTGTGGTCGAGTTTTTTTGGTCCTTCCGCAATACTTACATATACCTAGAACAAGTCTCGACTGCACTTGAGTCGAGTTCACAGCTTCTGATTGGTCGGTGGTGTGGTTTAGACAAATCAATGGATGTTGTACCTCTATGTAAAAGAGCCAACAAAATTTGGCACCTATTTAAGGCAAGAACTAAAAACTCAGTTGCTTGAAGAATGTTGGTCAATCTACTATACTCTCTGCTCCACCTCATTTGTCCGATGAAACGGTATGCTATTCTCCTCTCCGTCTGGGCTCCTGTTCTGAGCTTTTGATTTAGGCTAAGTCATTTTTTGGGTTGCTGTCCCTTTCATCAATTGAGAGTTTCACCGTGGAATTATTTTTGATATGGTTTTTCTCTTTTTTTGTTTAAGGTTAAAATTAAGCGACCTGACACTAAATATCAGCTTGGCTTTAGTGTGCAAAATGGCGTCATATGTAGCCTTCTCAGAGGTGGCATAGCTGAAAGAGGTGGTGTCAGAGTAGGACATAGGATAATTGAAATCAACAATCAGAGTGTTGTTGCTGTTCCGCATGAGAAGATAGTGAACCTATTGGCAACAAGTGTAGGCGAGGTATGAAAATTTTGCCTTTTTTGTGTGTGTGTAAGTTCGTACTCATTTTATAATTAACTAACAAAGCTATTGCATTTACTTTAAATCTTCTCACAGTTATGCCATGTCTTTTCTAAAACCTACAGATTTTACACTTCTGCTAGAAAATTAAATTGAGGAGGAGGAAAATTAGGAATTACTTCTGTCTCCCATTTTGAAACGTTTTAAGATGAAGGAAAATGAGAGCACTCGTTTCAGGGTAAGGTTGATCTAAAGTAATGGTTCAAAATGCTCTTTTTAAAAACTTACCATTAAAGACAGCATCTTGAAGACCTCTCAGTATCTTTCAAAAGGATGAGAAGGAGAAGATTGGATAATCTGTAAGTGAGTTTTTGAAAATTATCAACTTGAGAGCTCTTCTAAAGGTGCCCATTGGCTGGTAATAAATAAAGAAAGAAAAAATTACTTCAATCCATGTTGCATAGGCTCCTAAATTAAGCCACGCAGTAGTCTTATTTTTCAGTACTTAGTTTATGGAAAACTCAATACACACATTATACATATAAGGTGTAAAGGCATATTCTTATAAATTCTAAAATTGTCCGTTTAACACTGTTTTTGGCGGTCTTTTAAATGGCCAACATGGTTTTCCCCTCAGAATTTCACTAGCTCCTTTAATTTTGCCCAAGTTGCAACAACTTCGCTAATAAGTATACGTAACTGTGAAACTCCCAAACCACAAATCTTAATTGCAGTGTTTTAGAATCGCAGCCCCCTCCTCATACAGGGTGTAACATTCAAGCGGTGACAAACTTACAGGGGTTGTTCTATGACTCAAAACGAAAAGAATAGTCCGTACGAAAATCCTCTAAGATGCGTGGTTCTCAAGTTACAGGGAGTTCAATTTTTGACAAAAAATACTGTGCGTGTTCGGTTATGACGTCACAGTGGCTATCCTAATTGTCGGAACCTATAAACAATTGTGATTTCGTAAAGCACTCATTAAGAGCTTAAGAGAAGGTTTTCACGTTTTTTCTCGTAAAACCCCTCCTAATGGAGTTATTGACCGCTAAAAAAAATACCATTTTCCCGTACATTCTCACCTTTCTTATTTTGGCATGGTAAAACGGTTTTTTTTTTTTTTTAAGTGGTCAATAACTCCATTAGGAGGGGTTTTACAAAAAAAAACGAAAGAACCTTCTCTTAGGCTCTTGAGTACTTTACGAAACCACAATTGTTTTAGGTTCCGACAATTAGGATAGCCACTGTGCCGTCATAACCGAACACGTACAGTATTTTTTTTCAAAAATTTAACTCCCTGTAACTCGAGAACCACGCATCTTAGAGGATTTTCGTTAAGGATTTTTCTGTTTGTTTTGAGCCATAGAACAACCCCTGAAAGTTTGTTGCTACTTAGTTGTTACACCCTGTATTTTCATCTCTCATAATTTAGGCAATGAACCTTGCGAGTTTCTTTGTATTGATATTATATTCAAAATTTTATGCTAGCCTGACATTTGAGGGAAAGATGAGAAAAAAATTTAACCTAAGTTTTTATGAATGCTTGCAGAATGGAAGTCACAAGGTTTTACCAACTTACTCTTGAACAAATATTTGAATCTACGTCTAATTCAGTCGTATACTATTTCCATTTTTAAGCTATGCTAGGATTTAATTGAATAATGAAATTTTTCCCCTGTTTCAGATTCTAATGAAAACAATGCCGACATCGATGTTCCGGCTACTCACTGGTCAAGAAACCCCCGTATTCATTTAATTTAGGAAAGTTATCAAGCTGACAACAGGTTGATTCTTGTTTTTATGCTTGTCTCAGTGTTCCCAATTAAACCTCTTGAAAATGAAAATCAGAAATGAGAGGCAATTTACATGCTTTTATATTTAGGCATGGTTAGCTCTCAAATCAGTTGCAAAGAGTATGAGTCTACCCAAATTTTGACTATGCTATTCTTTGTGGGCCTATCGTTTTGACTTCTATTTTTATTTTCCAAGAAACAGTATTTATTAGTAAAGTGATAAAGCAGAGATAGGAGAATGAAGCCACTGGAGAATGAAAGTCTTCTAACTCGAACCGAGTCCCTCTTACATCTATCATGGAACTGTGAGGAAATTCTGAGCTAAGAAAATTTGTTATATAGTGTTGTCGTTCGTTATAAATCGTTTAAGTCAACATTTCTGTAAAAAAAACTTTTAAATTCCGAATTGGCAAGCGATTTCCAAGACAACTAATTGTTCTGGTTTCAGGGAACTGTGTAAATGTACCCAAAAGAAATTGTGCAATATGACGCAAAATTGAACAATTTGAATCTCAAAGGCTGCCGCCTCCGTAAAGACGTTTGGTAGGCGAAGGGTGTAGGAGTGCACAAGTGCAGTTGGTTAACATGCTCGATATACCGTTGACTTTTTTTTTATCTTGGGGAGTCAGGTGTTCAGTCCGGACGAGAGGGAAAAGAAGAAGGAAGCAGAAAGGAATGTCTTGATTTGATCTGCACGTCTTGCAGTGGATTATGTCTTATGATCTCACCCCCTTTCCCTAAATTTGGTTGTTGTTCCTCTTGCCTCAGCAGCTATAGTTGTGTTGCATTTCATTTCTTTTTTGTTGTCTTTATCTCATTATTCAGTGCGTTGTTTTTCTTTTTATTGCCTCAATATTTACAACCCTGATATAGTTTCAATTGCCCATGGGTCACAAAGGACAAAGTTTGAGGTAGATAAGCCTTGGCAAAAGTGAGGTATGATGATCAGTCAATCTGCTCTAAGAAAGGGGAGATTAAGAGTTATCTTTCGTAGCTGCACTCAGCAGCACTTTTTTCTGATCGTCTAAGATTTATTTGCTTCTGGATTATACGATCCCAGTGTAGCACCAAAATCTGAGAATCCCAAATATGCTTCAGTGTCAAGCCATTGTTCGAAAATACGACGAATTTTGGAAGATGTATGGTTCTTGTTCAGTGCAGTTTCCTTCCCATTTCGAAGGCTTGTCAGGCCGCCGGACGTGCTGTTCGACAAGCTTTCCACAGGAAAGCTCCGAATCCTTTCTGTAGAGCACGTTTGGAGGAAATCCTGGCTCAAGGCGGCCCAACGAGTAGCTCAATGCGTCGCGCTGTGCCGTTTAAATGTGCCTTCACGAGCGACTTTGGTTCAGTTTTTTGGCTTGAGCTGAGAAAAATAAGTCAGTTGGTGCCCGAAATTCAGCTGACTAAGAAGAGTTTCTAAGTGCATATATATTACGTGCAGCAGTTCTTCCTTTTGGGCCTAGATGGAGCTGGAACACTTGAGTAATCTCTGCTTCGATGTGATTTATTTCAAGTTGCACTTGCTTGTTTATTATGGTTGCACTATCAGTCTCACAATAACAACGGTGAGGCTCATTGTGTCCTTCTTTTAATTTTCTTGTTTTGCCGGTTGAAAATGCGGGTTTGATCCCGGCGAAATGTCCCGGATTTTTTTATTTTAATTTATGTGTTTCTTTTTATTATTTGCGGCCTCAGTCCTGTTTTAAGTTATTTCTTCGTATATATTAATAAACTACGACCTAACTGTTATAAGTACGTACTAGGAACAGTGTTCGAAACTCACAGGCGCCAAATGCGCTTCAGAAATTGGTCATGGTGCCTAAAAATGAAGGCTCTGCGCCAACGTGGCTCCTAAAAATTGCCCCCCCCCCCCTTAAAAATCATAATTTTTCTCTTGGGTGCTTTTTGGAGCTCTTCTCTTCCCCAAGTTACAGCTACTAGTTCCGTAACTAAAACATCTTGCATCTAACTTTTCACTTAATGCGCCATGATATACTCGCAAAAAGTCATTTCAGCCCCCAGAAAATCTTCAATGGCCCCTTTAAATCGAGCTCGATACGCCACATGATGAATTTTGAACACTGACTAGGTAAGAACTTTGCCTTAACAATGGTCTACGCGAATTGTTACTCGAAATTGTTCGGTGTCACGGCATTTTCAAAAGGGCTACAAACTGCACCAAACTGTAAATTTGCGAGCTCGCTCGCGATCGGGTTATGCTGTCACTGTTTTCAAAATCAGCCGAAAAACGAAAACACGCACTGATCTTCCCGACTAACTGCTGATGGGCAGTCGCTGTCATTCAGGTTAAGGCTCATCATAACAAGACATTGTAGGCAACACCCAATACATCGGTGTCGCTCCTATAATTGATAGCATTGGAGCACCGCCTAATGTAGATAGCCTCATGAAATGGACCACATTTTGTAATAAGGGACCCCTATTTCCGGCTGATTTTAGAAATAACATATGTGCCATTAGTTTCCCTAAACTAAAAGGTGCTTTTATAGAGATAGTGTTCCTCATTGCAAAAAGTAGTAAATACAATCTCGCCCTCGTTTTTCTCGTTCTTGTCGTATTAATGGGGTGGTATCTGTTCTCCCAGGTGCTGTTTTGTCACGCTTTTGTAAGCTCTCTCGCAATTTTCATAGTTAAGTTTGTACACAACATTTGAAGCTTTTTCTGGTGGCATGCTGCTCTTCAATTTCAAAAAAAGTGGTTTATTTGAATTTTGACAGCAGGAAACGGGTTAAAATTTGTAAGGTTGCCAATATTTTCTCAATTTTTTGCTTAAAGCCTTTTACATACGGTTCTTTAATCAGCCTACTAGCATCAATAGATGCACAAATGGTCCTATAACGAGGTCTGTTAGATTAGAAACCGGATTTTGGTCATAACTAGCCTACAATGCGTCCAAATTAGGTTTTCTTGGACTTTTCTGATAGCTGAAAATATATTTAAGAACGCTACGTTCATAAATTTGAAAATTCCTAATTAACTTCGTTGGTATGTGGCTTGAAGTAAGGTGACATCATGGGTGTTCTGTGATTTTTATGTTTGACCGAACTTGTCTCTCTTTTTTCGGTCTTGCACTACCTTTTTCAACTCACAAAGATGATTGGAGTTTCGTCTCCATATCGTGACCGCACACTCAAGTTTTGTCAACGAAAATTATCCTATCCGAAAATGTAGGATCATTGTTGAGCGTTCAAGCAGCTAAAGGGAAATTGATATTTTTGGTTGGATTTTGACTCAACGGACAACAGTCAAGGGGCAAAGTGTACCTGAAACTCGATGCATGTCTACATATTCTATCAAAATTGTATGTACAGAACCTTAAGAAATATTACTCTGTTCAGCAAGCTAGAAACGACCATTTTCGAGCACTTTTGCCTGCTCTTCTTCCTCTTGACAAATGTCAGTTGCCGTTGATGGTCGATTCCCGCGCTCCTCACCTACGACGGACTCCTGACCAGTTTTGAATCATTTAACCCACTCAAAACAGTGAGAGCGACTTAAACAATGATCTTGGTAATTTTTACTTAACATACCAAAAGTTTCGGCACAAGGTATACGGAGTTAAAACAAAATTTAATGTTAAATTTTTGCCCTATCAGTGATCGCATGATCAAATTCGTAGAACGCACCTGGCTTACTCGTATTCAAGGTGACACAGCATGAACACTGATCAAAACAAGCAAAATCTGTGAACGTAGCGTTCTTCAGTATGCTAACAGGTATCAGGAAAGTTCAAGAAAACCAAATTCGGACGCATTACGGGCTAGTTATCACCAAAATCCGGTTTCTAATCTAACAGACCTCGTGTATCGACAGTGAAACTGCTAAAATGCGTATCTTGGTTGGGATGTTTCAAAAAATCCGCTCCTATTTTCTTGTTTGAAAGGAGACTAAACCGAAGTAATCACTCGAAATTTTCCCGGAAAATCCTTTGAATAGATAAGAAAAAACGACGGAGTTTGCAAGAAATGACGTTTATTTGTTTTTGATGTAGAAAATTAAGTATGACGGGAAGTCTGCAACGTCCCAAACCGAGATAAGCATTTCTGCAGTTTTACCATCGATGTAAAACATCTGTACATACAAGGTGTCTGGAATTTAACGTCCTTAACTTTTAGGATCGATTTTTCAGCTCAAAATATGACTTTTTTATTCTCTACACATATGCACGGAAACGCTTTTTCAGTGAGCTATGCACTTTCAAAGCTGCCATTATTTTTTCTTTCAAATTTATGTAACTCCTCGTTATTTTTTGTAGTAGCTGAAACTTCGTGTCTAGTCTAGGCATTATGGAACATTTGATGGGAAAACGTGACTGACTACTCCACGGGTGCTTTCCGCCCTATTTTTGGGTCGTAGGTCGTTAGTTTAATTACAATTCCAAGCGCTACTCTTTCTTACAGTCCTTGCAATAAAAATTGCCTACCCAGCAAGGAGCTTTTGACAATCTAAAACTTGTTCGAAGCTCTGTTGCGTCGAAATGACGCGTTTTGGGAAAATTTTGTGCAGGACCATTTGGCTTTGACCGCTTGATTTTTCGCGCTCTTGCACGTGCCGTAATCCGTTCCTCCAAACATCATCTACCAACAAATCTCGGAAAATGGCGTTACTAGCGTTCCCGAATTTTAAAATTGCGATAACTTTTTTGGTGGATGATATTTGGAGAAACGGATTATGGCATATGAAAGAGCGCGAAAAATCAAGCGGTGATGGCCCTGCACAAAATTTTCCAGAAACACGTCATTTCGATGCAACAGAGCTTCAAACAAGTTTTAGATCGTCAAAGCTCCTTGCTGGGTAGGCAGTTTTTACTGCAAGGACCGTAAGAAAGCGTAGCGCATAGCAAAGGAAGCGCATAGCTCTCTAATGAAGCGTTTTCAGGCATATACATGTAGGAAAAAAGTCAAATTTTGAGCCGAAAAATCGATGCTGAAAGTTAAGAGCACTAACTTCCAGACATCCTGAATATATACATATAACAAGGTGGTACAATAAGTTTATGGAAAGCATACTATGCTGTATATTAATTCAATCAAATAATGCTTCTGACAAAACACATGTGTAGGTCCAACATCTTTTCATTCTCTCTTTTGTGCAGAGGATACATCCAGTCTCTCAAATTCTCGGGAGTTGCGTGTTTGAAGTAGTATTTCCTCAACAGGGAAGAGAGATCATTAGGTCAGCAGTAAATCAATAATGCATCACTTCCTTTGATTAATAGACTGATTTAGTGGCTACGTCGTTCGATATAATATCGAACCCTTGGTTCAAAAGTAAACAAACACAGAACCTTGTTTCTGATTCGCGCCCCATGCGACATGGTGGTAAAATGCGTCCAAGTGTTTCTTACAATAGAAAGTTCTCGTGTTTAATGAGTCTGTAATTGATTTATGACCGGTCAATGACTACATTTTAATACATTAATACACTTTACTGGTGAAGAATTCGTACATGAGGATGTGTTAGTTAGTTTTGGTTTGAACCAAGAGTTCGACATTATATCGAATGATGTAGTCACGAGATCAGTCTGTAGGACATAATTGCTTCTTCATAATCCTCAGTAGTGCCTTGAAATTGACACTGACTGCAAAGTAGTTTTGATTACGTATTTAAGTTAAGAAAACGATGAGCTGAATGCTGAAATCCTAAAGTATTGTATTTTCCTCTTTTTCCTCCAAATATTTTTAAAGAATGGGTAAGTTGTGTTGGTCACAGAATCGTGTTTTGCTTGATTCCGACAGATTTTCCAAAAGAAATAAGATCTGTCCAAACAGCAACTTTCTGCATTCAATATTAACCAAGATATCTCGCTTTGAAAATTCGGTTTATGCCGTCATCCTCAGCAGTAGTGACACCATCGGTTTCTCCCACCTTGCTTTCTTCCGAGTTTCACGTTGAGTAACCAGTGCAAATGTGTGCCATCCCTGATTGATGAAAGCAAGGTGGAAGAAACCATGAGTGTCTCTACTGCAGTGAATGACCTCATAAACCGAATTTTTCAAAGCACGATGGATATCTCGGTTAATATTGTACATAGAAAGTTACTGACTAGATAGACTTGATTACTTTTAGCTAATTACAAGCATCAAACATTCAAACACGACTCTGTAACTGGCATTGTTGGACGGACTAACGGACCTATTGTTGTCTAGTGCCATATTATCATACATAAATTTCCCTCCTGAACCGAGTCATGATGATCCAGTCTCAGGCTCACAACATTATAATTTATTATTTCAATGGGAACGCTGAGGAGGATTTTCTTTGCAAAATATCCGTAACCTGCCTGTCTTTAAGCACCAAACTCAGCCATGTGCCATATTTACTACTATTTAAAATATTAGCAAAAGTAATGAAAACTCCTGGTAATGTTTCCTCTCAATACAATTTTTTTTTATTTTGTTCCATTGTTCTGTTATGATATACATCTATCAGCACATCTTTTGCTGGAAATTGAATCTCCTTTTTTTCAAAAAGAAAGGAAACACTGTCAATGATTTTGCTTTTTCGCCATGTAAGTACGTAGACAGTCTCAAAACAACTAACAAATGGCTTGATCAGAAAAAGCCATCTTACCTGTTGAAATTTGGTTTATAAGAGATTTGCAGTCCATATCTTTAGCTTCAAAATGAAATCACATTAGGTCAAAAATTCAAGGAGCTGAAGTGATGTCACGAAAAAATGGGGAAAAAACCCCCTTTAGGTTTTTGGACAGATTACATTCTGGAATTTTACACGTTTAATTTCTCCGCAAAAGCCATTGCAGGTTACAATGTCTTGGTCAAAAGTGAACTTTTTAGAAATGTCCTGTACAAATTGCAAGTTTCGAACTGACAAATGCCAGTTATCCTGAATTACGTACCCATGTAAAAAGCGGTACAAAATCTTGGGAGGATTTTTTTTCGCATGTGCGCATAATATATCTGTGACTGCGAATTGTTAACTATTTAAGCAGAACAAAGACCCATTTTAAATCTGAGCGTACAGACTGCAACTTCATGCAAACTACTTTTCAATAGCTAGCATGATTTTCTCAAACCAGGTCAAACGTCAGTTGTTTTGAGAGAGTCTTTGTATAATTGTGACCATTTACAGGAAAAGAGACCTTAGTCCATAGAGGCAAACTTTCGGGAGAGCGATTTCTGCCACGTCGGTTAAAAAATCGGATTTCACGATTTCAGCGGGGATTTTTCTCTCGTGTACCTATCCAATAACTTACGTGCGAGTTATTCGTTTTTTGCGCCACTAAAGGGGCTAAAGTTGCATTTCAGTCTATTGTCCTTGGGGTACCATATTAGCATTATTAATAGCTTCTAATCCGATTGTTAGTTGAGTTGCAAACATTAAATCACCACAAATTGGGTTCAAGTTACCTGTTGTTGGAACATTTAATTCTCAAATATCTGTAGAGCACTCACATATGTCCGGATATTAATAAATCAATTTCAAGTATTTGTTAGACAGGTCTCTTTCTCTGCAGAGGGTCATCTTTGATTGCTCCATTTTATAACTGAACCCATACATCCAAGGTTCATGATTGTCTAGTCTTGGTTTTTCTTGTTCTTGTTTTTTTCTTTTACGTATGTGTCTGTGAGTTATTTTTTGTGAATGACGTTTTAAATTTTTTGATTTGCTCATTCTTTTGCATTAAAGGTTGGATTTCAGGCATCTTTCTCAAGAAAATTAAATTATATCTTATCTGATTTCGCAGGTAATCACAAAAAATTCTTCATCATATCTGATGATTCTGTTATAGGAACCTCAAAAACATGTATCAAACTTAAACCCAAGTTTTAGAAATGAATCGAGCTAGTTCTTGATATGTTATCCTCTCGAAAGCCAAAGAAAGTAATATATATTGTGCAACTCAGCTTTAATAACACTTTACGTAAGTTATCATGAATAGCGTTCTGCTTCTCTGCAAGGAACTACAAGTACAAGTAACCTGTTTTCCTTTGTTTCATATGAATATCATTTAGAGAATTCTTAATCATGTTTACACTAATTCATGATTTTACAGGGTTATCTGAAAGTTAATTACCTCCCCTATTACTTTTTTCTAATTAGATGGAAAGGGGTGTATGCAAAATCGGCAACCCCCCCCCCCCTTCCCATAGATTTTGACCAATTTTCAATATTTTATTCCTTATCATAGGACACACCTTTTTCCAAACGTTCAAGGCCTGAAATGAATTTCTTTCCGCGTAGCAAAGCCAAGCGTAGCGTTGCCAAGGTGAATTCCATTGAATTCCATATCTTCCGAACAAAAAATGATTCTGAGGTGCGGTTTGCACAAAAATTCTCAAAAAATTGCTTTCTTTTGAAATAATCCATAAATTTGATTGTTTGGGTGATTTAAAAGTGTAATGATGCCATTTTCATACAATCTTTAAGGCCAATTTTTTTTCAACTCCAGTACATCGTCAAATGCCGGAATCTCGATTCGAATAAAAAACTGTTCATTATATTTTTCGTACTTTTCGGTACATTTCGATGTTATAACTCTCAGGGAAACGATTGGTACGCAAGGTATGGGCTATCAAAGTTTACGATTCGCGCGCGCCGACTGGAATCTGGGCGCTCTGAGTCGTCTGCACAGGCACACTCCCTCCCTTGCCACCGGTAAGTTTCACGAGATCACTTCTGGGGATATTTTAGCTGCCATTTTTAGGGTTTTTTTCAGTTTTACTTATGTCAAACTTAATTTAAATTGAAGACAGTCTACGTTTTTGGAAAGAATGTAAAAATTGAATAAAAATTTAAGACTTACATTTTCCTATGTTGCCAAATTTTCAAGAAAAATCGTCCCGAAGAGCCAAAAATGGCAGAAATGCGATAAATGATTTAAGTCTGAGGTTCAAGTGAGTGGGCTGCAACTTTTATTTTGACGTACATAACAGCTCTTACCCATCCGTACAATACTTCAAAAAAGCATAGTTGTACCTGGATTCCCATGATTTGAAAATTGACCAGAAAGTCACGGTTTGCGGCCTATAAAATGAATAAAAATATATGAGTAACTTTTTCCTAAGTTGCTAAATTTTCAAGAAAAATCGTCCTGAAGTGCCAAAATCGGATTATTTATCACGTCGACAGTTAAAGGAAGTGAATTATAACTTTGAGGCGGAGTAGTGGGACAATGTCCCCACGCAGTGGCACGCAGTCTCTGTTCTCGGGTATCTAGCCTGTAGTAGGCGCCTTGAGAACCAATGACCATCTCAAGGTTACAGGAACAAACTGGTGAGACACAGAGGAATATGAGGAAGAAGCACCTTGAGGCTCCGTTGCATCACGTTCATCCGAGCCATTACATTTTCGGTGAAATGTATTGTAATTTTCCATGTTAGATATGTTATTTGTAGTAAACCATAACTAAAAATTTACATTTTTCACATGAAATTCATAATTGCCTTCCTAGCACCTTCCGAGTGATAATAATTAATCCAATTTTTGGCATTTAAGGACGATTTTTCTCGAAAATTTGGCAATCTCAGAAACTGTTACATGGAACAATATTGACGTACTTTCTTGCGTTATTTTCAAAAATGTACGCGGCTTCCATGATAAATTCAGTTTATCATTTGTATAATTAAAAAAGAAAACCTTAAAATGGACCAAAAACGGCAACAATGAACCGTAAGGCCCCTTAAAATTCATTGAGAGCCATTTTAAGGCCAAAAATAAAAAATATGGAACAAATACATGTTGTCGTGGAGAGGCGTGTCATCACCTACGGTTTTATGTCCGCATTTTCACGATTCCTTCATTGCCTTGGGGCGAGGGCCGTTGCTCTCGTAGGCGCAAGCTCAGGCGTGCATCTTGGCGTCTCCAAGCATCTACCTTGATGCATCGGTCATCGTACTGACATCTCTGACATCATTGCTCTTCTGGATGATGCAAAGATATATATCTTCATATCATCCAGAAGGACGATTTTTCTTAAAAATTTGGCAACATAGGAAAATGTAAGTCGCAAATTTTTATTCATTTTTCACATTCTTTCCAAAAATGTACACTGTCTTCAATTTAAATTAAGTTTTACATAAGTGAAACTGAAAAAAACCCTAAAAATGGCAGCTAAAATATCCCCGGAAGTGATCTCGTGAAACTTACCGGTGGCAAGGGAGGGGGTGTGCCTGTGCAGACGACTCAGAGCGCCCGGATTCCAGGCGGCGCGCGCGAATCGTAAACTTTGATAGCCCATACCTTGCGTACCAATCGTTTCCCTGAGAGTTATAACATCGAAATGTACCGAAAAGTACGAAAAATATAATGAACAGTTTTTTATTCGAATCGAGATTCCGGCATTTGACGATGTAAGTACTGGGGTTGAAAAAAATTGGCCTTGAAGATTGTATGAAAAATGGCATCATTACATATTTAAATCACCCAAACAATCTTTACGGAATATTTCAAAAGAAAGCAATTTTTGGAAAATTTTTGTGCAAACCGCACCTCGGTATCATTTTTTGTTCAGAAGATATGGAATTCACCTTGGCAACGCTACGCTTGGCTTTGCTACGCGGAAAGAAATTCATTTCAGGCCTTGAACGTTTGGAAAAAGGTGTATCCTACGGTAAGGAATAACAATTGGACAGCTTTATGCAATAAGGAACCAGGGTCAAATTTTCGATTTTTTCTTTATGATGAATTCCATATCAGGAGGGTATTTACTTACTATTGAGAAAAAGAAAATCCTCGAAAACTATTTTTATCCCCCTTCAGCAACCCCGCAAAAACTTGCCGTCACAGGATCACGCAAGGTTCATTTTGCAATTATTGGGACCTATACTATGGTTCCCTATTGCGTAATGGGATACTCGGATTTCCCATTTTACAATTCGGAACTATAGGCAGGACGGCAAAATGCTATCTCGGCATTCTCGGCTCCTGTTCGATCGATCTTGCTGATTTTTGGAACCAGGGGGTATTTTTCAACGGGAAACTCGAATTTCAGGTCAAATTTTGAAAATTTCAAAATCCAATATCGCGGATGTGGCCTAAAATGCTATCTCGACTCCTGTTCGATCGATCTTGCTGATTTTTGGTGTGAGGGGGTATTTTATAACGGGAAACTCGAATTTTTAGTCAAATTTTGACAATTCGAAAATCCAAGATGGCGGATGTGGCCTAAATTGCTATCTCGGCTCCTGTCCGATCGATCTTGCTAATTTTTGGTACAATGGGGTATTTTTCGATGGGAAACTCTAATTTTTGGTCAAATTTCAAAAATTCGGAAATTCAAGATGGCGGATGAGGCCTAAAATGCTATCTCGACTCTTGTTCGATCGATCCTGCTGATTTTTGGTTAGAGGGGGTATTTTTGGACGGGAAACTCAAATTCCTAGAAGAATTTAGAAAAATTTGAAATTTTTTCAAATTTTGACAATGACCTTGCTCAGTAAGTTTGACTTTAGAATTTTTTGAAGTATTTACCACTCATAAGCCACAAGAATTTTCCCCGATATTTTTCGAATTTTAATCCACGAAAAACAAGTTTGAGGTTGCGTCTTCTGAGCTCCCTTTTAAACGCGTGTCTCCGAGGAATGAAAGATCCCCTGAGTAAGGTCATTTTCGGCCACATCCACCATCTTGGATTTTCGAATTTTTTAAATTAGACCAAAAATTCGAGTTTCCCGTCCCTAGATACCAGAGTCAAACTGACCATAAGGCCAATCTGCCATTGGCAGGTACGCCCCCCCCCCCCCCCGATGCATCGAAAACGCGCCCCTCTGCTAGATATACCAAAATAAGATGAGAGATAAAATTCTGACCGAGAAATAATGCGGAAAATTCATAAATGAACGGGAGAAGAGAAAGTAAGAGTAAAGTAAGGTCCTCGTACGCATGATAGAGGCGAATGCAGGTCCTGGAACCGTAGACCCGAAATGAGTCCCCAAAGGCGCCTGGCGGCCTGGGCCAACAAAAATGCTGGAGAATTGATGTTTTGTTTTTCATTTTTTTATTTGCTGCATTTAGATTTTTTATCCGTGGCTCAATGTTTTGAAGAAGAGAATGTGAAAAATTGAGACATACTGGTTTAATCAAGCTATAATGAATGACAATTATTTCACTCACTAGCAGACATTCGATTAAATAAAGTGCAAACGCGAAACATTGGTCACTCTCCGTCGTAAAATTAGCTTTGAGGCATTGAAAATTCTTCTCGATTATAGTTTTCGAAAAGGGGATGATGAGCGTCATTAATTGCGGAAATGAAAATAGCTCTCGAACTTTAGTAAGGGTTTTTTTTTTTTTTTTTTTTTTTTTTTTTTTACTACTTCAAATAGCCCATAAGGGCTAATCCCACGCGTTAAGTCCCATCCCCCCTCCGTCCCTACTGAACCAGTCCCAGGCAACCATTGTTTGAGACCATCAAACTCGGGTCGCCTGGCCGGAAATCGAACCCGGGACCTCCCGATCATAGAGCAAGCGCTACAACCACTACACCATAGGAGGCCGACAAGTGTCAAAATACCTATACATAAAATTTCTAAGATCGGTAAAAAATTATTTTCTTCGAAAATTTCACCTTTCTGGTAACATAAAGACGCCTTATCACCCCTTCCTCATCCGCCATGTGTCACTATATCTCACAAGAGGTGGTGCAGTCAATTTTTAGACGTGCGCCCTTTTGATCGATTGAGAGACCTTCACGTAGCCCTTGAAGCACCACTACAAATGAGACAAACGAAACTAACACAATATGGAAAAGGAGCAAATGTAGGGACGCGCGTTGACGACGGCGCAGAGATACAACTATTCGTGTTTGAGAGATGTCTGTGTTGCATCTCCAAAATTGAAGGCGCGATGGTGCGGCGCGAGCTGTGAAATCGCGATGCTCCACATAGCTCCGCTTTATGCTGCCAATGATGTGAAGTTAAGAAACGAGGCTCGAATATTACGGCTCTCCTTTGCAAGCTTTGGTTCGATTCATCTGGAAATAATGATGCATGGATGCATGGCTGGCACCTACAGCTTTGACTTAATTTTTATTTTTTTTCATGTCACAAGTATCCAGGTTACATAAAAGTGTTCAATTTTGCAAGTTTTGCTCTGTGCAATTACTTAATAAACTTTGAACCTGAAAATAGCGTGAAATTGTGCTGATTTTCCAGAAATTTCTGGACCGCGTTTCACGCAAATTATCACTTTACGCCCCTTTGGCCGGCTAAGGGTCTACGCACTGAGTGAACCAGTCCGACCCTGCTAGATACTCACTGGTACCAAGATTCACCACGATAGATCGAGCACGAGCCGGGATAGCATTTTAGGCCACGTCCCTAATCTTGGATTTTCGAATTGTCAAAGTTTGACCAAAAATTCGACTTTCCCGTTGTAAAATACCCGCTTGGTACCAAAAATCAGCAAGATCGATCGAACAGGAGCCGAGATAGCATTTAAGGCCACATCCGCCATCTTGGATTTTCGAAATTTGACCAGAAATCGAAAAGAAATTAAAAAACGAAAAATTGTAGCTAAGGTTGCTGGTCAAAATTTAAAGGAGGGGTTGCGATTTGGGCCGAAATCGGCCCCTCCACGGAATTGAGAAATTTTTGGATATATGGCAATTGACGGTGCATATTTGACAGAAACAATCGAGTTTTGACCATACTCACGTTTTTTGGCTGCGAGACAGAGGCCTAAACATGGCTCCGGAGCCGAAAATAGCTGAAATTCCGCGTTTTTCGCGGTTCTACCTCAGATTTCGACCTGGGCCCAAAGGCGACGGGTGATAAGCTTCGAATATGGTGTCAAGGACACCTAGACACGTAACATACTTGAATATGATCAACCGTAGCCTTTGGGTCCAACTTCAAAATCGAACTTTTCCAACTTTTCAGCTCGAAATAGCTGAAAATCCATGTTTTTCGCGGTTCTGCCTCAGATTTTGACCTGGGCCCAAAGGCGACGGGTGATGAGCTTCGCATATGGAGTCAAGGACACCTAGACACGTAACATACTTGAATATGATCAACCGTCGCCTATGGGCACAACTTCAAAATCGAACTTTTCCAACTTTTCAGCTCGAAATAGCTGAAAATCCATGTTTTTCGCGGTTCTGCCTCAGATTTTGACCTGGCCCCGAAAGCGACAGGTGATGAGCTTCGCATATGGTGTCAAGGACACCTAGAAACGTAACAAACTCGAATATGATCAACCGTCGCCTTTGGGCCCAACTTCAAAATCGAACTTTTCCAACTTTATAGGCCGAAATAGCTGAAAATCCATGTTATTCGCAGTTCTACCTCAGATTTCGACCTGGGCCCAAAGGCGAAGGGTGATGAGCTTCGAATATGGTGTCATGGACACCTAGACACGTAACATGCTTGAATATGATCAACCGTCACCTTTGGGACCAACTTTAAAATCGAACTTTTTCAACTTTCAACCCGAAATATCTGAATATCAACGTTTTCATACGGCATATACATTTCAAGTAAGATACTTGAATATGGTCAACCTTCGTCTGTAGACATATGTAAAAATCCGCCTGATATTGCGGTTTTCTAATCTTCTAATTCGGTTTTTTATCTGCGTCTAAATGGGACAAGTAATAAACTTTGTTCATTGATTGTTCGAGACTTGATAAATTAATATGGAACGGCTTCCGTAACCCTAAAAAAAAAAAAAATTCCGAAAAAAAAGTATACATATGGAACGGCTTCCGTAACCCTAAAAAAAAAAAAATTCCGAAAAAAAAGTATACATATGGAACGGCTTCCGTAACCCTAAAAAAAAAAAATTCCAAAAAAAAAAAGTTTACATTTTTTTTCGTGAAAAAAAAATAAAAAAAGAAATAAAAAAAAAGAAATAAAAAAAATAAAAAAAAATTTAAAAAAATAAATAAAAAAAAAATAAATTAAAAAAATAAAAAAAATAAAAAAAAAATAAATTAAAAAAATAAAAAAAAAAAAAAAAAAAAAAAAATAAAAATAAAAAAATAAAAAGAAAAAAAAAAAAAAATAAAAAAATAAAAAAAAAAAAAAAATAAAAATAAAAAAAAATGAAAAAATAAAAAAAAATTAAAAAAAATAACCAAATAAAAAAAATAAAAAAAAATTAAAAAAAAAAAAAAAAAAAATAAAAAAAAAAATTTTTAAAAAAAAAAAATATCTTAGGACTAGATCGAATAACGGCTGGTGTTGCTGGGGGACTCCAGCGGCCGATGCCCGTTGATTCTACGGACTGATGAGTGTTGAAGACCGATGCGCGGCAAGCCGGGCATATTCAAATATTTCCCGCGCAATTCCAACTGAACCTGCTCCTACCTTCTTAAACACCCCTTCAATTAAAGGCGGAGTTCCGATCTGCGGTCCTCCCTTATTTCAAATAGCCCAAGAGTTTCATATAAATATACAGAGTGGTATATTGGTTATAAATGTATTCCTTCAGTAAAATAAAATGTCAGAAGAAATCTACAACGTCGCAAATTTACGGATCAATTTTATCCGTACATCCAAATTCGAAATAAATTTTTAAAAAAATCAAGATCGGGTGAAAAAATCAAAACATGAGATTCACCTTTTCGGGATAAATATCGGATCATGGATATGTCATACGTAAAATCCGAGGACGGCAAAAACGTAAGTTTAAATCAAATACGGCATCCGGATTTCGAAAATCGGACCTAAGATTCGGTTTTCCCGTCGAAAATCTGCACCCCCCCCCCCCCCCCCCAAACTGATTTTCGGCGTGATCAGAGTAAATCGAGCCAGGGTTGTAGTTCTGGCCACATATACCGTTTTGGATTTTCGAATTTCCAAAATCTCACCGAAAATTTAGGTTTCCCGTCGAAAAATACCGCTCGATGTCCAATTTTCGACGTGATCGGAGTAAATCGAGCCAAGATAGTGCTTTAGGCAACATCCGCCATTTTGTATTCTCGAATTTCCAAAAAAAATCCCTCGAGAGCTTCCGAACCCAGGATGGTTAAACGCGCGTTATGCGAAGAACTTTCTAAACACCAGTTGCGTGGCGTGAATTGCCATATATCGATTGTTATGCCATTTAAACCTATGAAAAAAGATCGATTATCAGGGTGTTCGCAGCGAACACCTTAGTAATCGATTCTGTACCGTAGCTTCAAATGGCGAGATATCGATAATCGATTATTCACGCCACGCCACTGCTAAACACCCTGTATTTTCTGCGTGTAGGGGGAAGAGGATCAAGGGGTCACAGTTGGATCCTTAATTGCATGGACTTTGTATGATCGAGACGCGTAGACCCGTTACCTACTTCAGAAAAGTGCGGATGCAGCTTACCTATTCAGGGAACATCCGTATTTAATTGCGCGAGAGCGGGAGTAGGGAGGGGGGAAGGGCAAGGAAAAGTTGTTTATCCCTTTTAAAAATTGGAATTTGAGTTCGAGTTACCGCTTAGCGGGATTCAGTGGGATCCCGTTATTGCTCGAGGAAAGGAACGGGTGCGACAAACCCTTGACTTGTGCACCACTCTGCATATTTATATGAAACTCTTGGGCTATTTGAAATAAGGGAGGACCGCAGATCGGAACTCCGCCTTTAATTGAAGGGGTGTTTAAGGAGGTAGGAGCAGGTTCAGTTGGAATTGCGCGGGAAATATTTGAATATGCCCGCTTGCCGCGCATCGGTCTTCAACACTCATCAGTCCGTAGAATCAACGGGCATCGGCCGCTGGAGTCCCCCAGCAACACCAGCCGTTATTCGATCTAGTCCTAAGATATATTTTTTTTTTTTTAATTTTTTTTTTTATTTTTTTATTTTTTTATTTTTTTTATTTATTAATTTGTTTTTTTTTTATTTTTTTTATTTTTTATTTTTTTTATATTTTTTTTAGGGTTACGGAAGCCGTTCCATAAATTAATGTTTATTTTTATATCGTGGCCACGTGTTTCCTTTTTGCCCACATTGAAAGAATTATTTCATTCCTCCTCCAGTGTAACGATACATTTTTGACGTATGATTATAATTCGTAGAAACATGGTCATGAATTTTTCATTATAAAATGTGGAAAATCACTTCCCTACCCTTCAAGCAGGATCCCGAGCAGCTATTTTGGGCTAAAAAGTTGGATAAGTTCGATTTCGAAGTTGGGCCCAAAGGCGACCGTTGATCATATTCAAGTATGTTACGTGTCTAGGTGTCCTTGACACCATATGCGAAGTTCATCGCCCGTCGCCTTCGGGCCCAGGTCAAAATCTGAGGCAGAACCGCGAAAAATATGGATTTTCAGCTATTTCGAGCTGAAAAGTTGGAAAAGTTCGATTTTGAAGTTGGACCCAAAGGCTACGGTTGATCATATTCAAGTATGTTACGTGTCTAGGTGTCCTTGACACCATATGCGAAGCTCATCACCTGTCGCCTTCGGGCCCAGGTCAAAATCTGAGGCAGAACCGCGAAAAATATGGATTTTCAGCTATTTCGAGCTGAAAAGTTGGAAAAGTTCGATTTTGAAGTTGTGCCCATAGGCGACGGTTGATCATATTCAAGTATGTTACGTGTCTAGGTGTCCTTGACTCCATATGCGAAGCTCATCACCCGTCGCCTTTGGGCCCAGGTCAAAATCTGAGGCAGAACCGCTAAAAACATGGATTTTCAGCTATTTCGGCCTATAAAGTTGGAAAAGTTCGATTTTGAAGTTGGGCCCAAAGGCGACGGTTGATCATATTCGAGTTTGTTACGTTTCTAGGTGTCCTTGACACCATATGCGAAGCTCATCATCACCTGTCGCCTTCGGGCCCAGGTCCAAATCTGAGGCAGAACCGCGAAAAATATGGATTTTCAGCTATTTCGGCCTGTAAAGTTGGAAAAATTCGATTTTGAAGTTGGATCCAAAGGCGACGGTTGATCATATTCGAGTTTGTTACGTTTCTAGGTGTCCTTGACACCATATGCGAAGCTCATCACCTGTCGCCTTCGGGCCCAGGTCAAAATCTGAGGCAGAACCGCGAAAAATATGGATTTTCAGCTATTTCGAGCTGAAAAGTTGGAAAAATTCGATTTTGAAGTTGGATCCAAAGGCTACGGTTGATCATATTCAAGTATGTTACGTGTCTAGGTGTCCTTGACACCATATTCGAAGCTTATCACCCGTCGTCTTTGGGCCCAGGTCAAAATCTGAGGCAGAACCGCGAAAAATATGGATTTTCAGCTATTTCGAGCTGAAAAGTTCGATTTTGAAGTTGTGCCCATAGGCGACGGTTGATCATATTCAAGTATGTTACGTGTCTAGGTGTCCTTGACTCCATATGCGAAGCTCATCACCCGTCGCCTTTGGGCCCAGGTCAAAATCTGAGGCAGAACCGCGAAAAACATGGATTTTCAGCTATTTCGAGCTGAAAAGTTCGATTTTGAAGTTGGACCCAAAGGGTACGGTTGATCATATTCAAGTATGTTACGTGTCTAGGTGTCCTTGACACCATATTCGAAGCTTATCACCCGTCCGCCTTTGGGCCCAGGTCGAAATCTGAGGTAGAACCGCGAAAAACGCGGAATTTCAGCTATTTTCGGCTCCGGAGCCATGTTTAGGCCTCTGTCTCGCTGCCAAAAAACGTGAGTATCGGCAAAACTCGATTGTTTCTGTCAAATATGCACCGTCAACTGCCATAAATCAAAAAATTTCTCAATTCCGGGAGGGGCCGATTTCGGCCCAAATCGCAACCCCTCCTTTTTCACAAAATGACGGCCTGACAAAGTTCAACTTGGCAGTTTGGCAACTACAGTGTTCACTGATCGACAGACGTGATATTTGGAGTCCGGAGTTATATATCATTCTCTGGAAATTGTCCATAAGGAAAAGGACTTAAATCACAAAACCCTTCAGCATGCAAGGGCTATCTATCAGATTGGTACTTGTAGGGTAACCTATAACAAACGTGGGTACTGGCACAGCTGATTATGAACTCTCTTCTCGTCCGAATCGTTCAAAATCATTTGTTTTGAAAGGGTCGACAAAGATTTAACAGTTGTTATGGTTTTTCCTTGAGGTCTGGTCAACTTGGTTTCATTGGTTGTATTTGCACTATGATTCTCCAAATTTATAAAATCGGTTTGTGGAATGTAGCCAAGTGCTAGAAGTAATGTAACATTTTTTGGAAAACTTACATTCTATTGAAGTAAACATTTTATTTTTATAAAATGTAAGTTTTCCAAAAAATGTCACATAATTTCTAGTATTTGGCTACATTCCACATACCAATATATTTCAGTACTACTAGGTACCTTTTGGACTTTGTGTTAATAATACAATTTTCGCCGAACTTGATCTTATAATATTGAAGGTTCCAGCTTATAGGTTATATTAAGTTTCAGAGAAATTCACCTCTAAAAACTGTCCAACCCACATAGCACAGAATCTTATGTCAATACTGATACATATTGTTGGATGTTGACATGATATCATCAACACTAATGCAGTATGATATTAAGATTGTCGGTTAAAAGGTATACCGCGTCAGCATGAATATAATACTGATACCTTCAATATATCAAACAACAGTATTGAGTCAATGCTGACGAGGTAAAAAAAAAATAACACGAAAAAATGAAAAAAAATATAGGAAGAAAAAAAAGCCTAAGAAAACACGGTGTTAATCAAAGTTATGATGAAAGTCGAGCCGCGCACTGATGCTATGCATGTTATAACAGCCTTAACAGGCGTGATTTTAACCCGGAACACCATCAGCTCCTTGTGGCTCAATGGCAGAATACTGGGCTAGGAATTCCGCGGTTCGGGTTCAAATCCACCTGAGGGCATCCGGGTATTTTACGCTACTAAACGTCGCTGGACATCAAGTAAGTGGTTTATAATATTCAATACTTGTATACTTGTGTAATTCATGTTTCAAATGTAATACATTTGTAGTACTATGAAAATGACGGTCATCGTCTGAACTTTCATATCTACTTGACAGAGTGCGCTGAGTGTACAGACGTGTCAGCGTTAAGGTAGTAACGCATACATATTGTCGGTGTCCTGCAGTGTTCTGATGACCTTGTCATAACCCTGATTTCCATATGAAATCAACCTTTTCGGCCAATACTGTAACAATATTTTGACAGCTCCAAATCAGTAACTAATAAATACTGGCATAGTCTTGATATAATATTAAATCAGGATACATCAGCATTTTATAAATACTGACACTACTGACGTGTCAGTACTATTGTAGTATTATATCAATATTCTGTGCTATGTGGGAATGTTTCGCATATGGATATTTATTGGCGCACTTTAAACTGTGAGACCAATTAGAAAATTGACTATTTAGCTCCAATAAGTAGTGTTTTATTAGTGGATGCAGATGGATTCGCATCCAAAATCGGCGTTGGATGCAGAGATTTCTGTACTTTTATTTCTCGCATCCAGTGCCGCATCCACTTTCCAGTTTGTTAATGAGTTTGGTGAAAGGGGTGGTAGTTTGAAAATTGGTTTGACGTATGATGTAGAAAGCGCATGCGAATCCAAAATCTGGCAGGTCTTGCCAACCCGAGACCCGCTTCCTCCAACATCCACTTGCTGCGTGAGAGGCGCGAATTAAAATTTTCATTGCATTTGAGGGCAAAACTGCAGGAAGCAGGAACTGTTAATGCAAGACATGCTTGAAATTGGTTTTTCAATGCTGTTTTCATCACCTTTAGAGTTTCTTTATTCACTCATATATTTACATGCGCAATAATTCATGATCTAAAATTAAATTGGACGCATTATAGTAATTGTAACAGGAGGCTGTGAAATCATTAATTTTAATCCTACAAATCAGATATCAAATGCAATTAAAGTAGAGAACTAAACTTATGATGTAATTACCACTGATCACAATCAGTACTTTCGTTGGAAATTTTCCCAGTCGGCTGAAAAGTTGTGTGCTTCATCATTTCAGTTTGCATAGCTACTTTGTTTGTCAAAGATAGAAACGTTGACTGTTGCTGAAACAATGTATTTGAGCCACTAAATTACAATATTAGTCATTTTGCTGAAAAAAAGACAACAGAAATCTATCAAAATTTAGAGTCAAAATCCTGCAAGAAGATTTTGACTCTAAGGGTATGTCATTTTTAAGTTGGTTGAAGTTTCACTGTCTAAGTATTTATTTATTTAAACCCAGGGCATTATTACCTTGCCCAAGATTCAGATGCGGTTACTTAATGGTTTGTATCATGCATGGCGTGATGTCTGATGTAGGTACTAATCAGTCAAAGCTGCCTTTGTTGCAAAAATGTGGCATTTCTGGCAAGCTCCTATCCAGAGCAGCTAAAATAACATCTACCGGCAAATAACTGAATGTGTAGGTATTTAACAGGGCAATAATAATTAGCCATCTGATGGAAACTCTAAATGCTACTTAAAGACTAAATAAGGGCAAACTTATGTACAATAATACATGGAATTCTTCAAAACTTGCGCAATAAAACAAACTGAAGCACTGCTGTAGATCTGCAATGATTTATCTATGAAGTGCTTTCAATAAATGATTTCCTTGTGATTCAAGAAAGAATTTAGAAGAAATTTCAAAGAAATTAGAGGAAATCAGATCAGAGAACTTAGTCTGTTAAGGAGCAGGGAACGATGTTCATAAGAAGCACAGGGATGAGTTGAACGATTTTTAGTGCCCAAGTCAAAGCTAAATCCCACACTAAGTGTGACTACAACATGACCTCAAATGGAGCAAAGAGATCCGTAAGTTTTTCCATTTTCCTTATTCGGTGGTGGATGTTTACAATTAATAAGATTGTAGCTTCTATTAAGATCTGAATTAGCGACAACTACTGCTTTGAAAATGTACGATTACAAGAGGGGTGAAAATATTTCTTGATCATGTACATTAAGTCCTCATGAAATTGCCGAACTTGTTTTCAGTGGAGAATGGAACGGAGACAGCATGCTGCTGTTAACTACTAAGGGGCTATCTGATCAACAGGGTTATCCAAAGGACACTGACCATCCCTATAACTTTTCCGAATTGAGGTAGAATTTTGGAACTTTGGCAATATTCCTCGGTCTAAGGTGGCAACTTTTTGGTCCCTCTAAAATTTTGGGGGGCGGCCCCCCCTAAAGGGAGCGGGGACTAACTTTTTTTTTCAAATAGCAACCCCCCCCCCCTTTGTGATACTTCATTCGAAAGATAATAAAAAAAGCAACATGTTTCCGCAAACCGCAGGTCAAAATGTTGATTTTTCACCAAATGGCGGCCGATGAAACTTCAAAATGGCGGAAATCTGACATCTCCGTTGTTTATTGACGGATTGGCGTGAAACTCGGTATCCAAGAGTTCTTCGAGAGGAGAAAAACGATTCTGGCATTGGTTTTCCAGAAAAGTCAGGCCTTTTCAAGATTGCGGCTTAGAGCGGGAAGTGGACATTTAGGCTGCTTATGTTGGATTTCCATGAAACTTGGAATATCCGGGGGTTTTTCGGCACGAGAAGAACAAATCTTTCATTGGATATCTGAAATTTCGACACATTTCAAAATGGCGGGAAATCATAAGCCGTCATAGGCTAAGCCGCCAATTTGAAAAGGCCTGACTTTTCTGGAAAACCAATGCCAGAATCGTTTTTTTCCTCTCGAAGAACTCTTGGATACCGAGTTTCACGCTAATCCGTCAATAAACAAAGGAGATGTCAGATTTCCGCCATTTTGAAGTTTCACCGGCCGCCATTTGGTGAAAAATCAACATTTTGACCTGTGGTTTGCGCAAACATGTTTCTTTTTTTATTATCTTTCGAATAAAGTATCACAAAGGGGGGGGGGGGTTGCTATTTGAAAAAAAAGTTAGCCCCCGCCCCCCAAAATTTTGGAGGGACCAAAAAGTTGCCACCTTAGACCGAGGAATATTGCCAAAGTTCCAAAATTCTACCTCAATTCGGAAAAAGATGTCAGATTTCCACCATTTTGAAGTTTCACCGGTCGAAACAGTGCTAATCGGGTGTAAAATTATGTCTCCTATAACTTTTCTTCTTAGGAATTTTGTCTGAAAATGGACTCTAGACGACATATTCGTGAAAAGCCGAGCGGGGGCATGAATTCTCCATTGCCTCTCTGCAGTCTCTTCGAGTGCTTAGGACACACACTCTCTCCCCTTCCCCGCCCGCCCATCATGGGGCTCCGAGAGACTTGCCTCGCTCCGCCAGTACCTACTAAACCGAGCCGAACGCACGGTCTACGTGATTCAATGTCTTTGGGATTTGCAAATTGATGCCTGATTCCTCTGGCAAATTTCACGAAAAGAACGATGGCGCTACTAAAGAAAACTTGAAATGACCTCTCAACCTCAAAAAAAGCTGTTTTTGGAACCGACCCATTCGAAATGGTCTTTTTTACGCGGTAACGGATCCGCCATACTTGTGACGTGGAATGGTTCGACAGACCTGGCTTTTCATCACTTACAATGTATTTTCCCATAAGGAATTGGCAGCCGCTTTTCAAATGCAAATATCGAGTCAATCTATGATTTTTTGAACAAAATGGAATTCAGAAATGGGTTCCGCGTACATTTAAATACTTAAAACCTTCATTAGATAAATATGAACCGATGGGATAAACCCTATTGTTAAGGAAGACTGTATTCAATGGGCGATTGTTTAAGGACATCTGCTCATAGTGATAACAGACATGGACATTAGCTCAATATTTAGCCATTTTCATGAGTTTTTACTTTTTTGTCACTATTTGGAGGTAAGTTTCTTTTGTAAATCAATTGTTTAGTGCTTTAGGATCATGTTAAAAGCTGTAATGGTACACATTGTTACTTATTAATTTAGAACACACTCCAGCAGTCCAACGCTCAAACCTGGATGTAGCAAGTCAGTTGTTATTTCTTAATATTTCACCCTTCAGTGTTTCACTGGAGACACCAAAATGATAATATCAATCATTGATGATAAAAAAACACTTACCTTTGACAATACTGATGAGATGAGGAGACCGGTATGTTTTAGATGGAGGCAAGGAAAGTAGACGTAGGATCCTTCTTCGGTTACCAGACGTATCGATACATTTTTCTGTACAGTGTTACATTAAAAACGCACGGAGTTTTAAAGTACCTAACGTAAGTTTGTAAAACGTGGAAACGTTCTGAATGATATTGAGATGTTTGTTGAAGAGTTAATGATTTACACGTATAGAGAGAACATCTTTGGTTTGAGCGTTGGACTGCCGGAGTGTGTTCTGAATTAATAAGTAACAACAAAGCCGGATTTACCTATGGTGCATCGGTACAGCTGCACAGGGCGCCAAATTTTGGGTTTTTCCTCCTAATTCTGCAAAAAATTGAAAATTGCGTCGAAAGTTCAGAAACTCTGATTGTTGATTGATTGTATAAAGGCAACCCAGATAACATCGAACGTTTCAGCAACGTGGCAATCAACGTAGACCTTGAAACATTTCGGGAACGTTTACAATTTCTACGTAGTAATCAACATGGAAGAACAGGGGTGCTCCGAAAACGTCTCACTGGCGACGTAACAGGAACGTGGAAAGGAACGTTGCTCTGTAAACCTAACCTAAAAACTTAAAATCGTTCTTTCGCCGTTTCGATGTCTACGTTTCCGGGACGTATAATTCAAAGTAGTCCAAAACACGTTGTAATAGAAAAGATGGCACAGGCAGGACACAGGCTAGGAGCACCCACTAGGTGGCGCTGCATTTCGCGGCGCAGATTACTCAAAAAGTCTACAGCGCATGCGCAGCCCATGTCGGCACCAACCAAGTTCCTGGAATCAGTCTGATCAGCAAAGGTTGCAACTGTTCGAGAGAGTCCACCATTTGTTTCCTTGATATTGGCGTACCAAGTGATTTTCGCAGTTTAATGTTGTGCTTGAAGTAATGCTTATACCTCCGTGTTTTACATACATAAAAGTTCGTTAATTATCTGGTTTGCACTTACTTGTCTGTTTCTAATTCTGCATCTCAAGTCAAAGTCCACAATTTTAACCCGTAGACCTCATGCTCTACTCTAAAACTGAAAGTGCTTATTCCTCCTCTAATACGTACACCTAAATGAAAGTCGTGCCTATGAAGTGAATGATAGTATTTTAATTAATCGTCATTTATCGCAAATAAGTAGATAATTAACGAAATTTTCTAATCGTAAACACGTTAGGAGGGAAAGAGACGCACAAACTGTGAAAAGCCCAAAAATGAATGCCACACTATGTTTTTCGAACAAAATGGATTCTAATGTTACTGCACGTCCGTGCAATGTAGTCACTGCCACGTCCCTGCAATGTAGACACTGCAACGTTCCTGCGACGTGGACACTGAAACGTTCTTGTAAACGTTGTCGCTGACAACGTTTACACGGGAACGTTCCGGAAACGGTACTTAATACATGGACATCCACGTAGAATTACACGTTCCGGTACACGTTGCTTTCCACGTGGAAGGTTTCACGAGAAACGTGGAATTCTACGTTGTTGTCAACGTTGACATTCTTATCTGGGAACGGAGACACACTATCTGACTATCTCGTAACTTATTAACTAAACAACATTAACAATGTAAATATTGCATGTTATTACTCCATATGTGCCTGTACATGCTTATGAAATGCCTATTTTTGTCCCACCAGAATTTTCTTCTGCAAAATTGCATCAGAGAACCGTTAAATTGCGTTCCATCTTTTAAATGACCTTACCCTAGACTTTAAGGGTCAAACTTTCGCTTAGTTTCGTAATTAACAGTAACAGGAACAGGTACCTGGTTTTGGTTTCGGCCCCAGAATCATTCACTCACTCGAAAAATTCGTATTTAGTTACAGTTAGCACGTAGTAACCAAAGAAGACCGTCGGGTTGGGAAATGCGCAGGGGGGGGGGGGGGGGGGCGTGCGAGGGGGGCGCCTCGAAAATTTCTGCACAGGGCGCCAAAAACGTAAATCCGGCCCTGAGTAACAATATGTACCGTTACAGCTTTTAACATGATCCAAAGACACTAAACAATTGATTTACAAAAGAAACTTGCCTCCAAATAGTGACAAAAATGTAAAAACTTATGAAAATGACTAAATATTGAGCTAAGTAATGTCCATGTCTGTTATCACTTAGCAGATGTACACAATCGCCCATTGAATACAGCCTTCCGTTAAAATAGGGTTTATCCCGTCGGTTTATTTATCTAATGAAGGTTTTAACTATTTAAACGTACGAGGAATCCATTTCTAAAATTCATTTTGTTAAAAAAATCATAGATTGACTATATATTGATTGACTATAGATTGATTATATATTTGCATTTGAAAAGCGGCTGCCAATTCCTTATAGGAAAATATATTGTAAGAAATGAACAAGTCGGTCATTATGAGTTCACGAGTGGCGTTTCCAATGCTCATGCTGGGCATTGGATGTTCTCTCAGTAAAGTGTAAAGTCTCCGAATACGTACTTCAAGTTAATTTTTTTTTTAAATTATAAGGGTTCGAAAAAATCAATGATGATTCAGGTATTCCTTTGTAATCACCACAGTCCTTTTCTTTAATTATTGTCCCAGTTTGATTTTTGTTGCCATCTTGAAGTTTTGTGACGTCAGGCGGGTAGGGATGGACGAATATCGAATTCGAACGCGAATATTCGAAACTTTTCGAATGCGATTATTGCGAATATTTGAGAATTCGAATCTTGCGATTGCGAATATTCGAATATTTTCGATTATTGCTTCAAGTTTTGATTTTTTATGAACCGTGAGATATAAAATGACACTTTTGAATACGATTATTTGAATATTCGAATGCGATTATTCGAATTTGCGATTTCGAATACTTCGGAAGCGAATATTTGAATGTGATGCGATTATCTTGGTGCCGATGATTCGAATATCGAATATCTAAATATTCGACCATCCCTACAGGCGGGTAGAGGTGTCGTCAGCTAAGTTGACAGCAAGGCGGATAAAGAATGGTGGTCGCATCTCAATTTTGGCTGCCATCTTGAAGATGTGTGACGTGCAGAGGGTACGGGCTTTTACCGCGCGATTTGAAATGTACCCGAAGTGTACCCGATGCCGCGGCGCACTATGGTCTCATAGCCCGATTTAAGCGGCATTAAATCAGATATGTATGTTTATACCTTGCAACAATAGTTTTCAGGGGTTTTTTGAGTCGCTGAGTGCAAATATGCTAACATTTTTCAGAAAAAAAATCAATTTTTACCATTTTTATACTTTTTTATAACTGCGGTATAATTTGTGGAAAAACCTTAAATTGAGGCGAACCATCAACGGTTCCGCGGTGGTGTGGTGGACGCCGTGTCTAACCCGCAAATCTTAGGTCCCGGGCTCGATCCTCGGAGGAATTTTTTTTTTTTTTTTTTTTTTTTTTTTTTTTTGCTTCACAATTAAATTTTACATTGGATGGACTGTAAGAAGCTAAAAGTAGAACTTCGTCGAACACCACCGTCAAGGGAACTTGAAAAAGACAGCTCAGGATAATACTTCAAAGTTTCATGGCTGCGGAGGCCTACTTTCAAGTTCCACCGATCAGCCGTTTGAACTTGTTTTCGTCTGCCAAGCTGAACTTAAGCTTAAATATATCCATTTTGATAGACTATGTGTTTGATACATGGGTAAACGTCAAAAAAACAAAAAAAAAATTGCGGGACCTCAAAGTAGCTTCCTAAGACGATTTCATCGCTTGGGAGCCTTACTTTCAAGTCCTACCGATCAACCGTTTGAACGCGTTTTCATCTGCCAAGCTAAACTTGAGCCTACATGTATCCATTCTGATAGATTATGTGTTTGAAACATGGTAAAACGTCAAAAATACCGGCGCCTCGCGCCGGCATATGGGGGGGCTTCGCCCCCGACATGGTGCGAGAATCGCACAACACTTTCTCGCTTTTGCCGGCGCTCCGCGCCTGCATAGACACTTTTACTGGAATATTTAGAAAAATACTGCCAATTTTACAAAATCAAAAAGTTTGATTGGAATTTTGATCGCAGGATAATAGTTATGAAATTTTTATTCAAACCACTGAACTTTATTGTAAATGTCTTCGCAATATGTGATGAAATCATTATTCGGACTCGACTTGTTGATTTTATGAGGCATCTTCAATTAAATATGTAATTGATTAACAAAGTCTCCTGTCAAAGACGGCGATCCGTAAAAATCTTAGCTTTTCTACGATTCATTAGGATCCATTAGATTCATTGACATCATACTTCAGATACGATTTTATATTATAATCTCTCCTTAAGCACGGTCAAAAGCCATCAAATATCTACTTTAATGGGTAGAATGACTATTCGATGTTTAAATAGTCTTAAAACTAAACGGTTTTCGCTTAGCATCTCCCAAATTTTAAATTTGGCGGGCGAATCTACCTGCTGGAAGGTTCACCACACGCCCGCCAAGAGCGCCATCTCCTGACCCCGTATCCCCGTAATTCAAAGCGAAAACAATAGAGAGCGCCATCTCCTTGCTGCTGTCGACAAACGTCAACAAACCTCAGGTTATAACAATTATAACCTCCTTTAATAACAAGCATTAAATCAGTCATATTTGTGCCGAATTATTATATTTGTGCTTAGTACCTCGTAAAAAGGAACCGCAAAAGATGGAATCTGCCGGGATTCTAAATTCATTAACAACAAACATATTAGATTTTAATAAAGATCTAAGTGTCAGTTCTTGGCGTTAGCTTGATGATTCATAGTACCTATGTAATGTGAGTACATACCTAATTAGTTATCTAATTTTGCTTGGTGTATACCTACGGAGTAATTTTGGAAATAGTATATGATGCATTATATAATGCATTTGAATTCCTGGGTTTCACCTGACTCAAAGCATTTGCTGCTATTATCTAGAAGCGTTCCGACTCATTTGTCAGAGAATTGAGCGTTTCCTATCGGCCCCTCTGCAATTATGAGATTAGTCCAAGAATCCTTTAGGAACTTAAATTAATGACTTAGATGGTGCTTTTGAGCCAACTTTCAAAGAATTAAAGGCATTTTTCTCAAAATCTACAGCCCATGAGCTCTCCGTGTGACCGAAGTGCTCTCCTCGCTATATGACGCGTAACCCTTCAATTTTTAGTTTAGTCCAAAGACCTCATAGGAACTTACATTATTGAACCAGGTGGTGCTCTTATGCCAACTTTCGAAGAAATGAAAGGCATTTTTTTTCAAATTTACAGTCTTTGAAAATGAGTTGTTTGTGTGATGTCGCGGAGCAAAGTGCCCTACTTTTGGGCCTCGTAATCCCTTGAATTTTGAGTTTAGTCCAAAGATCTTTTAGGAACTTAAATTAATGACCCAGGTGATGTGCTTGATGCCCACTTTTAAAGAATTAAAGGCATTTTTCAAAATTTACAGTCCCTCAAAATGAGCTTTCCGTGTGATTTTGCTGAAAATGGACCTTTAACCCAATTTGACCCTAGCCCCCCCCCAAATTTTAGCATACCCCAAAATCGTTTGACGTACATAAGGAGACCATAAATATGGTGTTCTGTGAGAATTTTGAATGAAATCGAACAGATAGATTCTGAGATATCGCTGTAGACAGATTTGGGGGACGTCGGACGGACGGACACACATTTTTTCAAGTATGGTTATTTTGACTCCTGGGACCTTAAAACGTCTAGAAATGATGAAATTTCAACTTTTTTTTTTTTTTTCTTGGAGGATGACAATACTTCCTCTCTACCCTAGGGGAGCGAGAAAGTAAAACTTTTCCGGGACCTTTAAAGTGGCCGCCCGAGGCGATTCTTCGCTGTTCTTGAGCATAAGTTTCAATTCCTTCCGATCAGCCCCATCAACTCCTATTATTCTGCCTGGGTAAATTTAGGCTCTAAGGCATCTGTTTTGATAGAATATGAGAGTGGAACATGATAAAATGCATGGTCAATGGCATATGATAGCTAATAGTAGTGACTGCTAAGAAACGCGAAAACGTCATTTTTCATGAGAAATAACTTGAGGCTATGGTGGACTATGGATCTGCCACTCAGACTAAAAGGTAGTCTAGAGTCATGACAATAACTTCCGAGTAAAATTACGAGGTGCTCAGAGGTGCAAAGTATATTTTTTGGGTCATACTTTTGCGATTTTATTGAAAAAACTGACTATGTCTAAGGGTTAATCTAGAGCATTAGACATGATAAAAAAGAATTGTTTCAGCATGGCACATCTAGAAATTACCTTATATTTTGTAAATCAAGTACCCAAACACTTTCAGTTACGGTGAAACAACGAAAACAAGCCCTTAAACACAGCACTGCCGCTCGGTAACTGGAAGCGTACTCAAAAAAGCTCCGCGCGCCACACTTCCCAGGCTTGTCACATCTTTATTAGTGTTTCAATCTAGATGATATTTTACAGGAGTCTTCTTTACAGTATGTACTATCGATCTACGTATTGAAATCAAACTTTTTCCAAACTTCATTTTTCCGATTTATTGCCGCTTAAATCGGGCTATTGGACCATAGTGCGGCGCGAGGCTCATACAACTTCCAAACGGAATTATGAGTTTTCCTTCCTGATGAAACGCTTTCTGATCGTATTCCGAGTTAATTTTTACTGAGAATAGGCAAGGAAGTTACAATCATTCTTATGTTTAATATTTCTGGCTGAAATTTTTGTTTAAAGAAATGTACCCGATGGGCTCGTTTCTTAACGGACATGTGCAACTTTCTGACGAAACTGGACCTATCATTTTGGACTTAGTATATTTTGGATTTTGAGAGCTGTAATGCGGTAGTTTTTCCTTAGAAATTTGGAAATAACGTCCAATCATTCTTCTCTTTGATGCTTCCAGGAGAAATTTTTACTTTCGGAAATTGGGGAGGCAATTGTGAAAATTGGAAAAACGGAAGGGGGGTCGGGGATTTTTATAAAACGAAGGGAGGGCTCCCATCAGGCAAGGGGGTTCGGGGGATCCCCCAAAAAATTATATTGGCAATTAGGTACCCATGGAAAAAATAAGAAATATTAAAAAAAAATTAAAAAAAAAAAAAAAAAAAAAAACCTCACGAATTCCATTGAACACGGTTTTTAAATTATTCACTGATAAAAATAGCAATATCAAATACACCGCAGAAACACTTTAAATTCGGGCAATCAACGCCAGAAATACGAGTGGCTACGATAAAGTGGCTACGATACCCTGCAGCGTCAGAGTGCAGCGCGTATAAGCATGGTATAAGTCTGTAACCTCCTCACCGCAGCTTGGTTTGTTTACAATCGTGACGTCAAGAGGGTACGGGATGCGACCACCATTCTTTATCCGCCTTGAGTTGACAGTTGTTAACTTTCGGTTTGCAGGCGTTTTCGCGTCACTACTATCCACATGAAAACATCTGACTCTCTCAGAAGCAAGAACACAAGCTTACATAAGTTTTTAATCACTTTCAAACCTTGTAATACTTTAATTTTTAGCCTCACAGAAATCACAACCACAAAAAAGTCGCAAATCATAACTGATAAGTATTTTTTTTACGATACGATCATGAGACTGATGTTTTCAGTGTGGAGAGTAGCGAACGCCGCTTTGTTCAAATGCCCAAATTCGTCGTTGGCGCCAGGGACGAGTTCTATATAGGACGCCGTTCTATTGTGAGCGGGTGATTGCACCGCATTCTCGCGTAGGACCCTAGTCAACTCAGAGGATCCTTCCCCCCGAACCTCGACCAAAGACATAAAGACGGAGTGCTCGTATCTAAAAGCATGGGGAAAAAGTGAAGCCTGGTTTGGCGTTGGGTGCTTGTGTGAGTGTGTAAATGAGCGCGGGAATCCATGGCGGCAAACGGAAATTTGATTTGAACTTGTCCTCTTGCTTTTTCCACATTTCTTCTTCTAAACGTATTTTAAATGCCTAAAACGAATATATTAAGAAAGCTGGGACTGCGTCCTATAATAATACACCTACTTTTGCTCGGTAACAGGCAGTAATCTCAGATAAAGTTAATTTCTCTTCTGCTCATGGTGGTCCTGTCGGTTCAAACATGCCGTTATAGTCCTAGATGACCGTTACCCCCAAATGAAATTAATCCGTCGACGACGGACCAAAACTAACCTAAAGTTAAAAAAATATGAGAGGGTAAGTGAAATTGGGCAAAAATTAAAGACATAAAGACGGAGGGCTAAAAGCAAAAAATGAAGCTTCTTTTCAACCACCTCTACTATTGGCTAGAGGATTGGCGGCGAAATCGGGACAAGTTTGAATTCAAATGTAGGGCGGGAACTGAATAAAATAATTGCGGAAACAAAGTATTCTAGGTTGATTTTTGCCCAAATTCACTTACCCACTCATATTTCTTTAACTTTAGGTTAGCTTAGGTCCGTCGTCGACCGATTAATTTCATTTGGGAGTAACGGTCATCTAGAACTGTAACGACCTGTTTGAACCTGCAGAACCACCATGAGCAGAAGAAAAACTAAATTTATCTGAGATTACTGCCTGTTACCGAGCAAAAGTAGATGTAATATAATAGGACGCAGACCAAAATTTCTTAATATATTCGTTTTCGGCATTTAAAATACGTTTCGAAGAAGAAATGTGGAAAAATCAAGAGGACAAGTTCAAATCAAATTTCCGTTTGCCGCCATGGATTCCCGCGCTCATTTACACACTCACACAAGCACCCAGCGCCAAACCAGGCTTCACTTTTTCCCCGTGCTTTTAGATACGAGCACTCCGTCTTTATGTCTTTGGCAAAAATCAACCTAGAATACTTTGTTTCCGCAATTTTATTTAGTTCCCGCCCTACATTTGAATTTCAAACTTGTCCCAATTTCGCCGCCAATCTTCTAGCCAATAGTAGAGGTGGTTGAAAAGAAGCTTCATTTTTTGCTTTTACCCAAGTAGCATTTTTCAACGGAAAAATCGCGATTTCTTGCGATTTTGTCGGCGATAAAATCGCTAAGATCATCAACATCTGAGCGATTATCCTCGGTCTTGTTGCAATAAAATCGCGATTTTATCGCCCGGCAATTTATCGCGATATTATCGCAACAAAAATCGCGATACGTGGCAATTTAATCTCGATTTTATCGACGAAAATTGATCGCAATTTTATTGAACCAAAAATTGCAATGTGTAGCGATTTAATCGTCATATATCGCAATTTTTTATTCGATAATATTGCGATAAATTGCCACCGATATAATCGCCATAATCAACCGATAAAATCGCTATTTATCGCGATCACTGCTACTTGGGTAGCACTCCGTCTTTATGTCTTTGACCTCGACTCATCAATCGCCCGCTCCAAAAGTGAGGTTAAGCCGAAGATTGAAAAATAACACATAAGGCGGCTGAATTCTTGAAAAATAAGTATGTTTTTGGCGTTTTTCGACCCCTTTCGTTCAAACGACCCGTCGCATGTGAGTAGAGGGTGAAAAATTCGATTTTTTGTAGTTATACGCGATCCTACGGATTTTATAGAGTCCCTTTATACCCAGAGTTAAGACAACTCGATTATCAGCTGACTGGCAGCCGGCCTTGGCTGGCCATGGAGGCCGAAACGAGTGCACCCAAACGAACGATATTGAGGGATAAGGATCAGGAATCCTGCGATGTCTGTCACACAAAAACAACAACATCAACAAATTGATCAATTAATAAGAAAATGGGATTGGTTTGTGAATAATTTCTTAATCTATTTTCATTTTGGACCGATGGAAATAACAATTTACTCTTGATAAACCACAATTAGGTAATATTTTCATTATTCTTGTTCACATTCGAGGTACCGCCATCTTGGTGCACTCTTTTCGGCTTCCATGAGCGAGAACCAATCAGAATTGGATTTTTTTTTAGGCCACTTTCAGCCCAATCCTGGCCCAACCAAAAGTGAGTTGTCTTAACTCTGGGTATAAAGGGACTCTAGGATTTTAATGAAGTCCAACAACTGATAACAGCAGTGAGTTGCGAGGGTCCTACGCGAGATAGCAGCACTAGTACCTGCTCACGAATTTTTACATTGACTCTTACGGGAGTCCAGGGTCCTATGGAACTGGTCCCTGTTGGCACTTGCAAACCGAAAGTAAACAACCGTCAACTTAGCTGACGACACCTCTACCACTTTTGCCAGGCGACTACCTACCGAATCTGTAGCACACATTTCAAATCTTCGCCTGCTGTCATCAAGATGAGGACGCGCAGCATTGTTTGATAAGTGAGATGACGATGAGTTATAAATTATCCGTCACATTCCTTCCTAGAAATGTGCCCTGTTCAAGCTGACTTTAGTTTTTTATTTCTGAATGATGAAAGAATCTCAAAGGATCGAAATATGACTAATTCCTGGCTCTATAGCTCGCAAGATAACACCCTTACCTGAGTTATGACCTTTTCCAGTATCGTTGCAATATCAGTGGAGTAAGCGGCACCCAGTGTCACAGTATGTCATATTTGATGTAGGTAATTCTCATCCAAATAAGAGAAGAATAAATATTTACCTTCATTACCACCAAGTAGACGAAAGTTCCACTGTGAACTTAGTTGGCCAATAAAAATAAAAACAATGAAGCAATTATTTTTATTTCCTGACTCCAAATGGTAAGATATATGGTAATAATTCTAAGGCATAGTAAAAACTGCATTTATCATTCCTCAATTAATACAAGGTTGACTGTTTGCATGGAAATGATTAATCGGCTGAATGATTAGTCGGCTTAACTATTTTTCTAAACCTCAGATTAAGTTGATGAAGGTAGCAGGTTATCGTCAGCAAGAGCTGTTGATATAAGTATGTAGTTTAGAATGGTCGATTTTTAATTCTTCCAGAGGAGCATCATTAGTATTTAATACAAGACTCTCAGGGGTCTCTGGATACTATGCCACCTCTTATCAAGAATGTTTATGCTAATTTTGTTGCTATATGGTGATGGGAGAGATAATTTTGGTAAAAGTCGGACAAATATGAGGATGCCAATTTTATAAGATAATCTCACAAACCAAAGTGAAAATTGTTTCATGCCTCTGCAATTTTCAGCTTCGCGCTAGGTTCTCGCAAGAAGGTCAGCACAACGCGCTGATCAAACTTTTGTGGAATTTCTTGTTAATTTTAGAATGTGTGCCAAAGTCACAGTAAGTATTCCACAAAAATTGCAAATCTGAAAAATCTAGAAAAATAACAAGTACCTCACAGCCTCCACACTATTTGCACCCCTGCTAACAAATTTTGGAGAATAGAGAACACTTTACCCTCAAAACATTACTCACACTGATTTTGGACTAAGTAATGATTGTATGTGTAGGTACGATGGTGGATCTGAGCTGTATTTACTTACCAAACTTTGTTGAGCGAAGTTGTTACTTAGGGGAAATTCATTAACTGCTGCCGAGGATTCACAAACTCTGACCTTGATAAATATTTCCTACATATACTTGAGATAAAGTCAGATGTTTAGAATTCTGGACATTCAGTTATTGTTCACATACAAAAAAAATTGACTTACAAATAAAACCGTTTTATATTTACATAACTGCTCAACAGAACATACCGACAGTTAATGTTAAGTTGAAGGGGTGAATTACTGATTTAAAGAGTGATAAGTCATTTTGGGACTATTTCGAAAAGATTTAAAGGAAATAATTGGAAAATGTTCAACTATAAAATTGAACGTAAACAATCCGCCATTGTGAGTATTAGGTAAAGCTAACCCACAAATGAAACAAGCGCTAAACACAAGGGGGAAAATAAGTACGCAAATATATGTAGATTTTGTTTTATAAGGAAAATGGTGAAAAAGTTAGGAAATTCAAATTGGAAATTGAAGCTTTAAGATATAAAGAACTTCAGATAATTAATACAGTTTACTTAAAAACGGAGTTAAAGAAGGCAAAGCTACGGAAACTCAGAAAGAATAGGGTATTTTGTAGGAAAGGGTTGGTAGGTCTAGAATTGAATGGACGTATCGATATATTGAACAGCGACTATCGACAGTCTCGAAAAATTCGTGTAAAATACACACTAATACAATAAGCGATCTTATGGGAGCGCACTCACACATATAAAAAATCGCTCGATAGCCATAAAAATCTCCATAAGAACACGGCAAAACCTCACTACAATTCGATATGTTTGAAGATTTTTTCGAAATTTTTACATTGATCAAACGGCAGAGTGATAGGAAAGTTATCTCCAGTTGATCACTGGGAGAACAAAAGACCAGGTCTGTCGAACCATTTCACGTCACAAGTATGGCGGATCCGTTACCGTGTGAAAGTGACCGTTTTGAAAATCCGAATTTTGAGGCGTTTTTAATTTGATTTTTTGGGAGTTTCCGGTGATTAAAAAACTCCGGGAAAATCCCTGTGACATCAGGAGCCTTAGTTCTTTCGATTAAAGAAAGAAAAAAAAAATGGAGCAACAGGCCCATTATGGTTCCAACGCCGGATTTGGGTGTTATTAACTCAAATTAAATGTTCAAACCGTGCAAAATACATTTCTAGGGATTCTTGAGGGTCGCTGAGTTCAGAAATCACGATACTTCCCAAAAATGGATTTTTTTTCGTTGCGTGACTTTAAAGGCCCACCGAGCGGCCGGTCGGATGGCGCTCGGTGAGCCATCCGAAGCTGTAATTTGAAACAAATGAATTTTTTTTGAAGCACCTGTGAGATAAGAACTCAGCGACCCTGAAAAATCCCTCAAAATGTATTCTGCACGGTTTGAAAATTTAATCTCATTAATGAACACCCAAATCCGGATTGAAACCATAATTTGACGCGCGAAAATCAGTCGGCGCGCGTCGAGCGGAAACTTCAATCGTTGATAGCTCTAATGGTTCCCTAGCGTAATGGACCACTCGTTGGATGCGGAAACAGATGAACAATTTAAAAAACTGGTTTTGGTTCAACTAAAAAATTGAGTGCGTAGTGTATTATTTGTTTAAAAGTAATTTTCTCGACTCAATAAGTGAAAGAAGCACTTATGTTAACTTAATTGAAAATGTGATTTCGGGATATTGACCATTAGGATCTTCAAGTAAGCAATTTTAGACGATTTTTCGTCCAAACCGTTTAGAATAGTTACGTGAATCTTCAGCTGTAGTCCCGAAAAAATCCACCACGTTAGATTGCGAAAATCTGGCTCCGAAAGCAGTGATTATTTAAATATCACAATAGATATATTAAGTTCTAAGACTTGTAAGTTCCAGCAGCATACGACTGGAATGCTTAGAAACAAACGTGAGCTTAGAAAGTTTAATAATAAAAGCTGTAACTTGATTCCAGTTTCTCTCATGGGATATCTGTAAGTGCGAGAGAGATAGCTCACGGTGTGAGAGAGATGTCTGCAACTGCTGAGAGCGATCACTCGCGACTGGTTGCATCAAGGTCATCACGCTTAACCCTACTTTTGTCTAAGACCAAGTTTCAGAGCTTCAGATATTACTTTTCACGTCTTTTTCAGTGTTAATAGAAAGAAGAATGCGAAAGATAGAACTTATCACTCTTCGATTTTAACAGAAATTCCTTCAATTTTCACAAAAGCTCACGGACCCACGTGGAGCTGTACGGACTCTAAAAGTGTGGACCAAAAAATCAAAACACAGCGGTGGCGCTCCCTACGCGAAAAAATTTCTTACTACGCGCCGCTAAAACTTCCTAATTATTATTGTGCTGTTTTTGTTTACACTGGTAGATGGTCACTAAATTCTAGAATTACCTTTATAGACAGAGTAGGGCCATTCCTGTTCCGGTTTTTCATTCGTCGCGTGAAAATAGGCTGACACGATGTTCTTACGGTCGTAAATAAACAAACAAGATGGCCGTTATCAGCAAGCAAGATTGAGGTTGCCGGCCAGGTTGGCCTAGTGGTTAGCGCAAAGACATAAAGACGGAGCACTAAAAGCAAAAAATGAAGCTTCTAGAGCTTCTTTTCAATCACCTCTACTATTGGCTAGAGGATTGGCGGCGAAATCGGGACAAGTTTGAATTCAAATAGAGGGCGGGAACTAATAAATAAAATTGCGGAAACAAAGTATTTTAGGTTGATTTTTGCCCAAATTCAGGTACACACTCATATTTTTTTAACTTTAGGTTAGTTTCAGTCCGTCGTCGACCGATTAATTTCATTTGGGAGTAACGTTGATCTAGAACTGTAACGGCCTGTTTGAACCTGCAGAACCACCATGAGCAGAAGAAAAACTAACTTTATGTGAGATTACTGCCTGTTACCGAGCAAAAGTAGGTGTATTATATTAGGACGCAGACCGAACTTTCTTAGTATATTCGTTTTAGGAATTTAAAATACGTTTCAAAGAAGAAATGTGCAAAAATCAAGAGGACAAGTTCAAATCAAATTTCCGTTTGCCGCCATGGATTCCCGCGCTCATTTACACACTCACACAAGCGCGCAGCGCCGAACCTAGCTTCACTTTTTCCCCGTGCTTTTAGATACGAGCGCTCCGTCTTTATGTCTTTGGGTTAGCGCGTCTGACTCTAGGTCAATAGGTCCCGGTTCGAATCCCGGTGGTGGCGACAAATTTTCATGGAACTGACGAGTGGATCTGTAAGCAGAATTCGCTCGGCCTCAATCCGTGAAAATTTGTAAGCCCGAGCATGGATGTCTACCAAACTCCCTGATGTCTTCGGACAATAAATAGTGCCTATAGATGGCTGTAGATTCCTAAAGGAATAGAAGCCACTATACTCTCAATAAAAAAAAAATAAAAATAAAAAAAAAAAAAAAAAAAAAAAAAGATTGAGGTTATGCACAGCTTACATACTCCTGTGATAAAGGTGAAAGGCGATTTAACAATGTTTTCGTGTGTTTTTCGTGTGTTATTCGTAGATATACTAGTTTAAATTTTTACTGCCGTATAATTGAAATTTTTGTCAAATTCAGCTTATTATCAATGTTACGGTGAGTCGCCATCTTGTTTGTTTATTTACGGCCGTAAGAGCATCATGGAGCCTAAAAACTCGTTGACCAATCAAAAAGCGGAACAGTTTTCCTGTAGTAAAAAGATACGAATGGCCATACTCTGTCTATAAAGGTACTCTACTAGATTCCAGCATAACCATTGCATCTTCGGGTGATAACATAATAAAAGGGCTGGACACACGTTCAAAGTGGTGGCTATTTAGTCAAGTGTTGCGCATCGATGCGTTAAATAATAGAGCGGGCGAGGGGCCGAATTTTGTCGGCTCTCTCACACAGAGTGTAACATCCATCCATCGATGAGTTCAACCCGCACCACCGGCCAATAGACCGTTTCAGTGATGACGTCACAGTTCGATATATCTCGATTTTAGGCCTGGTGCCCTAACAGGGATCACATGCTAGTCACGTGACATTTGCTCTAAAACATTTTCCGGCGTCTTCCACCGGTGGATGCGTTTGAACGAAAAAGAATGCGAACAACTGGATAAGGCATGCCGCATCCACTAATAAAATACGACTATGTTATCTCAACCAGATTTCACACATTTTTCACGCAAATTTTTCACAGCCAAAGGGAGCTGCAATTGCGCCGCAACTGGCGTCGTCAGCGCTACTTAAACTCATCTCAACTCAATTGCAAACCCCAGTTGCTGTGTGTGAAATCAGCTTCATTCAGCGATCCCAGAATGAATTTCGTGGACGGTCCATATATTGATTGGTTGATCCCTCTCCACATAAGACGGGACTGCAAGCACCCGCCTTCGTTCTAGGTTGCCTTAATGAGAAGTTACTTGTAACAGGTCCCAAGTGGCATCTGGCAAAATAGAAGTTCCACCTCGATAGGACTAAAATAGTGCAATTTATTGCAAATGCATTACGATTTATCTGCAACTATTGGTTAAATCATTGCTATCAGATGGTAAAAAAAAATGCAATTTTCTCAAGGCAAAAATACATACATATCAAGCCGCTAACTCAGCGCACTAGAGCGCCCTGCGACTCCAAATCGCCATCGGAATCGATCCTCCCACAAATCATCGCGCAGATTACACCGTCTGATCTCCCCCTCCACTCCCTCCCGCCAACCTTTTACTGGACGTCCACGCCGCCTTCTTCCGGGAGGAACCCAATCAAATACCTTTCTGGGCAACCGACTATCTGCCATTCTCCGCACGTCCCCACCAAAATCGGCTGCCTGGTTTTGATATCGTACACAATATAGTTCTAATGAGTCTCCCTAAATGCAAAAAAATTGGTCAAAATATCTTTCAACGTAAGAAAGATATTACTACTCAAAAATCGAAAAATCTTAAAAAGGCGGAAATACATACATACATATATACATACATACAGGGTGTACCAAAAGTCCGTCCCACCCCTGCTAACTTTCGAACGAATTGAGCTAGGGTAATGAAACTTTGGGAATGTTCCTATCTCAAAGGGGACCATCTTTTGGGGGGGTCAAAATTTTGGTCCCCCCTTAGGGGGGGCGCGGGGGGCCCCCAACTTTTTTTTTTCAAATGGCAACCCCTATCTTGTGATACATCATTCGAAAGAGCATAAAAAACTAAGGATTTTGGCGCAAACCGCAGATCAACATCTTAATTTTTGACCGAGTTATGATAGGTCAAAGGTCAAATTTGACCTATTTTCAAAAAATCATAACTCCGGTTCAAATTATCGTAGAGAAAAAAATAAAACGGGAAAATTTACCAAATTGTGTCCGCTTTTAAGTAAAAATTGCAGAAATCACTTCGCTGTAATTTTAAGGGGGGGCTCGGACCCCCAAATACGTCAATTCAAAGGTCATTCAATTTTCCCGAGAAAAAAGGCAATTTCCCCTAGATTTGCCTCCACATTATCTCAGTAAGGTCAAAATTAGTTCAACATTACGTTGGCAAGTCCCCAAATTTCGGAAAAAGTTAAAAAAAAAACGAAATTTAAACGGTCAAATTTAATCACCTTAAATTTCGTTTTTTTTTTAACTTTTTCCGAAATTTGGGGACTTACCAACGTAATGTTGAACTAATTTTGACCTTACTGAGATAATGTGGAGGCAAATCTAGGGGAAATTGCCTTTTTTCGCGGGAAAATTGAATGACCTTTGAATTGACGTATTTGGGGGTCCCAGCCCCCCCTTAAAATTACAGCGAAGTGATTTCTGCAATTTTTACTTAAAAGCGGACACAATTTGGTAAATTTTCCCGTTTTATTTTTTTCTCTACGATAATTTGAACCGGAGTTATGATTTTTTGAAAATAGGTCAAATTTGACCTTTGACCTATCATAACTCGGTCAAAAATTAAGATGTTGATCTGCGGTTTGCGCCAAAATCCTTAGTTTTTTATGCTCTTTCGAATGATGTATCACAAGATAGGGGTTGCCATTTGAAAAAAAAAAGTTGGGGGCCCCCCGCGCCCCCCCTAAGGGGGGACCAAAATTTTGACCCCCCCCCAAAAGATGGTCCCCTTTGAGATAGGAACATTCCCAAAGTTTCATTACCCTAGCTCAATTCGTTCAAAAGTTAGCAGGGGTGGGACGGACTTTTGGTACACCCTGTATATATATACACATGAATTTGAATGGCATATATTTTCGTGATCCACGACCCGTGATCGGTGCTCTTCACAATGTCTCAGGTCTGGATTCGACATCATGGGAGAATGCAATAGTGTATTTCCTTCGGAAAATACACTAAAAAACATTAGGAGCATGAAAGTTTGAGACATTTTTCGGTAAAAGGGCGTATAAGACTTCCAATGCTGCTAACATTGTGCAACGTAATTCTCTAGTTGTAAGTGACTTATCTGACAGTTCTGCTACGAATATTTTCCTAAATCTGATCCGAGGTTTCCCTCTTTACTGTGCGAAGTAAATCGAGTGTGGATGATTATCATCTGCAGCGAACGTTGTAAAAATTACACCATTTTAGCAGCATTTAACGTTTCATACGCTCTTTTACCAGAAAAGTCCACATTTATTGATTTGATGAGAGAAAGTTTTTTCTCAAGTTTTATTTTAGCAAACAAAGAACAATCAGAAGTTTTCTTATCACTTTTTTACTGAAAATTAGGAATATAAATTTTCGAGGGAAAAACGATGTAAGTGAATCAAAATGATTTTGATCTTGATCCAGATCAGAAGAAAGAAGCTGTGTATATGATACTTAACACCAAATTGCAGACCCCCCCCCCTCCCTCCTATGGTGTAAAGCTTTAACGGAAGAGGTCCCTTGGCCCCTGTCCTTTAAAACGTAGAAGCATTATGGCATATTGCTCATTTTAGCAGCCCTCCCCTCTTGGAGTATTACAAATGTTGTGAATGGCCCCTGATCGATGAAATAAAATTTGTACTTGGCAAAAGTGGATCAAGCGTTTCCACTCTGGCAACGATAGAAAATGACAGTGGTCGCAACGAGAACTGATTTCCTTCCCTGACGCGACCCGTGGAAAATTCTCTATGCACAACAAATTGTGTCGATTTCCTACAACCAATTTCTTCCTTCTTTTGAGCGTGAGGGGATAAAAAATCTATAAGAAAACATATTTTCTTGAGACTTTTCCAACATTTACACCAAGATCGTAGGATGGTCATCATTCATTAGTCTGAAAAATTGATAACAATGGGCCTGTTGCAAACTTTTGCTAGAGCAGAATGAAGAGTTGTTTCCCATAGATAATGCCTCAAAAATCACGATGAGCGCATCGGCAAAGTCTGAAATGCACTCATAAATTCACAATCTGCGTAAGAAATTTGCATTATTTGGAGCTTCCCGCTTCAAAAACGATACTACTGCACAGGTGAACATTTTGTTATTGTTAGAGGAGTCGCTCCATCGTCGGCAATATTCATCATGGCTGACGCTTGCGCAGTTCCTCGCGTAATTCGAGGAGAACTCAAGGTCAATTAAGGCGGGCGAGGAAAACTTGAACGTAAACACGCCGATTGTTATCTGGTTTAATCCTGTTCAGGTGTTATCTCGTCCCATCACACGTGTTTTGGCGGACTGGCGTCGGCCATGATGAGTATTGCCGCCAATGGAACGACTCCTCTAACAAAATGTTCACCTGTACCGTATTATCGTTTTCGAAGCGGGAAGCTCAAAAAATCGCAAATTTCTCACGCAGATTGTGAAGTTATGAGTGCATTTCAGACTTTGCCGATGCGCTCATCGTGATTTTTGAGGCATTATCTGTAGGAAACAACTCTTAGTTTTGCTCTAGCAAAAGTTTGCAACAGGCCCATTATGAGTCCACCCCCAAAAAACCGACGTGATTTTTCTCGTGATTTGTGCCAGGACTTTGATGCCTCAAAATGGTCTCTTAAATATGCTGACCCCACCGAAAATAGCAACAAATTGAAAACTTATCGGGGATTAAACAGGTTTCATATACAGCAGTGAACCGGCTTCATTTACTTGAGAGTACCATGTATCAAGTGGGAGTTATGAATTTTGAGGAACAAAATCCTGTTTTTGATACCTACCATAATATAGTGGGCGAGTTTTCTATGAATAAAGAATTTGAGTACATCAGTCCTTCATTAGTTTGAGATTTTTCACCAAACCTTTAACGTATTGCTTTGGGTAGGGCTTGAGGGCAATACATGTCGGAATGTTTTCAGGTTGCTCCACCCAAATCTTGTGATCAATATTTTTTTCTTTAAAAGTAGCTTCAAATTTACGCAATGCATCTTCATTCGGGACCTGTTTAAAATCATATAAATTAAAACGCAATCAGGATTAATCGAAACAAATGGACAAATATAAGCGGATTCAGCCAAACTGCATTTGACTTAGTATTGGGTAGGTGGGGGTAAAAGGCCACACCCGACTTTTTTCCCGAAAATTGTTTAGGTTGGCACCAGAACCGTGTCAGTTATGTTGGTAGTGGTGGTGCTGTTGTGTTGACGTAGTTTCAGACCGAACGGACGCCAACGAACTACACCTCTAGAATGGCCGACCAGTGTTAGAGACCCGGAACGTTTTGAAGTTGATATAGGTTAGGTTTACTTGGGCTCACACAGCAGGCTGCCATCTAAACCCATGTCAGACGCTGCCCACATTTTGCCGAATATTGTTGAATAAAGTGATAGCAATGAAAAGATTGCATAAGAATCGCACCTCCAAAGGTTTTCTTAACTCAAAAAATAGGAACTTTGAAAGCAAACCTCAAAAAAAATGAAAGTTTACATAGGTTGAAATTTTCACATGTAATCCTTATGGGCAAGACGCAGCAGAAATGGAGATTGAGGTTAGCTATACTTGGGCTCCCACCCCCCTCCTGCCTTCAAAAACCGGCCCTTGCGCGTTACGCAGGTTTGCTATCTCGCGGCCATTCTAGAGGTGTAGTTCGTTGACGGACGCGTCCCCTCGAAAATATGAGGAAAGTTAATTTTTCGTGAAAAAAAATCGATTTTTCCAGTTTTGTTTTGGTCAATTTCAAGTTCTATAATTGATAGAAAAATTCGGAAGAGCTGCAGTTCGAACAATGATAAGGATGGTTTGAATATCTCGCCGTCACTTTTGGGCTAATGGCCTTTTCTTTGAATTTTGAGGTTATGGTTACCTACGTCATCAAATGGGGCAAAAAGTCGCAGGTCCGATGGGGCAGAATGCGGCCTTCACTAAAATAGCACTAATACTCAATCTATCAACTAATACTACCAATACTAAATCTTTTACTACATATTTTACTAAATATTATTAATAATAACCAAAGATCCTAAAATGTAGGGTAGGTGGAGGCAAAAGGTCACACTTTTCCGTTGCGACCGTCTGTCAGCCGCCGTATCGCATGGAAATGCTGGAAATGTGGTAAAATATCAACTATAGACCCTTAGGCATGAAATGGCACACTTTCCAGAATTTCGAATGTATTTCCGAAATTTTTACGTTTTAAATTATTTATTATTTTACGTTTATTTTAATTATTTATTATTATTATTTTACGTTTATTTTTATTTTTTAAATTTTTTTTTTTTTTTTTTTCAAAAATTTCGTAAATGCGGCCTCTTTCCCCATTTTTGGGGCAAGAGGCCGCATTTACGAAATTTTTGAAAAAAATTCATAAAAAAATTCGAAAATGCTTTTAAAATTCTGGAAAGTGTGCCATTTTGTGCCTAAGGGTCTTTAGCACATATTTTACCACAGTCCAGAAATTTTCACGAGATACGACGGCCGACGGACGGCTGAAACGGAAAAATGCGGCCTTTTACCCCCACCTACCCTTCATTTTCCCCCCCCCCCCTTATTTCTTGTTTGTTTGTTTGTTTGTTTGTTTGTCTGTTTGCTTGCTCGCTTGCTTGTTTGCTTATTTATTTGTTTATCTGTTTATCTGTTTATCTATTTATTTATTTATTTATTTTACAGAGGACTAGACTTCTTTGGTGAAAAAGGTGATTCTATGTGATATAGGGGCTAGATTTGCCAAATGCATTCAAGTTAATGCAAGAAACTGATCCATAACGTTTAGCGGCATTAATACCGGGTAGAACATCAAATTTGTGTAAATTACCTAATTGTGTATATTTATACCTTAAACTACGATAACGGACGTCGCCCATTGACCCAATAGGTAGGAGAGACATAGCGCTACGATGATTTTACGATATCTTATCAACAACTTAAAGCAAAAAAAAAAAAATCAGACGAACCGAATTAAAATCGACTGCTCTCAATCTACTAAGAAATCTCAAACGAAAAAACGCTTTCCAGCCACAGTGAAAACGAGAGGTAGATTTCGACTAATCGTTTCTACGAAAACAGTTGCGCCTAATGAGCCTGACAGGTCGGAAAATCGTCCCCCTTGAACTTGAGATTTTCTGGATAAGGGGTGATTTTGGAGGGTAGAAGAATATAGGTTGTTTCGAAGGCTACGACGAGACAAGTTTTTTGAGGTATCACCGACTAAGATCGGACGAGTTCGAAAAATCATCCCCCAGTGACCTTGACGTTACTGAACTAAGAGATGGGCTGATTTTCGCCAAAAAGGAAACTTGATGTAGACCTCATAGCAGTGAAGAACCATGCTCAGTTTCGTTTTGATCGTATCGATCATTCCAGGAAAAAACGGTCGCAAAGGTTCGTTAGATCCCAGTTATAAATAATGCAAATGCAAATGCAATGTTCTAATAGTGCTTGATTTGAATAATTCTTTTTCTTTAGAATGCAATAAATGGTTTTTTTCTTCTTGAAAACATTCATTTTGTACTGCTTTCACACAAAATTTCAATGCCTCGTGAAGTTCAATTGAGGAGAGTTGTCCGGTACGAAGATTGCAAGTAGTTTCTGCTCCACTTTTGTTGTTCTTAATTTTTTCTCGTATGTTATAAACGAATCGTAAACAGTAGCTGACAATTCTTAAAATTTTTTCTAAATCAGAAAATTTTACGAATAAAGGAAACGGTAAAGTGATTTGCACAGATACCACCAAAGTAACTTTTTTCATCTCTGGTATTATTTCTGGTATTTTTACTGCTGGTTTTGGCCACATAGATTCGTTCAATTTGATGAAATTCGGACCTTCCCACCAGAAGGAGTCATTGATTAATTGTTTGGCGGTTGTTCCTCTGGAAATTAAGTCGGCAGGGTTATCAGTTGACGATACGTGATTCCAATTGGCATGTATTTCGCGTGTTATTTTTTTTATTTCTGTTACTCTATTTGCTACAAAGAGTTGCCATTTTGATGGATAGTTGGCAATCCAGTGTAGTGCAATTGATGAATCGGACCAAAGAAATACTTTGTGTGGCTTATAATTTAATGATTCAATGACTTTTTTCATGAGTTCAGACAACAATTTAGTTCCACATAGTTCCAATCGAGGCAAAGATTGGGGTTTTAATGGAGCAACTCGTGATTTTGAACAGATGAGTCTTGATGCTCCTTCAGTTCTTGAACTATTACTTGCAAACGTTGCAACATAGATACATGCTCCAAACGCTTTAGGTGATGCATAAGAAAATCCATGTATTATTCTGATTTGATTATCTGGAGACGTTAATAAGTGTTCGATCCCGATCGAACAAACTTAGAGCAATTTTAGGAAATTTTATCATACTCATTTTTATCCCCCCCCCCCCTCACTCTTGAGGATCCTCTCACCGACCCATCACATTGCGCGCCCGCGGTAACTAATAAATTATTCCACCTCATTGCACACCTTGACCCGCCTCCCAGATTTGTGCGTCCTTAAAGGTGTCCTTTACCTTCTACTAAATTGAAAGTGCTGTTCCTAACCATTGTATAACTCGTCTTGAACACCCCTTTTATGTTTCCAACCTCTCCTTCATAATTATCTTCCAACTTATCTCCATTACATCCATATTTCTTCGCTACCTAGAGTCCCATCCACATGCAAATTTTCCAAATTTTTCACTTTCTTTAGCTTCGGTTCTCTGATGGACCCCCAAAACCATATATATTCTGGAAGTACTCATTGAGGCCGACCTGCTCAAACCTTTATCGACCAATAAAGTTCAAATCTCAACATTCAACTCCAACTTTCAAAGTCCACGGCAAACACAGATCCGCTCCCCCTGGAGCCCCCCACCTAGCGGCCGTCCCCGCTCGGTTCCTTTTGGCTCTTGCGCGGCGCTCAAGACGTCAGCCGCTTGCCCCTTGGAAGCACTTGTATCCAGCACGCTGAAGAAGACGGACCCGGACCTCACCACGGAAGCAGTTCTCTCCCGGATCAAGAATTTCTACCCGACGCCCCTGCCAAGGTGGACTCTTTGAAGAAGGACAAGGACTCTGGCTTTCCATTGTTGGAAAGGACACCTTCCCGCTCTATGCAAGTCCCGTCAATCGACGGTCCCCACGAAGCAACGTGATCACCTGAAATCAAGCTTGGCTCTCTCCTGTAATCGCGTAGTGATGAAAGGTACGCCACAAGCGCTGCCTCATCACCCTACGTATTAATATTCTTTCTCTTTACAGGTTCAATTCACTCTTCACCACAGGTGTATCGCCTGTCCTGCTTTTGGGCTATCCCAAAAAAGTACATTCCTCTAATTGCATGCCACGTTCACTATTCCGATAGTGAAGGTTTCATGCAATTAGCCGACATGCTTTAATAAGCACCTTCTGAGCCTATTAGAACGTACTATTCAATTATCTCATTTAATATTCCAAAATTTCTCATTGTCCCCATCTCAACCTAACCCCTAAATTGTGGAATTGAATCACTCTCGTTTTCAATCTCCCTCAATTTAGTGGCATGCTTTAATGCAAATCTTCTATTTGCATTAGAACGTCCTTTTCTTTCCCCCTTTCGGTCAATCATTTATTTTAGTCACTTTTTCACCTCTCAGCTCTTTTCTCTCTTTTCTGGTTTGCTTCTTTTTCCTCAAAACAAGCTGGTCCCTCGGTTTTAATTTATGCCCCCCTCTTTTCTGTTTCGCTCCTTTCTCATATCCAATTTTTTCTCCTCCTCTTCTTTTTTTTCTAAGTTTTTCCCCTTTATATCGCTCAATAAGTGTCGAGGGATCTTGCATGTTTTTAGATTCTGGATGTCTTCAAGTAACATAGACCATTCTTGACTAATTGAAGTTGGAACATTTTGGTCCCATTCTAATTTTTCTTGCCAAATTTTTTGTACTATCAACCTTGCACGTATTACTATTGGACCGACTAATCCTAGCGGATCGAAAATTTTAGAAGATTCTGACAGAATTGTGCGTTTTGTGTTGCTATTTTTTGCTGATAAATTGGGCACTGAAGAGAACCAAAATTTATCCGGAACTGGATGCCATTCAATACCAAGTGTTTTCACTTCTTCACTATCGTTTATATAAAGTGGTTCAGCATGCTCAGGTTCATCTGTAAGTATAGCAGGAACGTTTGACGTCCATTTTCGAAGTTTAAAATTGCCTCCTGAGGATGCAACTGTCTCTGTCTCTATTTTTACTGCTTTCGCTTCCTTCTCGTCCTTTCCACCTCCTAAAAAATCATCAACGTAAAATGATTTTTTTACGTGGCAAGCTCCAAGGGGTAGCGTTACAGTAAATCCATTTGATGTTTCTCGTAGAGATCTGATAGCCAGAAATGGTGCTGGGGACGTGCCGTATGTGACAGTGTTCAAGACATATGTTTTGATTCGTTGACTTGGATCTTCCCTCCAAAAAATTCTTTGCATATTCCTGTGATCAGGGTGAATTAAAACCATTCGGTACATTTTTGTCACGTCTGCTGCGACAACCACCGGATACTCTCTGAATCTTATTAGTATACTGAATAACGTTGATTGAATCGTTGGGCCGACATGTAAAATATCGTTTAGAGACTTCCCTGTGCTTATTTTGGCGGAAGCATCGAACACAACACGTAATTTGGTTGTAAGCCGATTTTCTCGTAAGACGCCAAGATGTGGAATGTAGTAAGAAGGCTCATCGTCTTCATGTTCTGTTGGTACTTCTGTCATGTGACCCAAGGATTCGTATTCTCTCATGAAGTCAATGTACATATCCTTCAATTTTTTGTTACTCTGCAACTTTTTCTCCATCAGGAAGAAACGTTTTAATGCTAATCTCTTTGAATTGCCTAAAACACTAGGATCTTCTTTGAAAGGTAATTGGACAACAAAATGATTATCAGGACTTTTGTAAGTGGTTTCAGAGAATAGTGTCTCGCATACATGAGTTTCAGTTTCATCGAAATCTCTCATATCTTCTAATTTCCAAAAGTTTTCCAAATTTTTATGAATTTCTGCTTCTTTAACAAATTTTACATGAATTTGATTCATTTTTTGTATATGCTCATAATTAAACGGATCAGAATTTGAGTTGCATGAGCCTCCCACTACCCATCCGAATATTGTTTCTTGTAATGTAGGATGAGTAAAGTTGGATGCTATTCGGTTTTCGAGTAAAGAGTTCCAAAATACAGCTGATCCAAGAATGAGATCGATTGAACCGCCTTTCTCAAAGGTTGGATCTGCTAGTTTCAGATTTTTCACTTTTTCTGATAATCCTGATAATTCGTTGTAAGGAGGCAAGTCAATAGGAAGAGAATCCAGTATGACGCATGATATTGTAAATCGCGGTTCGTCCCACAATGGTGCAATTATAATACTGGTCTTCTCTTCTGAATAGGTTGTGCCTATGCCGTATACCATGCACTCAAATGGTTCGGTTTTTAATTTTAGTTTACGTACAAGTGAGCTTGATATTGAGCAGGACTGCGCACCGTTGTCCAACAATGCCTTGCATGCAATTAATTTATTGTCATGGAATACTCGAACTTGCACCGTTGATAGTCATATGGTGTCAGACGACACCGGTCCACCATGTTGCGATTTGGACTCTGATGACGTTGACAGTGTTTTTGAAGGTCCAGAACTCTTGGAAGCTGATTCTTGATTCTTGATGTGTTTTGTACCACTTGCCGGTTTATGCAGCAAAGAATTGTGGGAGGTGCTTTGACACTCAGCACATTTGTAACTTGATGAGCACCTGCCTGGATGGCGTCGAAGACATACAGCACATACACCTTCTGATTCTACGACGGTCATTCTGTCTGGATAAGTCAGCTTTCTGAAGCGTAGGCACGAGTAAAGATTGTGTTGTCCATCACAGTATTGACATTTTCTTCCTTCTGTCTTTTTCATTTTGTCATTGACATGTACAAGATTGAAAGTCGTTGATTTTCTTTTCAACTTTTCAGGTCTTTAATACGTGCCTCTGCTATTCTTGCTTGAAGTATGTTCATATTTCTTTGAACCATGTGTTTCGACCGCTTCTAAAATTCTTGAACGCTTTTTGAGGAAATCTAGTAGTTGCTTACGAGTTGGAAGCTCCTTCGGTGTTGTCACTTTTTCCCATTCAGCCAGTGTTGGTCTGTCGAAACGAGATGTTGCTACATGTATGATGAAAGGATCCCACGTTGTCGTATCTATTTCCAGCGTTACCAACGCTTCTAATGTCTGGGTAATTTTATTGTTGATTCTTTCAACGTCTTTCGCCCGCAATCTTGAGTCAATTCTGCATTGACATGGATCATCAAAATCTAGTAAACTTTTCATGTATACATTTAACAAAGCTTTTTTGTCTTCATATTTTTCCTTCAGTGTATTTAATGCTGCTGCATAATTGTTTTCTACGAACTTCAAATGTTTTATTAGATCAAGTGCTTTACCAGACAAAGATATTTTTAAGTAATGAAACTTCAAGATATTTGACAAAGCAGTATTATTATGCACTAAGGAGTTAAACATTTGTATGAATGCAGGCCATTCACTCTTTTTACCATCAAAAGTTGGAATTTTAGGTGGTTTTAAGTATGATTTCATCATATACTGGTCAGTTACCGGGAATGGGCTTCCGACAGATTGATTTTCCAAACTAGTACCTGGCATATTAGATCTAGGATCCACTGAATTTATAAAGGCGTTTGCTTGAGCCAAAATTTCGTAATATTGTTTTTCAAATGTTAAAACAGTATCAATCGGGTATGCCGTTGGATTTTTTGTTGTTAATTCTTGAAATACCCGTAGGTATTGAGTTAGAATTCCTTTTGAGGATTCAAATCTGGTTTTCAAAGCGTCTACATCTATTGAGTCTTGCTCCAAAACATGCTTGAAACATTGTAATTGAAGTTCCAGCTGTCGTTTAGTGCTATCAAGGCTTGCCAACCTCAAATTTCCTTCATCTTCTTCCATAGCTTAATTTCTTCTGCAACCATATAAAATGTCGTTAAAATGATGGAATGGCAACACAGCCTAAAACAGCTGTTGTTCAGGAAAGTTGAAATACAAGTTTGTACATTGTCTTATGGAGCGTCCTCCGCAATGTTTAAGCGATGTGGCCATTACATCTTTTTTTTTTTTTTTATGCAAGTAGAGTCTGCAT